>NC_051226.1:28084148-28447273 GCF_015220715.1 Pygocentrus nattereri | reverse complement strand
ATGCGGAAAAAAGCGAGGTGCACTGCACTGTTTTTATTTTCATGGGGGTTGACGCTACTGTGTTGGGCTGCACGTCTCCCTGTTGCAACAGCTGGCAATAACTAACTGGCCATTTAAAATTAGCCAAAGTATTAGCATGGTAACGACAGATAAAAAAAAAAAAAAAAAAAAAAAAAAAAAAAAAAAAAAAAAAAAAAAAAAATTTTACCTGAAGTCTTAACTGCTGTACTGATAAGATGCCAGCTGTGCCAGCAAGTAAGGATGTGCACGGGCACTTTAAGTGTTTGAGATGCCAGTATTCGAATACTGAAATCACGATTTGTATGTAGTATGTATGATATGCTTTGCTACATCAAAAGGCAAGTGGCTGTGTGTTGCCAAGGACAAGGATGATAAGCTAAATGTAGCGCAGCTTTATCGCTACCTAGGTTAACTACTTTGGCTGATGTTAGCTAGATCCAGAAACAATCAAAATATATTTATACAAATAACAAGTTGGCACATGGTCCCCTGAGAAGAAAATACATTGTATAGAAGACACACAGTCCTCATCAGCATCCAACGTTATATGAAACTTGTTAGCTCTGTTAGTTCTGTTAGCTTGTCTGAAGAAGCAGCCTCAGCTATTCAATCATTTAAACGTATTTTCAGGTGTATTCTTTGGCATGCCGCTATATTTTTGTGCAACACCAGTGCTGGGCAATTGGAGCAATCCACTCCACAAAACACGGCCATACAGGGCACATGACAGGGGAGGCGCCCAGAACACAAAACACATCTGTCCCATTGAAAACAACTGGAAACATTTCAGTCTTCAAAAAACCCTCCCCATCAGTGCTGCAAACCCCCACCACATGCAGACGCACACACACTGTGCATTCAGCATGCAAAGTGACTGCACAGCTGCATTTACAAACTAGTGACCCAAGAGCAGAACATAAAAAATCATACCAACCATGCCCATGAGAGACATAGCTGCATTCTACTCTGGGTAAAGTGGCCCGTCCTCTAGCCTTTTACTGTAATAGCATTTACTCACTCCCCGATACACTAGGGGGAGCACAACAAATCCTTTTGCCATTGACATTTGCAGTGTTTTCTGGCCAACATCTGAGCTTAGACACACACAGGTCATCATGGTAGACAAGGACAAGCCATGGATTCACAACTGATGCATCCGCCAACCAAAACCTTTCGGATGCAATTACAGAGTAATTACAGTAAATTACAGCTCTTGGAATTTCATTAAAATATGTAAATCAGTATGTTAATCAAAGGCCTGCTGCAAAAGTATTTAACAATGTAATTTATTCAAGTTCATTTAAACCGAATAGATCGACACCCTCAAAACATTACAATTACTAATAGCAGGCATGTGGGACGGCTGAGGACTTCCCTTGTACATGAGCTTATATAAAATCACTGAGCTTGTCAACATTGCTTTGAATACACCACAATGACATGTTTGCAGTACATTTGGCTTTACAGGTGCATCCAAGCTGAGAGACAGAGAGGGGGGAATAAAGCAAGAGAATGCGTGAGGGAACACGTCAATCAAATCTCAATCTAAGTCCTTGCCAATCTGTCAAGTCCTTGCTACTGTCAGTTTGTCACTAGTAGACACTTAACACAACAGCTTTTTTCACAACACTGTGTTGCTCTTTTTTTGTCTGTCTAAGTTATGTAACCATAAATCAATCGCACATACAGTTCCCAGTTCTCCATCCATAATGCACACAATCCTGCCAACTGCATAATTCATACATATGGTAAGACTTGGTTTAAAGGTTTTAAGTTAAGCCAGGGATCATGTTTGTTCTAGAGGCACCTAATGTAGGCCTAGACATTAAACAGTTCCCTAGGTGTCCCTGAAATTTATGGCACAGGCCCTGCCCTGTCTTTCAACCCAGTTCAGCAACCCTTCTGCCTTGGAGCAACATGCAGGGAATTAAAACTGATTCCGCTTCAGTTTTCCACTATGAAGGGTGAGTGACAACAGTTTATTTTCCACAGCAGAAAAAACTACATGTGAGCAGTTCAAATGTCTGTGGCTGTTAGACTGGGTGTAATCAAGTTTCATAATGTTTCAAGCCTTTTAGAACTAAAATATAAAATGCAGACCATGTGAATAGCTTACAAACTTGTGCTTTTGGCATAAAACAGCAGTCACTATACAGGAGCAGGGCGTCTTATGCTGTTCAGCACCAGATGATGGAATATTAAAGGGCCTGTACCACGATTTTGCTTTTGTAAAATGAGAATCTGATATAGTAGTCAACCATACAGTCCCATATAGAGAATCAAAGCAGCAAAACCAGTCCATTTTAAATCCACTTGAATTCATTGTTCTTGTAATGTCTCACACATGCCTGCACCACTATCTGAATTGCAGGAGAATTTTGAGAGTGATTATTTTTCATATCCATAACCTGCTGATCCTGATGCACAGTTATAAAATGTAAAACTGGGACCTAGTTTAGCATTACAGAGAAATATAACAATCGTCTCTACATACAAATGCAGTACGAGTCATTAAATAATATTTTAGCACAGCTGCCCAGCGTCTAGTAAACACCCTGCCCTTCCAGAGTATGCCATCGAATATCGCCTTGAAACACCAAATCTAAATCTCTTTTTGCTGCTGACATTTTTATGAACAAACACCTTACAAAACCAACATGATCCCAATATCCGACATATATGCTTCTATTCCGCCTACGGCAGTTTAGCCCCGCCCATTCACGCTGAAGTTATAAAGAGTGTTTCACCTCTGAGCGCTGTTTGAATGAAGCAGTACAGAGCAGCCAATCAGATCAGAGGTCATTTACACATGTCGCTCTTGAAAGCACGGTGACAAAAACAAGCCAGTTTTATTCTAAAGGATGAAGAGTGGCGGAAAATGGTTGTGCAAAACGACTTATGGTTGTTTTTGGAAGATAAAACCACAAAAATAAACGTAAAAAATGACACAAACATGTCCAATATGGGCCCTTTAATAATGTAATGAGAAGGCGAGAAAACGTCTGTGGCCCCGATATGATGCTGGAGTTTCAAATGTCAGAGTGGCGATTTTAGAGCCAGACCAGACGGGGCTCAGTTAGTCTTTAGGGGAAACGCTGTGGTGTCACTGTCACACCGAAGTGTGTTGTTTTTCTGTCAGCAGTCCGCTACTTCTCCCACAGAAACACACCTAGCTGTGCACATAAACACGGAGCTGCCAAGTCGACAAGTGCTTACCTTCCGTGTGACAACTCGAGGAGAGGATGGTACTCGGAGGTCTGAAGAGGTAAGGCAGGTACCGGGAGAAGCATTTCATCTTTCTTCACCGTCTGCGCATCACTCTGAGGTCCGCGGTAGCACTCTCCGGACGGAGCCGTGTGTAAGCAGAAGTGAGCGGCGGCGGGGTCTAGCGGTCCGCTAGCACGGCAGCATCCCCTCTCAGGCTCGGCTGACGCCAGAAACGCGCACCCTCCGCTCGGGGCTTTCTCGACCAGGGGACACGGGCAACGGTCGCGTCACGTCTGTGTGGCTCACCATGCTGTCTCCCCTCCGCCGCCGCCAGCAGCAGGACGAAGATGTGGTCGTGTTGCAGAAGTCTGGTGGGAGGGGCTTAGGGTCGAGGGGGGGAAGGGCGGGACCCGCGAGGGGGGAAAGGGCGGGAAACAGTGATGAGAAGTTATATTCAGTTTGATGAACCGATTCTTGCGAACTCGTTCCAGTCAGCGATGGAAAGTTTGATTCAGTTTACTGAACCGACTCGTTCAACCTCGCTCATTTAGTGATGAGGAGATTGATTCAGCCTCCCGAACCGATTCTTTCGAACTTGTTCCTTTTAGTGATGGGAAGTTTCATTCAGTTTGTGAACCGACACTTTCGTTCTCCTTCCATTCAATGATGGGAGGTTTGAATCAGCTTGCGAACCGATACCTTCGAACTCCTTTCTTTTAGATATAGGAAGTTTGGTTCTGTTTACTGAACCGGTTCTTTCCAATAGTCCGATTCGATTTACCTTACGTCTGATTAAATAATGTACTGATTTATCAACTTTATCCCCATTCGGTTCGGTTCAGCGAGTGAGCCTGATACTGATTAACGGACACTCAGAAAGCACAAAGTGTGACAACAGAACTTGCTACAGTCGAGTTGCGAGAAAATGTATGTTCATTCGAAGATGTTCCTAATGGTAGAGTGCGATATTTCATCGCGAAAATGATTGTAATCTGTCGATGTTACATTGTTAAAGTACATTATTCGTATTTGACAGGCGTTTATCAAGTCTTCAGCCAACAAATTGGCCTAAAATCATCACCAGTGGGGGCACGAGGGAGGTGGCAATGGTGGGAAGTGCGAATGGAGCCATTTCAAGGGGACTCTTAACTGCTGCTACATCGAATTAGCAGCTTCAGGTGTTGTGTGAGAGGTTTGAGGTCACTGACAACTGTACACCAACTAAGTGAAGACCAAGTGAAGCCCTGCTGACACATTAAAATTACATACAGCTGATATGTAGGTTATGAGGGCACGGAGACCTCTACAGTCTGAATAATTTAAAATAAATTTCGTTTAGGCCTATCCAAACCAGGCCTGTGGGTAACTGGGGCATAGCACAGCAGGGTTTCTGTTTTATGTGTATTTAAAACGAGGTTTCAAACAAGTCTCAGAGAAGCACCTTGCTAAGAATTTGCCTTTTTTAATTTGCCAGTTTCAAATAGGCTAAAAATGTGAGCATTTTTATTATGTTGTACAGCTCGTAAGGACATTTCCTACTAAGCTCACAGCTATATGGTGCACACGTTGCCATGGCTCTTTATTACATTTGAAATAAAATGAAACAAAGACCACAAAGTGTATCATGTAAGAATGTTTTGTCCACAGTGCTTTCATTTTTGGTGGCCAGATGTGGTTACACAACTGCCTGCTCAGTGGATTCTTGTGCAGCTGTATATGACTACATGTACATGGGAGAGCTAAAGCTCCAGAATTGAACCTAGATGTAAAAACTGCATGTGGAGCTCACTCTGTAGTATCTGTGTTTGAATACTTAAGGCAATGCATTGGCAGTAAAGCAAGCCATCATGAGTTAAAAACAAGAATAAATCAAACCGAGACATAGCCAAAGCATTTGATGTGTCACAATTTACTGTTGCTACATTTTTGAGCATTTTGAGCACCACCTGGCAGCCCATGAAATACCACAGTAGTGGGTGATGATATAATAATTTCAGCCATGAAGAAAAACTGTTAAAAGGATTAAGAACACTGTAGTGGATGTATCTGTATGCATGGTAGCAAAGAGATGAATACACAACATGACCTTACCACAAACCCGTTGGAAACCTTAGAAAAACGTAAACATTGCATAAGCAAGCGTGTGCACTGCCTTGTGGACAAATGGGATGAAGTCTAAGCTGTACCAGATGCAATATAAAATATCAGAAGGAACTGGTCATCGTGCACCTGAAACAGCTTATGGCTTCCAGTGGAAGTGACTCACTTGTCTGTATCAGTGATGGAGCAGCCAACAGCAGTAGCAGGATAAAATAAATCCTGAACAGTACAGAAGCTTCTTCGTTTCTGAGAGCCAACCAAATACCTAAGAAACTGCATTTTATTGATTAAAAACAGGACTGAAAGCAAAAACAAGAGTATCGTGAAATGTGATGTCATGGAATCTGACATCAACTGCAAGTTTTCAGGTTTGATACAATTTTCAGTTCTGAGGGAAAGATTTTTTTAGTTGATGCAGGATCAGAATTGGCCAAGATTCAAGGAAATGGCAGAGCTTTGCTCCATACCAATTATTTTATTAAAATTATTCTTTCCAGTACTTCAGAGTCTACACAGTCTTTTAAATCCTCCTTAAAAACAAAATCTGTTTACCGTAGCTTTTAATTCAAGTTTAGTCTGAGCTTTCAGGTTCTTTGTTTCTGTCTCTGATCTCATTTTAGTGTATTCTATTTATTGTATTTGTTGCTTTATATTATGTTTTATTCTTGTTATTTTATTGACCTTTGGATTTATTGCTTAATTTTAAACTTGTAAAGCACTTTGTTGTTTTTAAATGTGCTCTAGAAATAAAATTGACATTGACATTGACATTTATTTTGGCAGATCTGTGTTGTTCATCCCTCCATCCATCCATTTTCTAAGCCGCTTCTCCCTCAGGGTCGCGGGGGGGGTGCCACCGTGCCGCCCCTGTGTTGTTCATTTTATGTAAAAAAAAAAAAGAAAAAGAACAACGAGGCAGGTCAGTGCACTCACGCTGTGTTTAAATTCTGCTGCTACACCTCGACACAAACATGTCATAGTGTAATTATGCATGACTCATTGTGCTGAATAGAGAGCTGCCTTTTACCTTCAATGCGGCATTTTATTTGATTCATGCAGCCAACTGATGTTTGGTTCACAAATTCATATTGTCCCTTTTTGTGTTACAACTGTGGCAAGTAGATTAGTTTCTTTCTTTAAAGGCTATTAAAAACCAGCTCACAGAATAGCCATCATCCATTTTGGCTGTAAAGAAATGAGAATATTCAGAATTTTGTGTGTTGTTTCTACAATGTTCTTTTGTTAGCATTCGAACAAAATTAGCCTCCAAAATCACAACCCATTAATTATGTGCTTTACAGCCTGTGGGCCATGGTGGAGAGGATCGTTGTTTTCTTTAAACTGCAAAACTTCATTACGATGGACATACATAGACATACAGTACACATCATTTTTAGACATTTAACCAAGCCACTAATAAAAAATACATATAGATGTAGCTAACATAGATGGCTAAGTATAGTTATATTAGTTATAAAGCATCGCTACTTGAAAAGTTTTGGGGGTTTTTATGTTTATTATGTTGCGTGATTATACAGTCAAGTGATGTTTGATATTGATTACTGTGTTAGTTCCTTGAATTTTAGAGACTGAGTTGGACAAATCTCCTCGTAGATCACAAAAGCTTTTGTGGTCGGTTGTGTGGGCCACAACTTGAAAAAGGTGGGAACCCCTGCTATGATTTATAAGCAAAAAAGGAAAAAAACATTTGATTGTGGTTGTGTAGGTGCATAAGCTCCTCCCTCTCCCTACCTACTTTACAAGGGGTGATGGGTGTAACAGCAATATAGTTTTACATTTACATATTTTTAGATTTTTTGATGCCGTATTGGCAAGGTTACACCCTTTTTAGCAGCTAAGTACGAAACATTAAGCTTTTATTTAAGATTACATCAATTGTGGCCCTTGAGAAGTGGGCAATATTAACCCTGTTGTCTATGTTTCATTGTATGTCCAATGTACTGGAGTACAGAGCCACAACAGAAATTTTCTGGCTGTTTAATTACTTATGGACTGCTCTGTACATGTTGATCAACATGCCTTCCAATTCCACCGCCTGCCATTCAAAACCACTCAACCTATCTGTCTCGCAGACGAGAATGATGTCAGCATCGTTTTGATGAGGTCATTTCTGAGGGGCAGCGTTTCACGCTGGTCTTATTTCCACTTAAAGACAGAGAATAAAGTGGGAGATCTAGTCTGCAGGGACTGCAGCAATCATGCATAAAATACGATTCGCAGCTCTTGTACAGATTAACGGTCAATTTGCACTTGGACTAATGTAGCTAAACAGGAGGTTCTGCAGGATATGCTGCAGCTGCTACTGAATCCTCATGTCTGGATTCTTTTTGTTGTAATAAGTCCCTTATGTAATTATGTTTTTGACGGCCACTGCAGAATCAATAGCAGGTGCCTGGGGGGGTGGGTTAGTAAAGGGGGCCATCTGTGCCTCTCTGGTGTAGATCAGCATAATGGCCTGACATCCTCTTCTTCTATGCCACCATAACGTAATGAGCTGAACACACACGTTAATTTTCATGTGGGGCGCGCATGAAGAGTGCCTGGTGTGAATGTGTGTGGTGACAGTTATTCTTAAAGGAATAGTTTGGTAAAAAAAAAAACAAATGTGCACAATTTTCCACTTACCCTATATGTAGTCAGTCAACCAAGAAATGTTTGGAGTCCAGACATGGAGTTTGCTTTTTTAGTGGATAAGTGGTGCTGGGATGCTAACAAACACTAGAACTCAGCCAAATGGCCTATATTGTTTTCATAAAAATACATCTAAATCTCTCTCAACCCGCTTAAGCTTAATTAAGGTCATACAGGCTAGTTGATGTGTTTAGGACAGAGTATGACTTCTTATGAACTATAAAATTGTCATAGCTATTCCAGACAGTGCCGGGGCTTATACTCACAAGACAGTCACAAATGACAGGACTGATCTTGTCACACTGTCACAAAAACGGTTTGTAGATCAGCACTCCTGCTCCTGAGGTGGTTTTGAACACACACCTTGTTGAAAAGTGGCTGTTTCAACTACATAACAATGTTCTGTTCATTTTTATAGTTCACAGTAATTCATAATGCGTCCTAAACCAATCTGAGAAGTCTGTGCGACCATTTAAGACCTGGATGCGGTTTGAGCAGCTTGAGAGAGACTTTGATGATGTATTTTTGAGGTATTTTGGTGAATACTGAGTTTTAGTGTTCGGTAGCAACAGTAGCTACAATATAGCTTGTAGCTACAATTCTAAACTAAAGAAGCATAATTGTAAATGTGTAAATTGGATTTATAGCCACACAGTTCCTTTAAGACATAGAAATGGCGGCACGGTGGCGTGGTGGGTAGCGCTGTCGCCTCACAGCAAGGAGGGCCTGGGTTCGATTCCCCAGCCGGGCGACCGGGGTCCTCTCTGTGTGGAGTTTGCATGTTCTCCCCGTGTCTGCTTGGGTTTCCTCAGGGTTCTCCGGTTTCCTCCCACAGTCCAATCGGCGGTCAGGCCGATTGTGTAAAAATGATCAAATTGTAAGTCGCTCTGGATAAGAGTGTCAGCCAAATGCCGTAAATGAAATGATGCATATAAATCACTCACACATGCATATTTATACCACTAGTTACAGTCCACCCAACAAAATGCATAGGAGGAACAGCACAGTTGCATTTATTACATAATTTTCACATTATTTCTTATGGGGGGGGCACAGAAACACAGCATATTAGTAACAGTGTTGTGATTACAGCCTGATTGATTCAATGGTTTGTGGCATGTGGGTGTGTGTGGGTGATTGTGTCTAGGTCACAGTTTACCAATCTGGGGGCAGACATTGTGCTTACAGTGTCGTTGGAGCCCACTCCATTTACCTTACCTGCTCTACATATTCAGACACATATGTATCATAGATGGAATTTTTTATTCACATACTCAGCTGTAGTGTAAATAAGTAGCAGTATCGTATGTAAATCTATTTGCGAGAATGTGTGTGTCACAATACTTCCTCCATGACCTTAACAAAATGTATTCAATTAAAAGTTGTACCCCTACCCCCACCTCAAAAAAATATTGTCCAAAACGTATTCAATAGCTCTTGTGTACACACAAAATGTATAAATAAAACCACTTTAAACAAACTTAAACTCACACATGCTCTACTTGGGTGCCACCCCCCCACCCCCCACCCCCCATCCAACTTCTAAATATATTGTGTCCCATGCTGTCAATTTCCAAAATATGTTATATGCTATATTGTAATGAAGACAGAATACAATATTTCACTGCTTGTGTTTGAATATTTCTGTAGTTCAGTGCCACATTCTCAGTAAAAAATGTACAGTTACAGTAATAAATTATGAGATAATACACAACTTGTGTTTATTATTCCAAACCATATACAGTCATATACCAAATGTTCATATATCATATACTTTTGTTGATTTTTTTAATAACAATAGCAATAATTCTAAAAATAATAAATAACAAAACACATTCACAAGCTATTAAAACTTGGCTTGTCCACCAGAGTTCTACAGCACCGGCAACACAAAACACAAATTACATTGTATACAGTCTTATGTAAAAGATTGACCACTGGTCAAATGACATGTTGGTAGATTTTCTAAGTGAAAAAAACACATTCTCTACAGAAAACATTTCTGTGCATTTTAATGCATGATTACTGTTTATTTGCTGAATTTAACATATTGGGGAAAAATAAAACATAAAATCTGGCCGGTGCAAAAGGCTTTATGTTGTGCTAAATTCACCAAAAAAATACAACCTGTGCACTAAAATTGGCAGAAAAATGTCATATTTAAGTTTGTTCCCAGTAGAGCATGTGTTAACTTTTTTACACTTAGAAAATCAACAAAACATGTCATTTGACCAGGAGTGTTAAAATTTTTGCATACCACTGTATACCCGATAGAATAAGAAAGAATACTAATGAGTTTGGATGGCCATATATATTAGAAAATCACTCCACCAAACTACTCTCAACACCTGACTCCCCCTCCTTTTTTACACCTCTTTCTGATAAAGCAAGATATTGCACTTGGTACATTGCGCTACGCTATTTTAACCTAGTTTTATGCGCGTATTTTAGGTTAGTGTGGCTGGATATACAACGTAATTGATTGTGTTTTCATAATTGCTTTTACAGATTGTTCTTTGTTTTTATGTCAGATTCACTAAATAGTTAGGACTGTATGAACTAGAAATATTTAGTATATGCAGTTTTATTGTTAGTATTTTATAACAGTAATGGGATAGAAAAGGTAATAAAACAGCAAAGATGCTGAAGTTAGTTAGCATCTAAAATTTCTTAGAAGTAACAGCAAACATGTTTATAATGGAAAATTACCATGTTCAATAGAAAGATGTTATAATTATAATGTTATTATCATTTATCATGCTAAAGGACTTAACATGTAAGCATTCACTTTTGAGGATAATCAAACAGAGCAACTAATTAGTTTGCCTTACAATTTGAGTTACTAAAGATCTAGAATGATGCTATCTAAAGCATAACAATGTTGGCAGATAATTGCATTTCAAAACTGAACAGATGTTTAGGTTTATCCGATATTTAAAACTAATATTTGATGTCATATTTTACTCCAGAAGAGCAGACAGTTTAGGTGATGCTGGGTTGTGTTAAAATATCTGCATTTTATTTATTTTACTGCACTTGTAACCTTATAGAACTAAATGTTATATTTTCTTTTCTTTTCTTTGAAATGCTAATCCAAGCATTTAGTCCCCTTTTCTACAATTTGAAAAACTCTGTGTCCTGTTTTGATGAACTTTAAAATAAATTTGATTTTCAGTTGATGCAGGATCAGAATTGGCCAAGATTCAAGGAAATGGCAGATCTTTGCTCCATACCAATTATTTTATAAAAGTGCAGTCATGCTGTATTTAAATTCTGCTGCTACATCTCGACAAACATGTCATAGAGTGAAATAATGAATGAAATAAAATTTAAATGAATAAATAAAACTTTTTTGCTGTTGTTGTTTTTTAAATGCCAATCACACCTGATTTTGAAGTTTTGCCAAATTCCGAGATTTGGTGCTCCATACGCTAAACAACATGCTTAAAATAGTTTTTGACAACATTATTATCCAGTATGGTAAGGGAATAATTGTAATGGAAATAAAGCACAAGTAAATATGCGAAGTCAGCTAGCACAATTGAAAAAACAAAATAAAATGTATCAAAAGTAGTACAACAGTAAATATGTATAATGGAAAAAAATATCACATTCAATAATAAAAAAATGACTTGCATACCAGTTATGATGGGTTTATATCAAGGCTTACTCATGGCTTTAGTGGGCTTGGGCCACCATTTCCATACACAGCTTGTTAAATGCTTTGTTTGGAATACATCATTGATATGTGACCTTTTTTGGTAACAGCATTAAAACAGGTCTGCAATAATGCAAATAAAAAAATAAATAAATAATGTGTTATTTTACCTCTGTTTTTTTATGTAACATCTTGAAATGTAACCTAAATATAAATATAAGCTGTGGTTCATCAAAGTACATTGCCTAAATGATTAACTAACAGTGAGAAAGCAAATGTAGCAGTTGAGTTTTTCACTACTTCAGAACATATTTGTAAGGGCGCATAGAATAAATTCACAAACTACTAAAGCGTGTGTGTCCTGCACAGTCCTACAGCACTGGCCACATAAAACACATTTACACAAAAAAAAACTAATTAGATTGTATACAGTCATAGGGAAACGATTGGGCATTTTATGTTGTGTAGGCACATTTAATATGTTTTATTTTTATTTTCCTAATATGCTAAATTCAGCAAACAGAAGTCGCACTTCAAAATTTGATAAAAATCGGCATATTTAAGTTTGTTCTCTGTGGAGGATATGTAGCTTATTTTTACTTAAAAAACCAACAAAACCAACAAAACCTATCATTTGACCAGGGGTAATCAAACCTTTGCATACAACTGTACATCTACAGTACGTAGAGTAATTAATACGCGTTTGTTTCTTATACAGACACAAAACAAAGCCACGGATCGCACAGAATCAATGAAATCAATACCTGCTGTTCAGTTATCAGTTGCATGACCCTGACAGTTTCTTGGCAGCCATTTTCTATCAGTGTGGCAGACGTCTGGAGCATCCAAGCTTAAGAACTGAACTCCGTGGGCTGAATGTGAACCGAACACCCTTGGAATTCAGTTCTCAAAGCCAAGACCTCAGTAGACAGCAGTTTAAAACATACAGCACAGAACAGGACCTTTGTCCTAAAGCTAGAAAAGGGAAATGAAAGCTGGAGTTAAAACATGTGTAAATAAATGTCAAATTAAAACGCATGTTTATTCATTTGCGTCTTACTGGCATGTGATGAAACGGTCACTATTTGTGTCTGGTGACTTTGGGAATTTCTCTTTATTTCCTTGTTCCTCATTTATAACTGCACATAAATGTACCGTCCACTTCCTGCATGTCTAAATGTTTTATTTCCAACAATGAGTAACAACTGTGTGAAAACGGTTACCAGGGGAAAAATGTCAGAACTGCTTCGTTTTGATAGATGTTGTTCATAAATGTTATATGAGAACAAAGAACACCGTCTGCACTTTTTGGTGTGAGTGAGAAAAGGCTGCTGGCCCAAAAGGGAGCCAAGTTATCATTGTATGTAATATTTTAGTAAGAAATGCTTTACAGTACTTCAGAATATATAAAACAAACACTTTAGACTACCCCACCTTCTATGCTAGGCCTGGAAAAGTTAGAAAAATAGCCTAAACTGTATTTGCGTAAGAGCAAAAAAAATGACTTCCACTTAAATAAAGGTTAAAGGTCTCTTCCTATCGCAGAGCAAAAGAACAAGGGGGGGCGACAACACAGTATTAAGAATTACAGCAAAAAGATTTAGAAGAAAAACAACTACAGTACTGTATAAAGTAAGGCTATACTGTGGTGAGTCTTAGGGGCTTGTACAAGGTACAAGTGAAACACACTATTTGCCACCCCCCTCTCTCTCTCTCTCTCTCTCTCTCTCTCTGTGTAGAAGAAATTGCCCAAATTAAATTTATGTAAGAAAACAGGTCAAAAAAATAGTTCCAGTTAAAATTCAAGTTCCTTCATACTGTAAAGCTACATTCAAAACAAACAGAGCAAAAGAGCACAGAGAAAAACTACCAAGTATCCTCATGATTCATTAAGTAAACAGCATTAACAGGTCTAACTCTACTGTTTAGTACGTGCTAAGGCCATGCTGGAACCTTAAGACACAAGTCTCGGTACTGAGAGGTTTCTCTTTGCTCTCGTATGTGCCGAGTCTATCTGCAAGGATATTCCTGGAGACTACAAAGTGTGATCAAAGATAGTCCAAAAGAGTGTCATTTAGCTCTTTGGCTCTCCCCAATTACGCTTACCTTCGGTTTCCAGTCGGTGAGGGGTGACTCATTCCGTGAGGATGCTGAATCATAACTGAGACACACGGCCTTGATAAGCTGTCCTGCCGCCTACTGTCCTCAGCAGCACCGTGGCCCTCTCACATGGCCTAGCCTAGCCTATATAGCAGGGCCCTTCTCTCATTTGCATAGGGCCTTTTTTCCATCACACACACACACACACACACCACACACACACACACACACTCTGCAGCCCTACATACGGGAAAGTCCCCTGCGATCCTCTCGCGATAGTAAAAATTGCACAAGGCGCTCTGAGCCCAGTGAGAGCCGAAGAGCCGAGACTCACGTCATTCAACAACACGCTTTTGAAATCAGTGGTGTTTGTGCGAAGCCTGAGCGAAACGCTGCGCTCCAATAACAACGTTTTTATGTTCCATCTTTAATGAGATCGCTCGGTGAGAAGGCGACGCGGTATCAACCGACTCTGTTGAGAAAACCCCAACCGCTAGAAGAGGAGGAAATGTTGGTTAAGTATTCGCTTCACCATTTCCGCTCTGTAAACTCCGTGGGCTGCGACGGGGAAATCCTGAAGCCATGCGCGCTTCACCGCTCCGCTCCTTCTCCAACCGTCATTAGAGCTGTTTTTAAACTTCTGCTCTCCATCAACACGAGCTTTTTCACTCGGCTTATCAGTTCAGTGTGAAAGCCATTTCTGGCCAGGCAGCGCGGAGAAAACCCCCTTTTTTCTTCTTCTGTATGTAGAAGCGTTATGACAACATTGATCAATGGCTTATTTTCTCGAAATGTTTTAGTGTGTCTCAATAGTGACTTATTTCCTAAAAAAAACTGGCTTAATAATTTTGCTTAGTAAATAATGACTTGGGTTTTCGAAATAATGCTGTTTTCAGATACTACGTCAAAATAATGAGATTAAATAAAAAAAATGTGTGATGATAAATCTTTGATTTGAAATAAGAATTCAACGTTTTGAATATATTACTCATTCTTTCGACGTTCTAAGTCAAAGTTTTGATGCTGCTGCCAGAAATAGTATATCCTCTGCTTTAAGTGTTGCACTTCCATTGTTGAGAAATGGACTGCAGAGTGAAAATGTGCTCCTTTGGTGTGAAACTGAACAGAACAGCTCATTAAAATCGGCATTTCATTGGCTTTAAATGGAAGTCACGCTATACAGCAATTGATCTGGCCTGCAACACTGAGTATTCAAGGAGAGTGAAACCTTTTAATACAAAGCAATGCAAAAATGTTGTGGAGATGCAGGAAGAGATTAGAGATTTTTCTAGAGATAATCTAGAGATGATTATTTTGTCTTCTTCAGCACATGTAAATTTGGAACACCAAAGCTATTATTCCTGAACACAGCTAGGCCTCCCTTTCTTTACAGCTTAATGGTCCCATACCCTACGTTTATCCCGTGTTTTTGTCTTATTATGTTTGTGTGGGGTTTACGTACCACTGTCATAACCAATTTTCCAACCTCTTTTATCCTTTAGAATTAAACAAACCATTATAATCACTGTGCCTTTAACTGATATATGTATGATATATGTTAACTGCACTGTTACACTTCCTTAAAAAGCAGTCCATGCTGAACCATTCTTTATAACTGCAGACTAAGGGGGCGAAGCTCAGTTTCTCTAGGCTGAATAGGCAGATATAATGTGTTGGTTTTTGTGACATCACAATAACAGTGAATCCAAAGTAGGCTGTTTTTGCAGCACAGGTTCCATATTTGAACCGAATGGACTGAGTTTTAAGACTTTAACCACGTTGGCGTGGTAATTCAAACACTTTGATTTCAAAAAAGTGAAGCAGATGCAGTTCTCCATTATATAGACCCTTTAATAAAAAACAGTGCCTGAGCATATCTTGGAATACACTCTCATGAAACCAGAGAGTGGTTTATTTTTATTTACGCTGTGACATCAACCATCAGGACCTATCTGTGCACACATTTATGTTCTTGTTTTTGTGTACAGACGGTATACACATGTACAAAAAGTGGCCTCATGCTGACCCACATGTTCTCACTCTGTTTCCTGAACTCACATGACAGAGGAAGTGAGTCAGGTTCTCACGTCAGGCTCCAGATGACCTGAAGTCACAGGCCCTTGATGACGGGAATACAGTATATAAATAAATGTTGATCTTTGATGGTCCTAACGTGTGAACTAGAAAATAATACAAAAGATGACATAACACACACCTGCATACGCACATCCCTCAGGCCCAAACACAGTAAAACAAACTTACGCTTACACAGCGTGCAGCTAAGGTTGCCCAATAGAGTTTTGTTCATCATTGGAGAAAAGACAGGGGTGGGAGGGTAAGCTTTTGTTATCTTCAGCAATGCTTATATTGCATTTATTGGGTTATGTGGACTGCAGTTGCTCACTAGCACCGCTCACTGGTTTGTAAAGGGTAGACTTTCAGCAAAAACATTTTTTCATCCTAGTTCTGAAATACAAGTAACGTGCAGTGTACAGTTAGTGTCCAATTGGCGTTCACAGGCCTTATTGTCTAGGAGTTGTGCTGACATCTTATAATCTGATAAAGAACAAATTGTATGGATCTTATAACTTGCTTGTCACTATTTGACTGCTCTAATCTTATTTGAAAACTGAGTGGTATTTTGGTCATCTTCACTTTCCACGTTCCTCCATCTCAGGTACAGAAGCACAGGGAACTCAAGCTAGTTCAGTAAGCTCATAACAGTAAAATACTCGTTCATAGTTCACACCAGTGGTGTAACTTCTGTTAAGGGAAGGGGACAGTTGCACTGGAGCCAATGGCTTAGGAGGACACACAGCAACAATCCCCTAAAAGCTTGACTGGGCCCTTGTATAGACACTTACACATTTATACTCAATTTCTTAACAACATACCTCATCAATTAGATTCTGTCAACACCACACAGACAGCCTGACATGTTTCTCTCATTCTTATTCATAATGCAGCTCAATGTTTACAATTTTCAAATGGATCATTCACAAACTACAGCAGGATGCACTGATCAGGCACAACATTATGACCACCTCCTTGACCCTCACAGAGCAGGTACCATTTGGGTGGTGGATCATTCTCAGCAACACTTATATGGTGGTGGTGGTGTGTTGCGCTGGTCTGAGTGGATCAGACACAGCAGTGTTGCTGGAGTTTTTAAACTTCGGTGTCACTACTGGACTGAGAATATTCCACCAACCAAAAATATCCAGCCAGCAGCATCCTGTGACCACTGATGGAGGACTAGAGGATGAGCTGATGAGTCTCTGATTTTACATCTACAAGTTGGACTGACAAGGTAGGAGTGTCTAATAGAGTGGACAGTGAGTGGCAGCAGCACTGCTGTGTCTGATCCACTTGTACTAGCGCAACGCACACTAACACACCACCACCACATGAGTGTTACTGCAGTGCTGAGAAAGATCCACCACCCACATAGTACCTGCTCTGTGAGGGTTCACAGGGGTCCTGGCCCCTGAAGATCAGGGTAAAAGGAGGCTAACAAAGTATACAGAGAAACAGATGGACTACAGTCTGCACCTATATAGTAAGTGGAGCTGATAAAATGGACAATGAGTGTAGAAAGAGGGAGGTGGTCATAATGTTATGCCTGATCGGTGTGTATTCAAGACTAGTTTAAAATCTTACACAGGTAATCTAACGAACATTGTTGAGTGCATCAGCTTGTTTGAGACATAATAGCAAGTAAATAAGTGAATTACTTTATAAAGTACTTTTTTTATTGGTTGAAAGTAATTCTGCATGGGGGTGGGGCATTCCTTTCTATGCTTGGGCCCACTGGGGGTCTGAGTTACCACTGATTCACTGCACTGTTTTTGCACAAGGCCATTTTGGACCTGGGACTGGTCGCAGTTTTACACCCTGCGTAAGTCTGTGCCTTTTAGGAGCACTAATTTTAAAAAGTTAAGCACTAAATTGCTTTAAAGCCCCTGAAAGCAAAAGGACAACGTAAGACAGTTCCTTCAAGCCTTTTAATTCCATACAACTGTATCCTGCCTTCCGCCTGATGACTGCTGGGATAGGCTCCAGCACCCCCCGCGACCCTGACGGAGAAGCGGCTTGGAATACGGAGGGAATTCCATGCAACTGTGACATAGTCAAGACACTGTGTATGCCTTTATTTACGGTTTAGATCAAAGGCAGCTAAAGTCAGATAACGCCGCGTGCAGGCCGGGAGACAAAAGGCAACACAGACTTCTCAGACGCTGTTTCTCCACTGAAATACAATTGCTTTCACGACATGCCAACAGCGACCTAAGAGGCCAGCCTAACATCTTTACTGGTCGCGAAGTGATCATTTTCTTTAACCTGACTGGTCAACAGCGCGCGTGCATAGTCACGCGGTCCTGTTGCCGGATGGCGCTGAGCCTCCCGCAGAAATGGTGCGTGCGCAGCCTTCATTGTTTTTTCACGTAGCAAAAAAAAAAGGTGGATTTTCTGGCGCCACTGATGGCCGATCAGCGTAATATGCACCGCATCTTCGACACGACTGCGGAGGCTTTTCTCTTCGTTGATGGAGACTCTTTCTGCGCTTTAGCTGTCTGAGCTGCCGCCGCCATGCCGCTGTGTACCAGCTTAACGTTGTACCTCCTCAGTTTAGTGTTTTTGGGGGAAACGCGAGGAGACTCAGGATTTGCACCGCTGGACGGCGCACCGCCGTCAAAGATAGGTAGCTAACGCTTATACAGCGGTGTGTCTCCCACTGCGTGTGCTGTTTAACCGTTTCCACTTTTCTCTTCCGTCTTCGTGCCTTTGGTTAATTCACAGAGCATTCCTTCTCATTACGGCCGAAGAGAGCCTGGGCTGAAAGCGAGGGGTCTCTCTTCCTTTATCTGTGGCTTCACTGCGTGACGGATGTCTACCCGTTGAATATTCGCTGCTCTGCTGTGTGTGTGTGTGTGTGTGTGTGTGCGCGAGGTGTGCGCTGCGTCTGGATGTGTTGCTGTTGTCTGGTGTGATTTCGTGGCGTTGTGTGTTTCGGGAATCGCGGAGTTAACGGCAGCTCCGGGATCTAAAAGAAGCGCCTGGTCGCTCCTTTTACGCACTGTTGGGCGAGTCAGGCTCCATCGTGTAAAGGAGGGGTTTTTAACTCTTGTCTGATCCATGTTTGTTGTTTTTTTTAGCTGTTGTGGGCGCTGGAATCGGCGGAACCGCGACAGCGCACTTCCTACGGCAGCACTTCGGGCCGGAAGTGCGGATCGATGTGTTTGAGAGGAAGGCGGTGGGCGGCCGGCTGGCCACAGTTACGGTCAACCAGCAGGACTACGAGTCCGGAGGGTCCATCATCCACTCCCTCAACCTGCACATGCAGGACTTTGTTAAACAGCTAGGTCTTTACTCGCCTTTATTAGTTCCCTCATTGTGCCCAAATCAAACCTTTGGGATTCTCCTAGCTGGGACTAAAACCGTGAAAGATACGAATCTGGTTTCCCTCACGACGGATTTGTGATAAGCGTTTGGCCTAAAACCCATTTTTAATACATGCAGGAGGTGTAGAGCAACGCTGCGCCCAAACATGATGCACTGCTCATGTTTTGGATTAATCACAGGACGCGTGTAGGTTCACTGGTCCTTTTGGGCAGGGAATAAAAGTGGCTGTATTTGCATGTGGTTCCTATTTTAAAGAAATCACAGGTCCATTTACCCCCAAACAACTCTAAAAGACAGGTTACATTTCAGCAATGTGTCATGCAGATATTTGTAATAATTATTGGAGTTATCTCTTAAGTGCTTTTGGCACATCAGTGTGGTAATATGGCAAGTTTGTCGACATTCAGTGTTTCCACTTAAATCAAGGGTATTAAGAGAGTTTGTCCCAACTCTACTCTTTTGGGAATGCTTTACACTAGTGTTTGTCTGAACATTCTTGTCACGATTTGATTGTATTCAGCCACAAGAGTATTAGTGAGGTCAGGGACTGATGTTGGATGATTAGTTCTGGATCACTAACGCCAAACTCCTCATCCCAGTGATATTCCAGGGTGCTAAGTCACTCCAGTAAACACAGTTCCGCTCTTCCACAGCTCAGTGCTAGGGATCTTTCCATTGCATCGCAGTGCTTCATGGCATTGCTTTTCTATGGAGTTTAAACAAGCTGTGTGTGCAGTTGAACATGCATCATTAATGAGTAGCTGAATTCACTAATTTACAAGGAGTGTCTGAATACCTTTGGACAATCTGAAAAACTCGGCACAAACCAACCAGCATAAATTTCAAACTGTTCCATGCTGGTTTATGCTTACCAGCGCTGTTAAGTGCTTCTGGCATGGCAGTATGGCCAATTTGCGTAAGCCATACATTACATACCTCCAAACGACTGAAATCCCTGAAAAACACTGTAAGAGTGCAGGGTTTCGGAAGGCCTACAGCATTGTAGATGTCACCAAATACTTGCTGAGCCATCTGTTGTACAGGATATGTTTTATGACATCCTAAGAATGTCATGAGGAATTGCGTTAATCACATCTCATGACATCACTGGGCTTTTTACACTTCTGAACTGCAGGGCTGAAGTACCGTAAGAGTGTGGCAGGGAAAACAGCAGTGTTTAATGGCAAGGAGTTTATTCTGGAAGAGACGGACTGGTACCTGCTGGACCTGTTCCGCCTGTGGTGGCGTTATGGCATCAGCTTCATCCGCCTGCAGATGTGGGTGGAGGAGATCATGGAGAAGTTCATGAGGTAATTAAACAGAGTTTGGCCACATATTCCCCTCCACATATAACCTGTTGCCCAAAACATAGCCTAAAAAAAGCCTATTTTGGGTTGTCGAGGAGTATAGATCTCACAAGTTCAACTGACAAAGCTATTTAAGTTCAGCTTAAAAACGAAGTAGCATAAATAAATAAATCAAAAGCAATCCTGCAACTTAATGCTGTACTTTAATTACTTGATTAAATAGTGTTATGCTGTGTTCATGTAGAGAATGAAATATCTTGCATTACGAACAGTAACTTTACTGTGTTTATCACATATTTATACAAACCATATTTATTCTTTTTATATGTAACCATTGCACTCTTTAGGGCTGTCTGTTTCTGTCATTCCTCTAGGCCAGGTGTCACCAGTCTTAGCCACAAAGGGCTACAGTGGCTGCAGGATATTCGTTCCAGTCCAGCAGAAGGATACCTGAATCTATTTATTTAATTAATTAGTGACCTAACAGTTGATTAGTTATATGTGGTGTGCTCTTGCTTGTTTAGAATGAAAACCTGCAGCCACACCATACCAGAAGATTGGTGACCCCAACGTTGGTCATACGCGATGATAATGTAGACTTTTTGTGGAACTTTAGACGCCGCTTGGGGTGCAAAACGTTATTACTTTAGCTGTCAAAAGATATTATTGGCCTATTGCTGGATACATGGCTATTGACAAACCAGGAGTAGAATTTTTCCTTAAATTACAGAACAGACTCAGGTTCATTTTTCTTTGAAGAATTGACTTGATATGTCTGTCAAATATGTTGTGTGTGTCTGTCTAGAATCTATAAGTACCAGGCGCACGGCTATGCCTTTAGTTCAGTGGAGGAGCTGCTGCACTCGCTGGGGGGCACAGGATTTCTCAACATGACCCACCGCTCTCTGTCCGAGTCTCTGTTGGAATTGGGAGTATCGCAGCGCTTCATTGACGAAGTCATAGCTCCAATCATGCGGGTCAACTATGGCCAGAACATCAGCATCCCAGCATTTGTTGGTAGGCATATTTAAGGTGTTAATTCCTAAAACCCCAAGTGTATTAGTCTTGTAGTCTTTGAGTAGTATAGACATTGAGCATGCATTCCTGATATTCTCTTGAGATGTATTAGAAAATGATCTTCCACCAGCTGAACTGTAAGTGATGCTAGGAATTTGCCGTAAGCCTGCTTCAGCTGAGCGAAGTAGGCTGAAAAGGCTAAAATGTTTTAGCAGATCAGTGAGATATACCATGCAGAATTAGTCGGAACCTATTTAGAGTGACAGCAAAGGGAAGTTCCTGGTCATCTAGGCTTTTATGATTTGAACACAGTCCTCCATTATGTGTAACTCTGCCATTTTGTAACAAGACAGAATGACGCAGACGCTCGCGGGTAAAAGTAGAATGAGAGGCTTTACTGAAAACAGTCCAAAATCGAAGTCAATAAACAAGCTTAGGTCAGATCCAAGAAGGCCAAAAAACACAGAAGTACAAACATACAGGCAAACAATCCAAAAAGGGTAAGTCTGAAACAGAATTACAAAATAGATACGAATGCTCAGTAGCTCTATAGACAAAACAATACCTCGCAAGGAACCTATCCTACAAGCCCGGGCTTTATACTAAACTAATCAGTGGTCTGCAGGTGGACATGATCAGTATTCTGGAGAACTAGTGCACTGATTGGAGCGTGAGAGTGAGGCAGGAGTCATGTGATCCCCAGGGGTATCTGGGAGATGGAGTCCAAAGAGACGTCAGAGCCGAAGGGTGTCGTGACACATTTAATCTGGCTGGACACATGTAACATCACCATAAAAGTGAAAGGCAGCATTGTTTTTATGGATTATGTATCCCTGGGGAATGTGAATAAAAGGAAGAACTGAAAGAGGAAGAGCCATTTTGTCCTTTCAATAAAAATCAAACTACCTTGGGAGCCACAACATTTTATGTCCATTTTATCATCTTGACTGTAAATATGTCTCCGTATGTCCTGATGTACTAGTAGGTAAAGAAACTACAGTATATTATAAATGAAAATGCAGACTTACTTTGCTGTGCTTTAAGTTTTAGCTAAGCAATAGCGGCTTTACTCTCTGGCAGGGAACTGTTCTCTAAAAGTAGAACAGCTTCTTGTAAAGCATCTTCCATCATTAGATTTTTTAAGAGCCAGCTTTTATTTTTACAAGTCAGCTCCTCATTCGCCAGCTTCTTGTTCTAATTTTCTCTTTCTCGTTAAATGCTGCCTGAGGCATCAGAATGTAACTGCTGCTCCATTTAAGATGGTACAGGAGAAGCTGACTTTAGTTTTGCAACTTTTCAGTGTTTGACCCTTTCTCGTTGCAGAGTAAACGTATCAGGAAACCAGCTGGAGCACTTATAAACGCAAATAAGTCAGTTTGTCTCCAAATGATCAATGATCTTAAATCTCTCTCTTTGCCTTTTCGTTTGCTACTAGCTAGACGAGGTTGTCTATGTGAGGGTTATTTTATTTTTATCTGAAAATCTAATTCTGTTGTGGAGCCGCAAAAGGGCAGTAAAAGTACTGTATATATCACTTCAGGCTTGTATACAACGTTCTTCTATCTTCATTTCTGTTGTTGTTTGACAGGAGCTGTGTCTCTGGCTGGTGCTCAGGCCAACCTGTGGGCAGTTGAAGGAGGGAACAAGTTGGTTTGTTCTGGACTTCTAAAACTTGCAAAGGCCAACTTCATCCAGGCACAAGTTACCACTATTTCCCTGCATTTAAAAGGTATTTTGTGTAATTGGTTTATTGGTAAATAATAATTTTGTTTTTTCTTTTTTTGGACACATGGATCTCCAATCGTGAACACAAGCCAGGATAATATTTACATGAGGCTTATCATAATTTGACTGTCGCGTTATTAATGTATCATTCATTTATATTGAATAAGCCATACACTTTTTCTTCAGATGTTATTGCAAAGATAATCACAGTGGATTGACCCATCTCAGAATTCTTGAGGCTGTGCGGTTATTCTTTAGTACTACCTGATGTACAAAATAATTATATTTAGAACTTAAAGGGTTATTCCATCAATTCTAAATTGTGTGCTTAATTTTAGATGTTTATCAATTGGCCAGTTGCTAAAGTAATGTTTGTATATGAAATGGTGTGCTGCAGAGAAACTTGCTTAGATTTATTTTATAATGAAGATGATGGGAACCAGTAGTTGCAATATCCCCTAGTCAGATATCTCTGTTTTATGTGCCAGCAAAAACAACCACTGAACACGTGCCACTAGTTTTTATATGTAATATGTATGTGTTGATAATTGTAAAATAGGGGTAAACCTGAAAAAAGTTCTTTGGATAATAATTTGCATTAGAATAATTTGCATGTACCTCTCTGTATTTAAAATACATTGTAGACCAAAAGCTTATGTCAAAACTATAATAAAACAGAGCATCAGACAATATACATGTGGAACCATTGTGTAATAACATTTTATGAGGGAGAATTTTGAGGAGTCATTAAAAGATCTGGTTCCCCTCACTAGTGCTGTTACCAATTCTGACTTGATTAGTTTATTTTTGTTTAGATCTTAATGATTCAATTATACATACATTTAGAAACATCTATGGAACTTCCTTTTAAGACTTTTTTCTTATTCATTCTAGGTGAATCCCACCAGTATGAGCTCAGTTACACTACTCAGACTGACAAGGTGTCCGATTTCTATGACATAGTAGTAATAGCTACCCCTCTCCAGCAAAATGTTAACTCGGGCATCTCCTTCCAAGGCTTTGAACCACAGCTGCCAGACATTGCAGGATTCTACCATCAGACCGTGGCCTCCATTGTCCATGGCTACATGAACTGCAGTTACTTTGGCTTTCCAGACCCCAAACTTTTCCCATTTGCGAGTGTACTGACCACAGATACCCCTGGGCTTTTCTTTAATAGTGCTGCCAGCGCCTGTCCCGTTAACATCACTGCAGGTTTCCGCCGAAAGCAGCCCCAGGAGGCAGGAGTCTATAAGGTTTTCTCACCTAAACCTCTGGAGAAGAATGAGCTGAAGACCCTATTCAAGTCATACTACTCAGTCCAGGTCACCGACTGGCAGGCGTACCCTCACTATGGAAGTACTCAGGAACTACCGCCAGTGACACTTCATGACAGCCTCTACTACCTCAATGGGATTGAATGGGCTGGAAGTGCCATGGAGATGAGCTCTGTAGCAGCCAAGAACATTGCGCTGCTGGCCTACCACCGCTGGAACAGGCAGCTGGAGATGATTGACCAGAAGGATCTCATGCATAAGATCAAAACAGAACTCTGATTTCTTCTGAGAAATTGTGGCCAGCACTAGCCTGGAGATTTTTTGTCTTGAACTGTAATGGTTTGCTGTCTCAGACTGATCTCAAACAGTATTGTATGACTGAATATTTAAAAAAAAATTCTCAGTAGAAAAAGATTCAAAGGCGAAAGTCATTCTCATGGATAGGCATTTGGCCACAATGTGTCAACAGGGGCCTGTTTTACGCACCAGGATTTCTTACTTTCCCTGCTGACCTTTAGCTTGGTTTGATCAAACTGTGAATTTTTTGCCTCATGACAGTGGATCACTTTCTACTGGGCTTCATCACCATGGCAACTTGTGTTACAAGGAAGGGGCAAGCTTGTGACCAACCAGGCATAGCCTTCTGACTTAGGTGGACCTCTCTGGTCTTTTTTGGATCACTTTGTTTTCTTAGTGACACTTGTAGGTTTTCAGTGTAGGAACGAAGTCATACCACATGGATATAAAGAACATAAACTATTGTAGTTCTGATAAGCACAAACACATTGACAATGTTGCTTTTTACCCTTATAGCTTTTCATTTTACATACTTACCTACTGTGATTTTCTTTTTTCCTTCACTGAAAACCAAACTGCTCTGCTACTCTTCATAGGTTTAAATTAAAATTAAAGGAATTAAATTAAAGAATTTAAATCGAACAAGAATGTAGTTCTGCCAAAGTTGCACAAAGACTGTTCTGGGGGAAAATAGCAAATTTTTGATTGAACCTCAATTTCTTTGTATTTGCTTTGTGACTACTACTGAATAAAGGCAGGTTATGGTCATATTAAAGATTGTGTAGTATGTTGTAGCATTGACAGACCATAATGCTTTGATATTAAGTAACATATCTGTCATGCTCATTTTCTTTGTGCCTGGTCCCATTTTGCATTTCCCCACACAACATTCTTACCTGGATGTCTAGCTAGATCAACTTAAGTCTGTGGTACTTTGTACTTATCACAGTGTGTTTATGGACTGTGAATGTATATGATATTTTGGTATTTATATGGTGCGATTGTTCAGGACGTTCTGCTCAGCTGTTATTTTTGCGTCGCCAAGCCCTTTTAGATTCTGGAGGTGAGATGAGCTTGTGTCAGAACACTAAGGGCCAGCTTCCCAAAGTCAGATTGAGCCTAAGCGTAGACTACAAACAATATCTAGTGGTGACTACCTATTGGTGTCCAAGCCTAGGTTTAATCCACTGTCATTTAAAAATATTCTAAATAGATATATTTTATATTCTCAGTGTCAGAACCATAGCCTTTTAAAATGTATTATTATCTGTATTATTGAAAATGCTCCTGGTTGTTGCACAGAAACAAACTTATATGGAACAAAACAAATGATAAGAAAAGGAAAATATTAATGTTAGAATGAATTTTGCAAATTTGTTAGCAAGTTTGTATTTTTTTCCCCTGTATTAATAAGTTTAAGAAATTTCAATGATATTAAATTCTTACAGGGAAAAAAATGATTTAGGCAGAAAAGTTTTAGGTAGAAATTCTTGTTGTTTCAATGTGTGACGTCACCGAACATGTGATTTCACTTCCTGCTGTTCTGTACCTCTGAGTACCACTCGCAGATTTCTGTCATTCATACTTCAAACATTTTAAACTTGTTTTTTAACATCATACCCGTCCGAATTGGGCGGAAATGGCTGAACACAACTTCGCCATACCGATGGCTGTAATAACGCTGTTTTGGCTGTTTGTTGGCGGAGTTGTCCCGCTGTTCGTTCCCAAGGGGCCGAACCGAGGGTAGGTTACACAGCTGCTGTTTTCAAGCTCAGTGTCATAAAATATTAAATGAGTGTTTTGCTATGTTGTTTATGAAATGGACTTTTCTCCTTGAATTTCAGTGCAGCACCGTCTATTTTAAGGTTACCTTGTTGAGCCTCAGTAGTAACGAAAAACGATGTTTGCTCGAGTCGCCAGCCGCTCCGCTCAGTCTAACGCTGACCTCTGTCTTCTTCCCCAGTGTTATCGTGACCATGCTAGTGCTAACTGCGGTTTGCTGCTACTTGTTGTAAGTAACTCCAGCGTTTACTCTCACTGGTCACTAAACTACGAAGCTAAAGTTGCCTTCCTTTTCGCCAGGTTCATGGTCTTAGTTTAGTAAGAGGCTTCTTGGTCAAATTTTCCCGGTGCAGCAGTTCCGGCGGCTGAGGCGTGATACAACTGCTGCCCCGTTTAAGGTGGAACGAGAAAATTCGACCAAGAAGCCTTTTACTAAACTGGCTAACTGCATAGGTTGTCCCAGTTTAAGTTTTCTCCCCAGAAAACCTGCATAAACGTGAATTTCTGATGTTTTCTGAACTATGGACAGAGATAGAGCTCTAACAGGAATTTACTTTCCCACAAACAGCTGTAACGTTACTCCGAAGCAAGTGCAGTAATTCACAGGTACGAATGTTATAATGTGATTTAAACGGCCCATTGAATTTTCCTTAGTAAGAGAACTGATAGCGTCCAGTCCGCTTCTCGGTCCGAGCAGGCCATGAATGGAAATAAGCAGCAAAATGAACCCGTATTGAATTAAGTGGCTCCGTCCAAACCTCGTACTAGTTAGTAAGGTTTTATGTGATTTTGGATGTGTGTTTTATGAGGCAGGGTATTTACACTTGTCATTGATAATTGCTGTTATTTTATTCAAATGTGAGTTGTGAAGGGTAAAATACTGTAAGCTAAAGACAAGAACATATTTTAAATTGTTTTATTAAATATTTCAGTGTTTTTGGAAACACCAAAAAGTTATCAGCCTGAGATCTGAGCACTGTGTTTCAAATACGAGCCCTTCTAAATGTTCATTTTAATAATTTGCAGCTCTGTTCATCATTCCAGACCCATCCAATTTGTTGAAATCTGTGAAGAGTAGGAGCATTTTAATAGAATCTTTTCATACATTTATCTGCAACATTTTTTATTTTATTGAAAAAGTGATCCTGTGATTTTAAAGGCTAAGGTATGTATTACATTATGTATACAGCCTGTAGCAGTTTATCTCTGCCCATTTACAGTGAAGTTCTAAGGAGTGTTTCAGCTAGGATTGTGCTTTGAATGAGGTACAGTATGGGGCAGCCCCTCAGTACAGGGCTCTTTTACATATAGCACATGTGTTAAAGGCACAGTAACAGAAACATTCATGTATAAAAGTACACAAACATCATAATCCAAGAAAATGTTGGAAGGTAAGAGTGATCTGAACTGCCTGTAGTACTAAAGATAAGCAAAGGAGGGCGATACATGGCAGATGTGGATGTTTCTAGCCTTTGTTGGTTTTGCTGCCAAAGCCTGTGGAGAAACAGAAAAGCCTTTTGTACTGAAGTGCTGTGAGAAAGCAATGTGATTCTCAAGAGGATAAAGATGTAGACCTTTGCTTCCAGATACAACAGTTTTCAGATGACCACAGTGAGCTAAAGACCCAAATCTCCTCTAGTAACCCTGGGGATGGCACCAAAAGCTCCCTTTGTTCATACAGGATACATCCAGCTCTTTTGCATGCAGTTGCAGAGATTAATGTCTGTAAAGTAGCATTGTAGGAACAATTTATTTTGTTATTATGGGTATAGATTGTTGCACAGATGATTTTCTATTAAATACTTTTATCATATTACACATTTAAAGAAACGGTGCCATGATGTGATGCTTCATATTCGTCTGTTTTATCAAGTGCTGACATTCTTTCCATGTTGAAGTAGATAAACACTGAGCAAATATACCACCAGCTCAAACAGTCTGTCTTGTACGGGTGAATCCAGGAAACAGCAGAAACAAACAGTGCAGCCTCCATCTCCTCTGACTGTTTGTGCAATCTATTGACATAGCAACCCATTCATAACTATCAAGTCCATTTTAAGGTCATATCTGAGTGTCACTATATCATTTTGTTCCTCTTAGTGGATGAATAGAGCTGAATGCCTCACAAGGTCTTACTAAATCAAGGCTGTACAGGGTTCACAGGTCCTGGGACAAAAAGATGTACAGTCACAGTCCAGGGGTCTTGCATTTCTTGCTTAGACATCTAATTTAAGATGACTACAATCTAACACTGAATGTTTGGCTTCATAACAACAGAACGCTTTTTAAAGGGCTACATCTTCATATGCTGCACACCTAACCTGCTACATGGTAGGTTAAATTCAGATTTCAGATCATAAACAGCTCTTGGACCAAGAAAATGAACAAATTCCTACCAATGAGCTCTGAAGGTGGACCCTTCCTGTCACTTTTTTTTATAGTGTTTGTGGTGTCATCATGAAGAATGGTCCTTTTTTAGCAGAGTGAGCAAATCATATTACATGCATATTAAGATCATACAAAGTGGTTATTACTTCAGTAAATATTAAAACGGTGGCAGTGATGATGGCTTTTACTGCTATAAATGCTTTACTTTCGGCATATTTACATATATTTCTTTTACCTTTTTTGAAATCATAAAAATGTTTTAGATGAACTGTGGTGAATTTTAATACCTCTTAAAGCTACATCACAGAAATGCATTACACAAAAAGTTTAAAAAAGACGTCTGATGCCTGAGACATTGTTTTATGATATTTTTATTTTTAAGATTTTATACTAAAACATTTTTAAAAAACATTTATGGTGGACAAGTGCATGCAGAAAGCTGTAAGGCAAGTAGTCCACAATGAAAACTCTAGTTTTTGAAGCAACTCGGACATGTCTATTGTCTAAATGGCCATATTTGTGTTTTGGATTGTAGATCCCCGGCTCCTTTCAGCACCACTGTAAAGGAAATCTCAGCCCGTACATTTCTCTACAATACAGCGTTGCACATCAAACCACTCAAATGATTTTGTTTACATTTCATCAGTTGAACAATTTTGAAATTTTGGGAAAATCACTGGAAAAACATTTGAAAAACATGAGCTGTCCAAGGTTCCGTTTGTGAAGCTGCAACTTAGATTAAGTTGAACCCGCACTGTGATACAGGCTCCTATTGCTAGGCTTACTTGGTGTCTGAAAAACAGCCTCATAGTATGCAAAAGAACAGACAGTGAATGATAGATAGAAGTGAATCTGTTTGGAGCGTGGTTTAGAGAATGGTATTTATAAATAGAAGCAGGCTAAATGGGGTGTCGTGCTTGATGTTTGACTAATGGTCCTTAACTTCCAGTCTATTTTGCAAGGGAAAATGAATTTCTCTGACAAGCATTTGTATTTTTAATAATGCCATGTCTAAACTGACACAGGCCTATTAGAGTGAGATTGGGGTTAGTGCATGCATCATTGGAAAACATTTGCCAGAACAGTCTCTCACAGCAATTGTAGTTCGTTCTTCTTTATCCTCTTTACACCTGCCCTTTTAATTCCCGGCATGATTTTATGATGAGGATACGCAAGTGTTCCTTTTGTTTTCTCTTTCTGTTCAAATAAACCCCCCTAAAGGCACACATTATTTGTGCTGTCAAAGCTAATACTGAACACATTGTGTGGCTGGCCCTTTCATCTGCGTGTTTGTGTGAAACGGGTAACCATGACAAAAGTGGATCATTCACTTCTCTGGAATCCCAAAGAATGCAGCATTTGGCAGAAAAGTGAGTAAGAGCCTTAGAGCTTATTGTGCCTTTAACATCATTGTTTCTTGTTTCTTTACAGCTGGTTGATAGCCATCCTAGCCCAGCTGAATCCCCTGTTTGGACCGGCATTGAGCAACGACACCATATGGTACCTTCAGTACCACTGGCCCTAAGACAGTGGCTTCGTCAAAGCATAAAGAACCTGGACCAAACCTTGCCTTACTGAGTAAAACAGTGTTAATCAGGATGTTTGATTCACAAGCACATTGACATGACAATGTCAAAGAAAAAAAAAGTTTTTGCACTTTTCCTTTCATTTTCAAAGCTTGTGGCCTTCCTCTGTTTCCAGATCAGTTCAGGTTGCATAACATTTACATTCTGCAAGTGTCATATAAGTGCTGTATGGAATGTTGTGCCTTAAGCCTCCAACTTGGTAGGTTACACGGTAATTGCGAGAGCTCAAGCAGGACAAAAAGCCCCATTCAGGCCCCTTTTAAGTTTAAGTTTTGTTTCCTTCTTGGGAGTAATAGATGCTATTATTTAGTGAAGGACTTGGCGTGCAGCCCAGGGCCACAGGCAGATCCAAGTGTTCGGTGCATTGCAGAGTTCTGCTGACCGCCCAAGTCCTTGCACACAGCCCTGAACTGGCGGCGAGGGCCCTGCCCACTGGTGGAATCCTGTGCTTGTTCCTCTTTCAACACCTCAGCCCTTTCTTGAGCATGCTTTCAAAATGTAATGGCAAGGGGAGACTTTTGAGCTTACATGGAGACGCTTGAGGTTGATCCTTAAATAATGTCTCTGGAAGCTCTAACACGGTCAGTGATGCACAATTTGAACATAAGTGATAAACTGTATAAATATAATCAGTTATCTGTTCCACTTTAATTGTATGACTTTTGCTTTGTAAGTACAGAGAATTTGACACTACCTTTGTCCCCTTTTTAAAATCATTAAACAGCCATGACATACAGTATGTGAAGTGTTATTTCTGTTAACTGACGGTACAAGCCCTGTTTTTACAGAACCCATCAAAAACTGAATTTTAAAAAGGTTAAGCTATCAAATTCATCTGCCATAATTCTATAAACACAGTATCTTATTTTGCATTTGTATGTGGCTGGGCATCAGAGGGTGCAGATGTTTAGCGGAGATCTCGGGTCATAGGCTACATTATGAATACATGAATGAAAATTTGAATATGGTATGAAACTATGAACATAGGATATTGTTGAAGGGGGACATTTTCTACGGTTTTGCATCATTAAAATATTAAGATGTAAACAAAGTTATTCATAGTGGTTTGATGTAAGATGCAATTTTCTAGACAAACTTACAGAGACTGAACTCTTCATAGTGGTGGTGTTAGGAACCAGACGTCTGAAGTGGTACGAATTCGTTGTCTAATGCCAGAAACATTATTTTACGACAGTTTTGATAAAGTTTTGGTCTAAAACATATTTTTTAACTAATACATTCATGACAGGGCATTGTAAAGCACAGTAGTACCCTATGAAACGGCCTTTTAAAAAAAAATTAGATTTAGTATTGTTTTATTATTACCTGTAGAATGGCCATTTCAGACAGGGAATGCGTTGGATACATTTGCGTTGTAGACACCGCGACCTCTGGTTCCAGTCACCACCAAGAAATCTGAGTCAGTAAGTTTCTCTACAACGAACCTTTTCGCAAAAAAAACCTCTGAATGTCTTTGTTTACATCTTAACGACTGAATTGTGCAGACATTTTGAAGCCTCCGTGGAATTCCCCTTTAATTGGTTATCAGCATCGCTGTCTAATCCGGTCATTAAAACCCCTTTTAGAGTGATTCTCCAATCACACAAGCTTTGACCAGCTAACCATGACAGCCTCTGTTGGAGTTTGCTCCACATTTCTCCTCTCCACATGAACGTATTAAGGGTTTTAAAATTGTTTAAATTGAGATATCTTGTTTTGGGTCAGCCCTGAAAGGGCCCTGCGATTGGCCGAGTAAAAAACCACGTGAAGAGAGAGTCACGCGCTTTCCAGGAACCCCGTCAGGAAGAAGATAAACAAAACAAACCAGAGAGGAGGACGGCGTGGATTTGGCGAGAAATGGCATTTAAGTTCCCATAAAGACGGGTGAAAAGAGAGAGCAACGCCTTTTTTGATAACTGCAAGAGAAAGTTAAAGGTGAGTTGACCGCCCATCTGTAATAGGGCCACGGACAACGTCGAATTGCTCGTTTAAAATCACTAAAAACGTTGTCTTCTGCGGTTAGCTCGCATGCTAAAGTTGTGGTACCAAGCTAGCTGCTGCTGAGAGAGAGAGAAAAAGGGGAGGGACGGAGGCCATAGTTATCAAGCAGCACAGCAAAGCAAGTTTTAGTTCCTCATGAATCGCTGAACTGTTTTCTGCAATATTGCTATGGACAGTAGCGTTAACCTACCGCACTTAACCTACATGTGTCAAAAAAGTCTATTTTTGGAAATAGCAGCAGCAGCTGACACTTTGCGAGTAGCGCTGAGTGGAGCGCTAGCTGGCTGGCCATCAGTCTCACTAAACAGCTGAATTGTTCTAGAAGGTGTTTGCTGTTCCGTACAGATAAATGTTGTCGACCGTGGGATGGATAGATAGCAGGTTAGTCCATTTGTGCTTTAATCCTAGCCGTGTTTCAGCGCATGTGTCCTCGGGTAAAGTTGTAAAATTTCCATATGGGGACGTAAAAGCAATGTGGATAGTTTTGCTTCAGTCATCTCGCCGATGACATGCTAAAACACGAGCTACCAACAAAGAGATCACCATCTAGCTTGAGATTAGGTTAACCGACTTGATTCACTAAACGCTAATGTTACTCCGTGGCATTATGTAAAAGTTGATGACATTAGGAAAAAACGACATCCAGTATTTTGTTGTTCTGATTGAGCGCAGCCTTCAGTAGGTCTATCGGCGCGTGTAGATTATTGTGAAAGCGTTATGTCGGAAAATACACACACATTTTATATATATATATATATATATATATATATATATATATATATATATATATATATATATATATAATAAAACGTTAACGAATCGAGGGTCACCTAAAGCGGACTAGCCTGGGTACACGCCCCCCTCCAGCACAAAGCCAGTATTGACACCCGAAAGTTACTCTTCTTCGCGTTTTTGTGCTTATACGTTGGCAGCATTTTGGCTTGCGTTGTGATGTTTGTGTGTACGACGGGGATTTATTTGCACTGGTAATACATTTTATCTGCTTTTCGTGTTTTTCACTGTTCAGTCAGCCAGCTGTCATTTCCACGTTGAGCAAAATGGTGCCTATTCACAATATATAATGTGAACATCAAACGGCTCGACTTTCGTCTCTTCGTAAAAGTTTTAGAGATAAAATAATCGTATGCATTCGCGTTATTTACGTAACCCGAGGAGGCCTTCAATATTGTTTGTTGCTCGTTGTCTCAACCGAGCATGAGTGGGGAGGGATATATAGGATCTATTGTCGGTGATTGACACCCACCTCGTCCGTTCGCGTTTCCGCGGAGGCGGGCCGAAGCCTCGCGTCTGACCAATGAGGTGACGAGAAGGCGTGGGCGTTGGCGCAGTGCAGCAGGGTTTGGTTGGTGTTTGTTTTCGAAAGGGGCCATGTTGAGTTCAGTGTTGTGGAGTGTTAGTAGGTCAGAGTCAGACATGAACCTTTCCCTCGATTAAAAGTAGCCGCAACTGCTAATATGATAAACCTGCCATTGTAGCAAATCATTAATTAGGGCTTGTTTCATCGACGATCTTACGTACGGTCATATTTAAAAGCTGAAGTTTTTGTAGGTCATTTTGTTGCCCATGTAAACACTGGGTGGGTGGCAGGTTAACACACTGGAAGTAGAAAGTTCATTTGCATTAAAAAGTGATTAGATAGAGCAGCTTCTGATGGGGAGGGAATGTGTAGTCTGGAGTTCACATTGGTAGTATGGTGAGATTATCAATTAGATTATAGAGAGACGTGTTCCAATCCAAAGCCCTGGTCTTTCCGTTGGAGCTCATTTTCACAAAGCATCTCTGAGTAGCACTGCTGGTGAGCTCATTACAGAGACTGATCCTGGATTCGCAGTCTTGCGCTGAAATGCTTTGTGAATGCCATCCTTGATCTCCCCCAACTTTAGATCCAGTCGATGAAACATCATCTAAAATTCTAGAGTGATCTCTATTCTTTAAATGTTGGTAGTACACATTTTATAAATTTCCATAATTGGAGCAACAGCCCAAAAGCACAGTGCTTTTTTTTACTGTATTATGAGAGTAACACTTACTGTTGGTTACTACTGTAAGTGAAGTATTTATGCAAGTATTTATATGAAGTATTTATATATTTACTATTATCTTACATCAAAACTTTAGAACTTCTGACTACCCAGTTCAGGCTACTTGGAACAAGCTAGATACACACGTTTCAATGCTGTTATGTAATGAATCACAGGCTGTGATTGAATGACATGGCCATGAATTATGAGGAGGTCATTCAAAGGTTCAAAAGAGATTATTGATTGGAGTGTCTGGGGATCTGACTGGTGGGATAATGCTTTAGGCAAGTTGCTTTAGAAATGCACAACAGATGACCCTCCTGCTCAGTGTATGCTGGCAAGACGGACATGAGGAGACATCCAGTTCTGTTATACTTCGTCACCTTCCAAAACCACTGAGTTTCACACAGTAGATGTTGTTTTTAAAAGCAAGTGCACTGACCATTGATGCCATCTCGGGGAGGTAGCCGTGGTGCTGTCTCAGCAAGCAGAGACCTCTGACATTTGCAGAGTAGCTTCTGTGTTTAAAGCCCGGACTGCAAATTGTGAGCCTGGCTGTAATTAGTCCAGCGCTTACTTTGCAACGTTACAGCTCTGGCAGGCACGGGAGCATTGAACTAATAAGATGGCTCCTACCTGTTCAGCACAGCCAACGTTAAATACGAAACACAATCACTAAACTCCTGCGCCTTGATACTTCCTGTATTAGCCACAGTGTGTCTGTTGCTTCGGAACGAAGGCCACCAATTTGATCACAGCACGCCCACGCCTAGCTTAAGATTCTTCAGCTCATGCATAACAAAGTGGTGGCCTCCAAGCACTCACTGCAGAGAAATGCCTATATGGTAGAATGGAGGGCTGGTTGATTTCGAGCATAGTAGTGGATTTGGGGCACTGATTCAGGGATTTGAATGCTGAAGATGGTTGATGGACAACAATGATAAGCAATCTTATTTGTTTTAAATGTGATAGGAACTGAGGGGCCATGTTTTGGGCTAAATGTGAGTAGGAACATTTAGTAGGACCTATTAGAGTGGGAGCAAACTGAATGTGAAATTTCTAAACTACAGACATTATAAAGGAAGAGACTGGTTACAGGACAAATGGGAAAGCTCGTAACTCTCAACATGGTGTGTATTTAGGGAGGAAGTCCTGCCCTTCAATAAGATGAGCCTGTTGGCTTGCTGGTTAAGCTTCCAAAAGAAACCATCCCCTCATGTCAAGATACACTTGTATAAGCAGAAATGACTGAGTGGACAGACTTTGTGAATGTGTTAGGGGCAATGGTGCACATGTCAACATTGTCTGAAGGACAACAAGCCTGCTGTTAACCTATAGATATCACATAAGTTATCATGCCTGAAATATTCTTCCAAATCCTCTACATAAGCATGTGTGTTGCATATCTAAAGAACACAGTACATGTGGAACAGCACTTCTCGCAAGGAAAAACTATTCTGTCAAACCAGATTATTCTTTAGCCTTACAAGATGTAAGTGGACTATGCTAGCTAGCTTGTTTTTCTTGTGTTATAACACATAGTCTGGATGTTATAACAGCATGGAGTTGAGGTGTTCGGTGGGTTTAAGAGGGGGCGTACCAAACACTATAACTCGAACAAGTTGTCCTCAGACATGTATTCTCATTATAAGATTACAAGATTACGTCTAGCCCCAAGAGACTAGCTATTATGTTGCTATCCAAAACTGTATCAAACAACGTGAAGATCATCCTTATCATTTCATAGGAACTACTGCACACCCTAAGCGTATAACCTTTTGTCTTATCTTTTTAAATAGTGTTTTTAAGTAGTAGGCTACTGTGTTGCCAGCAGGTTTGAGTCTGATTAGTAACCTGCAAACTAGCCAAGATAAACAAAGTATCACGGTACTGGTATATGTTCTCTTAATGTGGATCTAAGGATCTAACTTAATGGTACCTGGAAGATGTTGTACATGGGTGAAATAATCTTTCTTTCTCTTTGTTCAGTTTTGTCCGCCCATGGTATTCTTTAGCAACACAACTGGTTTCAGGTTGCCTCTCACTTATGATCAGTTGTTCCAGGATCTCTTGAGGCCCTTTAATTCTGATCAGGAAGAGCATAGTATTCACCGGGACACATGTAGCACAGGATCAAGCAAATATCCATTCTTATTACATCATTCAGTCAGTATTGTGTGCTGTAATATCTTTTTCACATTACTTGAAGAACCTGATCATTGAAGTAAGTAAAGAGCAAACAAATAGCTGTACCTTTATCAGAGCTTTAGAACAGAATAAGACAGATGTTTAAAATCTGTCCGAGGAGAGGATTTGCTTTAGCTGTTCATGTGCGGACGTTCATGAGCCACAACAACAGGTGGATTTATTAATTGCAAATGGAGAGAACCCCGTCTCTGCTCCGTTCCCTTTTCTGACATTTAATAACTCCTAGTCAGCACAGTGGAGTTGGCCATTTAATGCAAATTCAGTTGCTCCCCTCTGTCAACCATCGCAGTCCGGCAAGAGTACTAGCCCTGATGGAAGCTATGCAGCCATTGTTATGGAAAGTTTTGCATGCAGATATTCCTGGTTTGTCAGCTGTGAGAGAATAAGCCCCTGCAAAGGAGTACGCAGAGTGCTACGGGAAATGGTGTTTGTCGTGTTTTTTTTTTCTCTCTCTCTGTGGGCTGCATGCAAACACTGCTGTGTGCGAGAGCTGAGGGTGATAAGACAGTTGTTTGACTTGTTCACTGCAACAAGAGGAAATGATGTCATGCAGCATAAGAAGAGCAGGGTTGTTTTGCTCGCCGTCACAGCTGGACACATGGCTCTAAATGTATCCAGCACGTTTTTGCCGATTTTATTATGCAAAAGACGTCCAGTGGTTTGGGTCCCTCTGCTTGTCTGTGTCTGTAGGCAGAGGGGAAAGGGTGCCGTCGAGGTTGTTTTAAAAATAGCCCCACCGCTCAACGAGCTCTCGCTCTCTCGCCTCCCACCAAACTGATACACAGACTTCAGCCCTGCTGTCTCTTCCTCCATGGATCTGAATCGCCTTTTACGGACGGCCTCCGTAACTTTTTTCGACTATGGCTAGACTGCGTTGCAGGGCCACTCGGAAGAAAAAATTCTCATCTCTGCCATCATTTATGTCGCCTGCACTGTAGAATAGAGGCCCATCAGTTGATGCTGCTAGTGCCTGTTCTAATTTCAGCAAACCGCCGTTTGTGACAGCTGCTTCAAGCCACTGTTTGATTGTCTGCACTGAATTGCAGTTTGTAAGTGACGTTTTGGTTATGGAAGCCTTGTTTACAGGACTGTGCGAGTGGAGTCACTGTCATAGAGAAGCATATAGCACTGATATTCGTACAGAAAATGAGTATTATTTTGATATTTCAACCAGCTAACTCCTCATTCCCATCTGTCCCCTGTGTCTGCAGAGAACAGTGAACAGAGGAGGACAACCCGGCCATACTTGAATGTGCGGCTTAGGCCTCCAGATTACAGAAAGGCTCTTTTGTTTTATTGGTCAAAATCGATTTTCTGCCAGAGATTGACAAAAGAACAAGGCAACTGGGGCAGGAGAGGTGGCAGAAAAGTTTCCGCCAAGGAACTGGAGATCTGTGCTCGGCAATGCCTCAGGTAGGGCTTTTTCTCTCTATTGAAATCCCTCAAACATATTCTAAAATGGTGCATGTGAACGATTCTCTAGACTGTATTTTTCTTCTTTCCTTTGTGTTTTTGTTAAATATGTCCAAATGATCTGCCAAATGTTAAAAATAGCTAAATGTCAACTAGTGTTTAGACTTTCTCTTGTCCAGCTATCTGGTATAGAGATGTCGAGTGTCTGTTTACTAGAGATCGGTCCATTACTTTCATTTTAATCTTTCTTCCAGTATCTCAGTGGTATATGTTTTGATCTATTGTGCAGCCCAGCATCAGTGGAATGGATCCTCCCTTTGGGGATGCCTTTCAAAACTACACTTTTGCTGACCAGGCACTCATCAGCACAGACCTGTTGGCCAACAGCTCTGATCCAGACTTCATGTATGAACTGGTGAGTTACCTTCATGTCTGTGGAGGGCGGAAAAAAAAAAAAAAACCACCAACAGCCAATATATGTGCACTATTTTGCATAGTTTGTGGCCCACTTCGGTTTTTTATTTAGTTATTTCCTGTAGCATATGCATAGTTAAGTTGATTATGGTATCATTTTTGCAGGACAGAGACATGACCTGTCGCCAGAGCCCTAGAGGAGACATATTTGCAGTTGGGGACTGTAAAGAGTTTGACAGCATGGAACATCTTCCAGAACTGGTGGATAATGACCCAGCTTACAGCTCCAACTTTGAACAGTGGGACACATATTGGGAGGACCTGACCAAGTACACTCGCCTCACCAGCTGCGACATCTGGGGCACCAAGGAAGTAGACTTTCTGGGCCTGGATGACTTCTCCAGCCCTTATCAGGATGAGGAGGTAATAGGCCGTACACCCACTTTGGCGCAGCTGAACAGCGAGGATTCTCAACCTGTGTGTGACACCCTGTACCATCCAGACTTGTTGCTAAGTCAAAAACAGCCTGTGTTCCCCCCTCAACCGGGGGGAAAGAAGATGGGCAGGGCCAACACCTCTGCTGCTTGCAGCTCTTCCAACCGCAATCCTTTGCCGGATTTTGCTGAAGGTTCCCAGAAGGCTACCTGGCCAGTGCCCTCAAGCACTGAGACTGTGGCAAAGGCCCAAATGCAAGGAACTAGCAAAGGTGTGTCTCCACAGCCAGACAGCACAGATTATGTACGCAAGGCCAAGGTTCGCATCAGCATACCACGCAAACCCTTGCTAGAGAGTTGTGCTCAGCAAGTCAACGTTTCTGCGAGCTCTCCACTTGTGCAAGAGCATGGAACCGCTGCTTCATTGGTCAGTAATACCCAGGCAGCCACCATTGGCACTCCATCCACTGTAACACCCCTGGTTTGTGAGAAGAGAGTGGAGATTCCTAAAAGAGAAGCACCCACTGGTCCTCCAGAGGTGGGGCCATCAAGAGCAGTGCCACAAAAACTTCATTTCCCGGTGGCTGGTGGCAGCGAGACTTTGCTCACCGTGAGCTCCCTTGGAGCTGATGCTGCCGCTGCTGCTGCCGCCGTTGCTGCTGCTGAGAAGAAAAAAGAGGAGGAGCACAACTACTCATTGTTCCTAACCAGGGCCAGACTTGCAGGTAAAGCCCTAACTGACATGGAAGAAGATGAAGAGGAGGAAGAAGAAGGAGAGGAGGAGGAAGAGGAAGAAGAAGAAGCAGAAGGGGTGGATCTGGATGATGAAGACCATGATGAAGGTTTCGGCAGTGAGCATGAGCTCTCTGAGAATGAAGAGGAAGAGGAGGAAGAGGATGAGGACTACGAAGGGGACAAAGATGATGACATCAGTGATGCGTTCTCCGAGCCAGGTGGGAACCCATGTTTTTGTAAACCCATTGAATCATTTGTTTCTATATCCACTGCAGTGATAATGAACGCTGGCTGTGTCCATTCATTAGGCTTTCATTATGGGTACCATTATCCAGATGAGACTCATGAGATTAATTACTCGCAAATGTGTTTGTAGTTTGTATGTGTCCTTGATATTTCAGGATGCTGTATGGTAAGAATCCTAGTCAGCAAGCTAGGGCGGTTAGTCATGTTTGTCCTGTTGGATGTCAGTTTGACCGAGTGTGAGTGCTTATTGATGAGACACTGTGAAAACTATGTCTGTCTGCTAGGCTCTGGTGGTTTCTGAGAAGCTGTTGTTTCTTTTCAGATTATTTCACCCTCTTCCTTTTTAAATACTTCAGTGTCTTCAAATTTTTCCATTTCTCTCTATGTCTGAATATTCTCTGTTTTGAACAGGATGTGACACTGACATGGTCGAGGATGTTAAAGGTCTGACTGCTGGAATTTCCAGGAAGAGGGGCAAGCGCCGATACTTTTGGGAATACAGCGAGCAGCTCACTCCCTCCAAGCAAGAACGTATGCTGAAACCTTCAGAGTGGGACAGAGACACCCTCCCCAGCAACATGTATCAAAAGAATGGCCTACATCATGGTAAGTTTTAACACCGTTCCACTCACATTTACCTCTTATCACAGTGCTATGCATAGGCAGAATGTTTGGAAAAGATGGTTTCCTGCACTCTTTATGCCAAAAAGGACTACTTTTATAAGTATTTTTTAGTTGGTCTTTTCTATGTTTCTGTGAGGAAATGCAGATTACATTTCTTATGGATGTAACAATTCACAAAATTAATTATTTGATTCAATATGATGCACTAATGTCTTGATTCAATACATTTGTAGATGGGAAAGCTCATAACGCACAAATGGCCTCTGTTTATGAAGAAAGTCCTGCCTTTCAAGAAAAAGAGCCAGTCAGTTGAACGTTACTCTGTGTGAATATATCTAATTGATATTTAAATAGAATAAAAAAAAAAGAAAACTGAGTGGAACGCAATATTTTATTTACTTCAATTCAAGATACTAAGTAGAATTATTGGGCAAAACATTTGGTATAACAAAAAATAAGTTAAAGTAGTTTTTAGGTGTATTAACTCGACGTTTTAAGTTATACTAACTCAAGTTTTCATTGCACATTACAAATTTTTTTTTTAAGGCAACCGACTTCCTAAACTTTTAAGTAAATTGAACTTCTCAGAGCTTACAGTGTGATAGCACGTTGCAGAACCCGGAGTTCTGAAGTTGGGCAGTTACCTTTTGGTGTATCAAGGTAAAGGGAATGCCTTTAATTTATTTACAGCAGTCAATGTTTAGACTTTGCGGAAAAGGGGAAGTCCTAGTAAACCGGTGTAAAGTATAGAAAGTATGTAGCTTCAGTCGATTCATTTAGGTTGTGCAGGATTGTTAGAGATGTGTCTAAAATCATTATTTCAATAATAATTTAATTTTGGCCAATTTTTTTGGTCCTTCAAGCAACTCTTGTCCAGACATGAAAATTAGATCACAAGCGATGTCATATTATGTTAGCAGTTTTATGTAATGTGCCACTGACACTGCTACTACTTGATACATTTATTTAAAAGTGTTTGTAAGCTAATTAGCTGAAACTGTGATGTTGTCCTGTTTTTTTAAGGCTTTTTACTCGTCTGTTTGATTGCACACAAACACGTGATGTTGTCATTGCATGCTAACTGTTTCATAGATTATTTTTTTTGTGATTGACATGAGTGTGAGACATAAGTACATTGTGCCTTAATAATTGCCACAGTTTTCAACAACCAGTACACTTTTTAACGTTCCACTACAAACGTTTGTTAATGTGATGTGGATCATTGTAGCAATCCACTCACAGTTCATTATTTCTTTGCTATGGTTGGGAGGTAGTGCACATCCATATTTATATAAAAACCTAGATTTAGAGTGCATTATTAATTTTATTATTTAATTTTCTTGTCATAGAAATCCATCCAAATGATGGGCAAAGCCAGGGGTGCCCAATCCTGGTCCTGGAGATCTAACACCATGCAGAGTTTAGCTCCAACCCTAATCTAACACACCTGATCCAGGTAATCAAGGCCTCTAGAGACATATGAATGTTTGAGCCACTTGTGCTGGATCTGAACTCTCCAAATCTCCTGGACCAGGATTGGGCACCTCAGGGCTAAGAAAAAGTCCATGAGTTTCACCTGTTGTAATGTTTATGGGTAATGAGCCTCTATCTCAGTGGTTTATATGTTGCACATTTTGTTTTTCCCATAATGTCAGTATGTATGACGAGTAAAGTTGTTGGCAAATTGCCTAAGTTCAGCAGTAAGTCAGTGTGAGTCTGAAACGTATTTTCCTTCTAAACTGTGACATATTTCCAGATGAAGTGTGATATCAGGGAGCCAGCTGAGCGTTTTATCTGATAGTCGACAGTGGTGTGACAGGGAAATGAACCATAATGGTTGGTTAATACTTATTTTTGCCATTTTGACTTCAGGTTGACTTTTAACTTAAGATATGCTATGCTAGCTAGTGGTGTAGGCTACTACAATATTACATCAAAAAGCATGAGTGGGGGAAACAAACTTTAGCTTTTGTATAGTGTTATAGAATTTTCTTAATCTGTGAAGAGACCACTGGAGTTGTGTCATCTTTCTGTAGTCAGTGCCGTGGTCTTTTGCCAATATTGGGAACTTTGGGTCTAAAAGGAATTTCTCTATGAGAAGAATAAATGGGGTTTTTGAAAACTGCCTCTGTCACATCCTGTAATCAAAAATGTGCAAAAACATTTTGTCCTATGAACTTTCTTTTCTTGAATATAACAAGATCCTCTGGATTAAGAGGTCATTAAAGAGTCCAAATATGAATATTGCTATTGCCTGATTGCCTGAATCAGCCTATCAAAACCTCCGAATTACTATTTTAATGCTGGTAACATTTTCTGACGACATTTTCTCAGGATATTCACCAGCTTCTTGTTCTTATTTTCCCATGCCACCATATATGGTGCAGCAGTGACATTTAAAACCGCTATGCCATTTAAGGTAGAACAAGAAAATTCAAACAAGCAGCTGGCAAAAAAGAAGCTGACCAGCTTCATGGAGAGTTAAAATTCATGATATGAGCAGGTTTCTCAGTTTCTGCTTGACAGCTGACATTAACTTATTTTTGCTGTTGCAGAGCCAATAGGTCACTATTGTTTTGTCCTGTGGAGGTAACAGGGCATTAGCATGTCTGTTTATTCTAGAAGACTGACCGCCTTTCTCTGGCCGAATTTCAAGCCATGTGATCTTGTTTGGCTTTCAGGGGTTTCGATATGGCTTTAAATGTAGTAATGGCAAAATGCTGAGCAGGGCACTGAGAAACTAAGCAGTGCTTGTAGTCATTCGCAGAGCATTGCTGCAGAATTTTGGATGCTGCGTGTGTTCAATGTATGGTGGTTTATTGACAATGCTGTCTTGCTGACTTAGCAAACACTTTGAAATTTTGTGTTAACTGTCCAGTATAAATGTGTCAGAGACATCTAAGAAACATGTGCTTATCTTAGACTTCTCCTACATATAAATTTTCTATCACTAATTTGATTATTGTCAGAAAACTCCGTGCATGGAGTTGGAATTCTGTGAAGCTGCTACATCAGTTGTAAAAAGAACTATACAAATAAATTTGATTTGATTGATTTGAAATATCATCCATGTAGCACATGAACTGATTTTTTATCTTGAAGAGTTTAGCCAGGAACGAACATCTTCAATCACAAAAGGGATACAAACATTTTGTCCGGAGGGCAAATCATATTGGCATTCAAACTGAAATACAGAAACTTTTGAAGTGTTTACTTAATGTAGCATTACTCCCTATAAACCTGACATCCCACGATGGCACATTTGTTCTAGTTTTACATCTGAAAAGATGTTTGCTGTGAAATCACTTTAGAAGGCTGGGTTGTTGGGTGTGGTTATTATAATTATGGGCAAGTCTTCACATCTCTCAGTTTCTCCAGTGGAATATACAGTAACAAGCAATGCATATGTGAACTGGCAGGGAAGGTGAGGTTTGTTTACTTGGCCTCCTTTAAGCCAAACCATCTTAAGTTCTGTTTAGCTTATGAATCAGATGTTTATCCCTATAAACATGCTCTAAATTTTGGTATTGTGCAATTATGCGGTACAGTTTCTTCTTAGATTGAATGTGAAATTTATTCCAACATCCTGTAAAAAATGTATAATATTAAACATTTAAAATAAGCTATTTAGAATAGGTGCAGTGGGTGAAGCATGGATGGCTCCGTAATTTCCAATTCAGTCGTGTGACTAACCATTAGCCAGCAAAATACAACGTAAAAGACCATTAGGATGGTAAACATCCAGACCAGGATATGAGCGTTGCTATGCTGTATTTGACAACAGTAGTTGCAAGAACAGTGATCATTCCTTTGAGGCCTGGAGGTAATCCTTAATCGTAAAGAAATAATTTAAAGCTACTCTATATGTCCAAAATGATCTAGACATTGCCTTTAATGTGTGAATTCCAGTGCTTTGAAGTACACCTGATATTATATTTTGTATTGAGTAAGAAATTGTTAAACAAGTATTATTTTTATGCCCAGGAAGCTATTATAATGGTATAGGAACATGCCCAACCCTTAAGAGTTAAGAAAGTTTTGTGATATACATGGTTATGTAAATTGTAAATGACCCCTTGCCTCCCAGTTTCTTCCTTCTTCTACTTTGCATGGTATGGTTTTGTTTTTGGTAGATGGGGAATACAGCCCTCTGTATTTGAATAGATTGAGCAGATAAGATGAAGCTAACAAGAACAAGCCCCTGCTCTTAGTAAGCTTTTACTAATCAGAAAATATACTAGTGAGATTTACAATTCCTCACACAATTGACGTAAAACATACATTAAAAAACATCTGCTAAATGGACTAGCTTAGCAGACTAATAACGTAGCTCAACACACCACAAAACCTGTTAGAATATGCCTTTGTCATTTCAACACCAGCAACTCGAATTCACTTGCTTGGTTTTGAGTCTTTAATCTCTAAACTTGTATCAGTGAAACGCCAGTACCTGTCACGGATCTTCTGGGTGAATGCAGTCAAATTCTCACAGCAGTGTTCAAGCACCTAGTGAAAAGCCTTCCCAAAAGAGTAGAGGCTGTTACTGCAGCAAAGGGAGGACAAACTCCCTTTTAATACCCTTGATTTCAGAAGAAATGCTGGATGAGCATTTCTTAAACCTAGACCAATGTATTTCCAATGATGATTTACCATTGGTACTGCAGCTTAGTCTTGGCTTTAGCTTAATCCATGTCTGGAAAGCTGACCCATAGTTTATTTTTCCATGATTTTCCTTTCACCGTGTTTTTGACTTATTGACTACTGCATTTTGTGTGAAGCTTTGACTGATAGGAATAGCATATTAAGGCCAACTTTAATCTACAGGGTGATTCAAAAACATTCATCCGATTGCAAAATGATTTATTTCACTTGTAACCATTACAGCACGCACAATACAATTGTAAATGGTTTGTAAGCATAAAGTTTGTCATTTTACAAGTGCTCAATATGTATATACTCTTCACAGATTAACCCTTGTTTAATATAAATATATTTATACAAATCAGAGAGGATTGTTGTGCAAATGACACGTAAACTTAAAACCTCCTACAGACAGTAAGAATGAACTCTATGACCCCCTCGTTCACTTGGTATGTTCCTCACGGTTGTAAAAATATGGCACTTTGAAATCGGATGAATCTCTTTGAATCACCCTGTATTTTGGAAGATGTAAGGTACTTCTGATTACTTAAAGATTTTGACTGGCTTTCTCAGGAAAATACACGCTGAAGAAATCACGGCGGACGGACGTGGAGGATCTCACTCCTAACCCGCGGAAGCTGCTGCAGATTGGCAACGAGCTGCGGAAGCTCAACAAGGTGATCAGTGACCTGACACCTGTCAGCGAGCTGCCACTGACCGCTCGCCCTCGCTCTCGAAAAGAAAAGAACAAGCTGGCCTCCAGGTAGAGTGCACAGTTTTTTCTGGAGCTGCACTTTTGTATACCCCATTTCCTCATTCTCTGAGAAAAGCTGAAAAGCTCACTTCTACAGGAGATTTTGTTCAAGAGGGTGTTGTAGCATGAAGCCATGCTATTTTATGATCGTAATGTTATTTCTAAGTGTGAATACAGCAAACCATTTATACAGAAACATCGTTAAAACTGAACATGTGTTCAAAGTTGCTTTTAAAGCAGAATTGCAGCATGTTCCATTTAAAATGAAGGAACTAATGTCCCTGCACATTGTCGTCTGTACTTCCAGGGCATGCAGACTGAAGAAGAAAGCTCAGTATGAAGCCAACAAGGTCAAGCTGTGGGGTCTTGGCACTGAATATGGTACGTCAGTTTGAAATGGAAACTAAACAGCTGAAAGCAAATGCCTGAGATTGTTTCACTTCCGTGATGGAATTTGATAGGGAAATTCTTGGCAGGAGCTTCTTGTTTGTGGGCTGTACCATTTTTGTTTGATGATAGAGCTAGTTGTTGAGTACATGATGTGACGTTATTGTCCCTGAACATCTTTATTTTGAAACATAATTGGTTTTGGTAATTGTATGTTTCATTTTCATCTGCAGATCGATTGCTGTTTGTGATAAACACAATCAAGGAGGAGATTGTGAGCAGAGTTCAAGATAACTCGGATAACAATGGAACAAGTATGGCAGACAAGCTTGACAAGCTCATAGAGGAAACACTTGGTAAGTTGTTGCAGAGGCATTTGATGTAAAACTTGTAGAAATTTTCAAACAGCTTTTTACCTTTAAATCTTTAAAGTTAGTACTGTGCCATGGGAATATTATGTGACAATATATGTGTAAACATGAAATGTTATGTGAAAATTACATGGCAAAAGGTCATTATATTAACTTTAATGCATGACATTGTGTAGCCCACTTTGCTTTCACACTGATAGCTATATTTGAAATCTGTCTCTTCATCATTTTTCAGCTTAGTCACTTAACATTTAAAATGCTAATGATCTGCATAAGTATAACAAGAAGGATGACACATATTAAGCCATTTATCTGGACTTTCTTGACTGAGTAATAGCCTCTGGACGCAAGTAGCCTCATAATGAATTCTGTGCGTCTTCAGAATGGAGATGGAAAAGAAAGAGGGACTAGGGGCGAACAAATTATTTTTTTCTTTTTCTCTTCCCCCCCATGCAGTGCAGTCACCAGTGGCCGGCCAGACTTCAGACTTTGTGAACCAGATCTTGGAGAACACTGGCAAGGGGGATCCTACTGGAGGTTTGGTGGGACTGCGCGTGCCCACTTCAAAAGTGTAGAGGCTGTACAACAAGGTGCCCTGGCGGGCTTTTTGGAGCACACACTCGAAGCCATCCGCGCCATTCCTGTCCCACACTGTAACGGCCCGACACTCTGCATGCCCATTTCACCTGGAGACGCATCCTCATGCTTAACGTGAATACATGCATACGAACACCTGCCCGTCTGTGCACCCGTATGTATATATTTACTTTACGCACACCTATGGAAATGAAACTAGTAGTTAACCTCTGCACTCAGTAGTCTGTTTCTTACCATGTGTGCATGTGGCTGGTTCAAACTTCCATCTGCAGGCCGCCATTTCGCGAATTCAAAAGCCAATCTACGAGATACCTCCAGAAGTAGTTTGTCTTTTCTTTTTTTTTTTTAAGGGAGGGGGTGAAAAGCAACCAGTTCCTGCTGTAGCCATTTTTTTTCTTGCATCCAGCTAAAGCTGTCAAATGCCTTTTACCAGATTCAGAAAGCAGAAGTGTTCTCTGTAAAGAAATGATTTAATGTCATGGTCAGTGATGGAGAATTGAGAGTTGAAGATTGAAGAATGCGTTACTGAATAATGCCCTCAGTTTTATTTCCTGATCCATGTTAAACATTGAACAAACAAAAACACTTCTTTTGCAGAGCTCGGCTTTCCTTCTCTAGTATTGAGGCATTTGCAGGCTTAAACAAGACAAACATTTATACGCCAACTACAACAAAGTCAATGCAAATACAGAAGCATGGAAAATCTTTATTGGAAAAATAAAAGTACTGCAAAAGAAATTGATGCTAGGGGTATATAAATAGGACAGGGATGCACAGTGACAATTAGAGAGGAGCCTGGGCTTGGATGTTTTGTTTCTTTGTCTTGGGGTTGTCTCAGGGTAAAGAGAGAGCGTGAGAGATTACTGATTGACCGGTGACAGATGGTCAAGTTGAAATCCCATTCTTGAAATGGACAGAAACCATTATTATTGTGTACTGGTGACCCCACGAGAAACCATTTCCTTTACACACTTTGGTATAAAGTGCCCTCATGTCAAATTGCCCTTGACGTTTATTTGCGAAGTCGCACTGAAGGGGCTCAAAAAATTGATTCCCAGACTGGGTCTTGTTCATATTTGTACTTTAATAAAAGTAAGATTCATTGTGCCTTGTAGACATGGAGGTGGAGGAAAAACGAAACTTGCTCGAAAAACGAAAACAACAAAAAACGGAAAAAAAAAAAAGTGTAAACAAACAAGCGGACCATTTTCGAGGAGGAGAGCAGCAGCCAGTGCGAGAGAGGTCAGACTTGTGGGTTTGTTATGTATTTCAGCTTGACAAAGATACTCTGAATGTACATAGGAACATGGAGAATACAGATTTATGCCACAGAGTCTGTGCTATGTAACATAAGATGGCTCTGACAAATATTTTTTTTTTTTTTTTTTGGTGTGTGTGTTTAGTTTCTCCTCTTTTGGTACTTCGTTTAAATGAGAATGGGTGTGTGGGTGTGTGTGCGCGTGTGTGCGTGAGTGTGTGCATGTGGGGGAGGGGTTGTTTTAAGACAACTATTCATGTTAAATACAAAAAGAAGGTATTTGCACACTATATTCTGATTGTTTTGTTTTTGTACCAAAGACACATGCAACGTAAAATGGCAACTAGCCAGTTTAAGTAAGGTTTTGCACAGCTAACCTGACACCGTATTGAATGTAGGAAAAGTGGTAGGGTCAGGGATTTTCAATGAACTGTGAAATTTGCTTGGGTCCAATTATCTACAGAAAGAAGCATTCATTCGCATCCTCAGAGCTCTCTTGTACTGTTCTTCAGCTCTCAAGTAGAAGTGTTGCTCTGGAAACATTTGTACCCAGTCACTTCCAGCGGTTTGGTTTCCCACCATCGTAGTTTTGTCAATTGAACGCTATTACAAAAAAGAGCTGCAGAGCTGATAATGCTTCTGTTTTGCATATATGTGACATTATCACTCAACCCAAAGGTTTACTGTTATTGTTTAGAGGAGAATCCACATACAACAATTCTTTATCGAGTACTTTATCTTGCATATAATATGTATAGTCATGACTTCATGCACATGCACACTTACATAGATCTATTACTAAAATGACACCTTTTGACTTGCTATGTTAATCAGCATGACTCATTTCTATAACTTTATATTCAGCAAGTATCCTTGAAATAAGAAAGAAAAGATTTATTCTCTATATTTTTGTAGTGGTTGCCTTGCTTGTTTTCTGTTTGTTGTTACAAAGGAGACATTAGAACATTTTGGAAAAAAGCTCACCCTACGTGGGGGAACAGACACTTCCTCATGACATGGCCGACCCTAAAGGCGTCTTACTTTGACAGATGTTTTAAACCTGTAGACAGTCGAAAGCTAAGAGAGTACTCAGACTTTTAGGCAAGATTGCATTTTTGAGAGAGAGCTTTGTAGTCTCACTTTGAGAGCTAGCTGCTGCACCTTCTCACTTGTTCAGTCTGAAAAGCTACTGCAGTTTTTTTTTCTGCAGATGTTTGTCGTTTGTAAAAAGGCTCGTTAACGGTGACTTTTGGTTTTTGGTGAAATTTGTAGAGCTCTTATTTTTGATTGAATCAAAGAAGGGAGAATATTTTTTTTCCTCTGAAAACCCAGACTATATTTAAGCTTAAGAATTTTGTACATCATAGCTATTATCTTTTATTTTCTCTTTTTTTGGTAGCATAGTAGATTCTCTATATACCGTCCATGTTAGAGGCTACTGTAATGTCAGTGTTTTTTTTGTAAATAGGAAAGAGATTTATCTTCTTATCTTATAAATGTTATAATGTTATATATATATATATATATATATATATATATATATATATATATATATATATATATATATATATATATATAATGTACATGTACTATATTACATGTAAAAAAAACAAAAACAAAAGCACTTTGTCTACACAAAAAGAAAAAGAAAAAAAAATGCATTTTTTTCCTTCCATCTGCTGCTAAACCGGCCTCGTTTGAATGCTGCAGTGAGTACTTGATTTTACCATCTTGACCAGGAAAGGTTGACAGTGAGGTCTTGAAAGGATGGGCTAACTTTTGAGTCCCCCTGTGTGACGATGACTACAGCGTCACAATCTTCATTTGCCTTCAGAAGACATTTCCTATGGAAAAGTGCAAATTCTGCTTTGGGTTTTTTCTTCAGGTCGATGTACAGTGTTGACACATTCTCCCTGGACGTTACCAGTGGCGAATATTGTTATCATTGATATTTTTTTTTTTTTTTTTGTACTTGTACTTAATGGGGAAAATCTGAGGTATTCAAGGAAGCTTTGACTTCTTGTTAGTGACTCAGAAGAAAAATATATATATATCGCTGTACTGTAAGGCAAATCCGTTTGCCATGGGGGAATTGATCGGACTACGTTCCTTTGCCTTTCCGAACACCCATCCATTCTCAAAAGACGACAAGGCTGCAAAGCTTTGTTGCTGTGGCAACTTATCCCGGCCTTAATTGTGCCATTTTCAACTAAAGCTTCTTAGCCTGGCATTGGCTATACATAATTATGACCGTTCTTTAAAAAGAAGAAAAAAGAAAAAAAAAAACAAAAAAACAACTAAAAGCACTTGATGGCAAGTGACAATAAGCACAGGGGGTTTAGGAGGAAACGCATGTCGTTTATCTGTCGGTGGCCTGCTGTATAGGGAGAGTTTGTCTTTGTTTCTTGCGTTGTTTCAGGTTCTTGTATCCCAACATTTATGGTTGTGAGTTTTAGACTCTGTGGCATTCAAACAGTTAAGGAAGTGGTCGTTATTCAAAGCCAGTAATGTTTTGTCTGTTGTTTATTTTTTAAATAAAAAAGGCAAAAAAAAAAGTCTCAGCTAAGCTATAAATTTAATTCATACACCATGTGAATTTATATTCAAGATATATGAGCTGATGAGGGGCCTCTGCTGCAAATCAGGGTGATCTGAGAGAAATGAATTGAAAAATTGAAGTTTTCCAGTTTGGGGGAAATTATTTGAAAATATGAATTCACACAATATTTCAAGCTCTAATATATCTAGCATACCAGTTGATATTTTTTTTTAAAAGAATGCACATTTATTTAGCATGTACTCAAACATCATTGTACTTCATACTCCAACATGTAATGATACTGCTTTTTCAAAAGGGAAATGACATTTGCTTTATTTCTGATTCAACTGGCAGTTCCTTTCATTTGTTTGGTTGTTTCTTTGGTTTTTCTTTGTTTTTTTAATTTGCATATTGTCCTATTATCCGTTCACTTTAAACTATAACTTACCAGATTACATTCTTAAAAAGAGTAAGCTAGCTATTAAGTCCAAATTCTGCTTCTATTTGTCTGCACTATATTGATAATTACATGAATGTTGGGGTTAAAGCTGCTTAATCATGTTGTATAGAAAATCAGTAATCATTCCTTGTTGTATTCGACTTGTGTGTGCCCACTCCTCGAGCTACTAGCTAAAAACCTTTTTTATTGTTTTTTTTTGTTCATCAAGAGATTACGCATTTGCCACTGTATTTGTACAAACAACAAGTTCACCTAAAGCACTTGGATCTCAATGGAAAATTACTGAAACATTTTCTTCCAAAATTTTCCAAAATGGCTACAGTACACATTCAAGAGGAGACGTACATGCATTCATGTGTTTCCTTTTCGTTTTGTATCGTTTTGGCATGCCTATATATATATTATTTTTTTTAAATATGTAAATACGTGCGTGTTGTGTATGTAAGAAACATTGCTCTCAATGGTGCACTATGCAGGTCTTACTTCCTGTAGTAAGATGGGATCTTGCTTTAGTTTTCAGCTTTCCCGATGAAGAGGCTTGTGCTTATTTTTTACCAAGAAATTTTATCTTGATTAAATGGATAAAATCCAAACATTTGTTCTTTTAGGTGGCCATAACTTGCTATTCAAAATGTGTTTAGACAATTTGAGATGTCAAGAGGCGGCCTGTCTTATTGTTGCTAAAAAAACAAATAAATAAACATGCTCTTTCCAGTGTATTTAACCTATTGGATGCTGTAGTTTTGTCCATTTGGTTAGTTGTTCTATGTTTGAAGCGGTCACTTATGGACCTTTACCAAGCACTCTGCCGTTTTCTGTTGTGTTTTTTTTTTTTTTTTTGGTTTTGTTTTGTTTTTGTTTTTTTGTGGGGGGTTACTCTGTAATACCTTTCAAAAAAGCATTTCTCAGTAGGTACAAGAGTATCAGATTAGAGACCGTCATTGGTTTAGAGTTTTGTAGAAGCATGAACTGACGCATTCCTCAAACTGTTGCTTCTTTGCTTGTAAACGTCCTGTTGAAGGCTTTACGCTGTACCTCTTTGGTAATGATATTTGAACATGTTGATGGAGCACTATGATGAAGTATGAATATACATAAGGCATGACTACTGTGCATGCTGACCTAATTCAGTTGATATATTTTCACACACCGATATGTAACTGACTATCCAACGAGCCTGTATTAAGGTCATTGTTTGCAGGATATATACGATTGATTCATTGACCTAAACCAGTGAGCACAAGGGGAGAAAAGAGGTGCCACACATACTTTGGTGAAGATAAAACTCCATAGTGCTCCAGTCCTCCAAGCCGAAAAAGACCCACACTTGCACTTGGTTTTACAAAAAAGAGAGTCAACGTTATTTTTGAAATGATGCCTGCAAAATCAGGTGCCTTATTCAAACAGATGAAAATCCACTTGATCTATTGACATTTTTTATGGAAACAAGATTTCTGCCCATTATGCCAAGAACTAAAACATGGTTTTGTTTGATCTTTTCTTTTGGTTGTTGAACAGCGTCGCGCAGTGAGCTTTTTGCAGATGAGAACTGTTGCTGCTTTGCCTCGTACAGTTTTCATGTAAAGATGAATGTAGTCTTCCTTCAGTGGAATCAGTTCAATATAAGTTCATACACTTTGATTTGTGGAACATTTTGGTTGAGAGACTATCCAAAGAGTGCTGCAGTCTTGATGTAGACTCATTTTAGACATGTTTATATTGTCATATATGCGTGTTTTATTTCTTAGTGTTTTTTTTTTCTTTTGTATTTATGCTAAAATCTGTAGATTCTTACACAAGTTTGAATTGTTTCTGCCTTTGTACTTATAGATCTTCACCTTTTACTTGCCATAACATTTCCTGTATTTTTTTTTTTATTATTATTATTTATTTGTCCTCACCTCACCAACAATGATTTGTAGTGGAAAATACGTTATTCCATAATAATAAAGATACAAGAGAAGGCCTTGCTGAAATACATTTAGCAGACCCATACTGGTGGAGATTAGGGACTTCCATAGGAGCCCTCTAAGGAACTGGTAGATCAGCTTTGCAAAGACAATGTCAAACCTTGTAAGCGTTGTGTCCCCTCACCAATGTTCAAGATTACTGTGCCTCTCAAATTTTCTGGTTCTGCTGTTCCTCAGATTGCTGGGTAATGACTTTTCTTGGAGCAGTATCATTCATTCACCAACAAACAGAGATGGCCTTCAGCAGTTGTTCTCCAATGAACAAAATCAAAGTTTTCTGAAAACACTCAAACGACACACAGAGAGGTGCGCATTGTTTGACCTAGATCTGTCCGAGACCAAGTTTCAATCAACGGAGGGCAGGAAGCAGAGGACTGTCGCTGGTTTCAGGGCTGATGGTTTTTTGCACTAGCCAGCAACAGATTAAGCAACGCAGATGTTTGCGCGGGCTGGAGGGAGCGTGTTTCCTTGTATCCAATCACCTCCGTCGAGAAGTCCCGAGTCTTCTCCCGATAGTTGCTGCCGCATGGCTCCCTCCATCTCGCCGGAGGGAGAAAGCTCTTTGTTTCAGTGAGTTTAAATCAAAACTTGGACATTGGGTAGGAGTCCCGTCTCACCGCCCATGGTGCTGAATTTCAAAATATGTACTTGAACACCCTCAGTGGAATGAGAGCTGTGACTTAGCATCTGTTGTCTGGCTCATGGACGCAAGATGGCCCCCCATCTTGCAAGGAACTGTGCTTGGACAGTGGCAACTGTGACATCGACTCAAGCCACTGCAACAGCCGTGCCAAGGCCTCGCGCTCTCAAAAAACTAAGGGGCGACCGTGTCGGACTTGGACTGAACCTGTGGTTGGGTGGGAAAGGGGTGTGTAAATGTAGCGGTGATAGCTTTTTTTGTTTGTTTGTTTGTTTTTTTACTTTGAGGAGGACATGGAGAGCTAGTAGGGTCACCTGGACTGTTGGGCCCAGATCGCTCAACTTTGCACTGAAGTGCACTGGACACGTTCAGACGACTACCACAACAACACGGCGTTCCCAATAATGCTAACAGCCCTTGTACCTTTTCCGAGCACCACACACAAAATACACACAAACACACACCATTACACTGCAATGATTTACATCTCCTTCCAAACTTTTTGCCAAATTTCCATTGAGTTAGAGCTAATAATTGACCTTTTGACTTTTTTGGGTGTGGTTCTCAAAAATAAGGAACAATCTGTTTTTGTTTTTGTTTTGGAAAATCCATACAACGTTCAATTTTATGACAACCGAAAAAATTCAAACCCATTTGAAAAGGAAAAAAAAGCTACACAATCCATGACCTTGATGTAATGCTTCTGATGTTGTATGGTATTCTACTAGATAATTTAGCATGGGATCTTTAAGTAGCTAGTACTGTGTGTGTACTCCCCAAGTGTACAATTTCTCTTTTTGTCACAGTAGGAAGGCTGTATTTCATTGCTAAGTGCTCTGTTATAGATCTCTTGGTGATATTCTTAAGCAAAATTCTGCAGTGTATCCTACTGAAACTAACAGTTACTTGATCCTATTAGCAATGTCTATATTTGTAGTTCACATATATGCCTGTTCAAATACAATATCTTGACAGTTGTTCTATTTATGTTTCAATGTTGTGCTGGGTTTATACTTTTGACTTTCTCTCTCTTATTTTTGTTGTTTTATTATTTTTAGAGGCACAATTAGTTGGAAAACAGCTTGGTTAATTGAGCCTTGTTAATGTACAGATGTGAAGTAGGCTTAAAATCAGTTGTGATCGACTTTTGAACATGTGTCTGCTTGTGCTATTGTGCCTCTCTTTCTTTCTCATTTTGTATTATCCTTACTTATGTCACTTCATTGTATCAGCCCGGAGTTGGTACCACAATTTTGCTTGTAACCATGATAGTCTAATTCTATTATTGATTTTAATATCGGAAATAAACATTAGAAACGGCAGCCTTTGGTCTATGAGGTCTTTTTATGTCATAAATGTCAATGGGGAGAGCAGGGCACAACCTAATATGGGGTAAAATGTAACGGATATTTTATGTAGTTGTACAAGTTGTACATGCTTTTGGTCTTTTTTTTGTGGGGTAGTCGTGGGCTGGAGGTTAGGGAACCAGCCCTGTGACCGGTAGGTTGCCAGTTCGATCCCCAGAGCTGACAGTACATGACTGAGGTGTCCTTGAGGTGTCCCTGGGCGCTGCGGATACGGCTGCCTAACGCTCCGGGCAAGTGTGCTTACTGCCCCCCAGTGTGTGTGTGTGTGTGCTCACTAGTATGTATGTCTCACTTCACAGATGGGTTAAATGCGGAGGTGAAATTTCCCCATTGTGGGGCTAATAAGGGTCACGTAATCTTAATTTCCTATTCCCATAGCACAGCCATCTAAATTTTGACAAGAATCAGTAGAAATTTCTCAGAATTCACCCTAAAACATGGTTTTGTACCATGAAAGGACCTTTTCCATCATGGGTTTCATTAATTGAATTTCATTGTACAGTCACATGCAAAAGTTTGAACACATCCACTCAAATTACATTTTGTTTATTGTTTAAGTGAAATTAAGTTTACACGTCCTCTACAGAGAACACAATTAAATATGAGATTTTCTGCAATTTTAGCGCACAATTTTTATTTGTTTGCTGTGTTTAACATATTAGAGTAAATAAAACACACCATACAGTACAAAATGTGCTAGAACTTTTGCAAAAGTCACATTTTGTTAGATTTGTCCCCAATATGTTCCATTCTGCAAATAAACAGTAATTGTATATTAAATGTGCAGAAGTCTATAAAAGTCTGTAAAAAATGTGTTAACTTATTTTCACTTAGTAAAGCAACAAATATATAAATTGACTAGGGTGCCCAAACTTTGCATAGCACCTGTAACATTTTACTTACCTGCTTGGTTGCTGTAACACAGTACCACAGTGAAAGGATGTCAGGCTGAAGTACAGCCCAGGGGCATTGGCTGGGCACTTAAAGATATGGGGCTCAGCCCCATTCTCTGTAGAATTGTTCTGTTGTCCCTCCAGAATTCTTTGTAAAATAATCTGTGTGCAGTTGCTGCTTTTTTTAATTTAATGGTTTTATGTATAAAACAAAATTGATTCACCAGTGTTGATTGCCGTGTCTTATGCACAAAATCAGGCAGAATGCAAAAGAGGAAAAAAATATTAATCTTGTTCAAATAGCACAAAAAGTGTTAGTGTTAGTTAGATTGTGCCCCACTCTCTCCTACATGATTGTCAGAATGGTGCAGACTGGGGATTTGAAGACGTGCTTTAAAAGGGCTGAAAATAGGCCTGTACTTTCTGTGTAAATTATAGTCAGACTCATGACTTCCTAATTCTGCCTTCCTCTACCCTCCCTCTCTTCCTCCTATTCTCCAGTGTTCTTCTGTCTCTCTTCCTCATTCCGTCTCTGTTCGCCTTGCAGTCCTGCATTTCATTGTCAGCATGACACAGCAAACTTTCACCTACAGTCCAGCCTGGCCCACTATTAAAACAAATCAATAGTTTGGGTCTCCTCCACAATGCCGTCTCTGAGGCACTATCATGTTGTCTCATGTTGACTTTGACTTTCTGTGTATGCCTGGTAAGCTTAGAAATTGTTATGTAAATGATCCATATATACTTAAAATATATATTCTTTAAAGGTTACGTCTGAAAATGTCTTATTTTGTTCTATTAGAGGTATTCAGTTCTAAGATCATGCCTAAGGACTGGGATAAAAACAGTGTATCATAGATCATCATTGATCTAATTCAGAACACACACACATTATCTATGCCACTTATCCTTCTGGGTTGCGGGGTAATTCAGAATAGTCTACCCAAAAGTACCCAGCTGACAGCTGAGTCTGTGGTCAGAGACTGACCTCTGTAAATGGCTAAAAGAAGTCAAACACACTGAAAAGGCATAAGTTTTGATTCTCAAAAAATCTGCTTGAATAAACTAGACATGCCATATTTGCGTTTGTGCAATGTTGACCTAAAAAGGTATTAAAAAGCATTGAATTATATTTTCAAAAAATGTACAACAACCCTACTTTAAGACAATAGTAAACGTTTCTATATTAATAGGATTTTTTTTTTAAGCAGGTTAGGGTATGTTAGACTTGGGTTGAAATTCTTCAGGAAAGCAAAATTTCCACTCTGAGCCACTCTAAATGACTTTGTTTACATCTCAACAACTGAATTACCTCTTGTGTCCCTTTCACAAACGTAATATAACACATATACAGGGTTGGTCAAAACACTGAAAAAGTATTGATGGCTGAAAACTGTCCTACATATACTGTCCTAAATATACTCAGTAATGAATTCTGTCACAGTAAATAAAAGAGTAATGTATTCTGAATACATTTAGAATAACTGGCTGACAGCTTTCTTCATGTAATTGTTCTGTTTAAATGAAGTTCTGAAAATTCTCAACTCTCTCTCATTCACTGCTTCCATCCATGGCTGCTCCCACAATCCCCAAAGCAGAAGTCCAGTGCTCATAAATATGTCCACGACTGTGGAGGTTATTAGTTTGACCTTCCCTCAAAAGAGCTCAGGAACGATGAGTGTGTTTTATATGCACTCAATAATCCAATCAATCTAATTTCTTCAGTTATCTGATTATTCAAATGGTCATGTAAACAGCATACTCTGATTTCTGAGACCGGAGTAAGGTCTAGAAATCCCATTAAGAAATCCAATAAAGAGAGCTGGATTTTAGCTCAGTAATCGGATTTCTCGCTCCATGGGTGCTCTTATCGGATTTCTTTCCGAGTTCTCACTCTGGCACTCCTAAAAACAGACCGTGGTACTGGAAATAAGCAAGCAGCGCCGCCGCGAGATGCCAGCAAAACACCTTTGCAGTAACTGAAACCAATCTTCTTTTTCCGGCTGCTCCCTTTAGGGGTCGCCACAGCGGATCATCAGCCTCCATCTTGCCCTATCCACTGCCTCCTCTACTTTTACACCAACCATCTCCATGTCCACCTTCACTACATCCATAAACCTTCTCTGAGGTCTACCTCTTCTCCTTCTACCCGGCAGCTCCATCTCCAACATTCTTTGACCAGTATATCCACTATTCCTCCTCAAAACATGTCCAAACCATCTCAACCTGGCCTCTCTGGCTTTATCTCCAAAATGCTCCACCTTCACTGTCCCTCTGATTAGCTCATTTCTAATCTTGTCCAGCCTTGTCACTCCCAACGAAAATCTCAGCATCTTCATCTCCGCCACCTCCAGCTCAGCCTCCTGTCTTTTAGACAGAGCCACAGTCTCCAAACCATACATCATAGCAGGACGCACTACTGTCTTGTAAACCTTCCCTTTCACTCTTGCATGTAAACGCATTGGTCTTATTACTGGCAAATCTGGTTTTCTGCAGATTATTAAGTGCATGTAAACGCAACCCATGATGTATTAGTCTGCTCGGGCTTTAGCGGGAACCTCAGTGTTTGTAAAGAGGCCGTTAATTCGTGCACCGATTCTAAACTAGATAATAAACAAGCACTGATGGTGTTTTTTCTGAATGTTGGATGCTGTTTTGTTATTTGATGGGTAAGTATTCTAAAAGTATCCTAACAATGTAAAAACTAGCTGTATTCGGAATACTGCAATACCTTATACATACCAATATATGTATTATGAATACGCATGCCCAAAGCCTGCATTACGTTACAGACCAGCCCTGCTCACGTTATATTGTAAAGTACATACACACATATTTAGCCCCCCTAATCATTGCAGCGCTGGGCCGTTCGCAGTCGTTCTGTGTGAAACGCTGGAAAAACGCGTTTTCATTTGGACCGTTTGCTCACCGTACCACAACAAACATGGCGTCGTCCTCTGACGTCCACGTCCGAATATGTGGGCAAGAGATTATCAAATATGATTTGGAAATTAAAGCTCTGATCCAGGTAAGCAACGTGACCTCGTCCATATAGTGTTCGTCATCATCTTCAGAAGTAAACAGTGGTATTTTGCTCGGTTGGCTGTCTGGCTCTGAGCTTCACAGCAGCTCCTGTGGCTCTTCGGGGACTGAATTAGCTTGTTAGCTTAACTTCGTAGTGTAAAAAAGTAAGTTAATTGCGGTTAAAAGGGTTACTTGTTTCTGCTTTACATAGCAGGCTGTATTTTTTTAATATGTCTTCTACGTTTTCCATCAACTGTTTTCCACACTAGGACATAAGGGAATGTTCTGGGCCCCAGACTGTGCTGGTGGAGCTGAACGCTGCAGTGAAGGAGAAGTTCAGTCGGTTAAGGCAGAGAATTCAGGTGAGAGCGCAAGTTAATGTATCTAAAATAAATAAATGAGTGATAGACTTCTTACTGCATATTATGTGAAGAGACCAGCCTTTGTTCGTTTGAGGTGAAAACGGATATTACAGTGTGTTCGGTTAACTTGTATTAAAGAAGGGTAAAGTCGAAAAAACAAGAAACAAGAGAAAAAAAAAACCCCAAAAACCCCAATTCTCTTACTTTGTCTGGCTGGTTCCACAAGGGTTGCGGCGGATGTGGAAAGTTGCAATTGCGAATTGAGTTAGCTTAGGTTAATTACCCTTATAACCTTGGGAAAATATTTTACGGGGATAACAATAATCTAACGTGACGTAATTCACAAGCTTGCTTGCTTGATCAACAGGCGTTGAGTTATAATGTCCGTGTGTTGCAGATAGTTACACGTGACTTTTCATAGTTCTGTATTCATATATTATTATTGTAGCCAAATCTGTAACCGTAATGAGAGGAGCAGATCATGGCAGAATGGATCCAAAAGCGAACGCACATTCAGCAGAAATAACATTACCTTGAATGTTACTCGGAGGTTGGGGTGTGTGTGTGTGTGTGTGTGTGTGTGTGTGTGTGTGTGTGTGTGTGTGCACCTTACAGTTAAAGTAAACCTGATGTAAAGGTGAGAAAGAGCAACAGACTCTGTTGAAGAACTATACTTGATTATATGGCAGCGACAGGGAAATGACTGTGCTAAATGTTTTTGTTTTTTTTGTTACACTATTGTGCAAAATATTTTTCCAAAGATGGCAGGTGGGGTAATGGAAGCTGTAGTAAAGGCAAAAAGTGGACCCATTAAATACTAAAAAACATTATATTGTATTTTTTATGTAATTTTCAGGTAATTATATATCTTCTTTCTTCACTTGTACTTAATGACTGTTTAGACTGGAAGTTACATAAATAAAAAATGGTCTCTGACTATTACACAGTGTAATACTGAGAAATAGATAGATATAGATAGATAGATAGATAGATAGATAGATAGATGTACCATTCTCTGCCTTTGTAAGAGCAGTTGTTCTTGTTGGTAGGATATGGAGCAAATGGCTAAAGAACAAGACAGAGAGTCTGATAAAAATGACATTCTAACTGAAACAGAGGCCCATCGCAAACAGATGTTGAGGTGAGAGGGCCACAAAGTTCTTTTCATTCTGTACACCTGTCTATATTTGCTCTTTTTGTCTTTACTTTGTAAAATTTTTCACTCTTTACTCTGTTATTTTTACACCCTCTTACCAGTAACCAGACAGCATGGAGGAAAGCCAACTTGGCCTGTAAGCTGACCATTGATAACAGGGAAAAAGATGAACTTCTCTATGGTGGTGACTCATCAGTAAGGCAAAGGTAAGTCACATTCACTGTCTATTGCTTAACTGAATTAAACAGATTTTCTCCCATGGTTTTGTAATAACAAGACAAATACCAATCCCAAGCCTTGGAAAGGGTTGTGGAAGATCTACCACTTAGGACAGTTTAATTCCAGCACTAATCTAACACACCTGGGCTTGTATTCATAATGTTTCTCAGTGTGTGGGCATTGATCTAAGGTCTGTTCCTTTCAGCAAAGTCATCATAAATAAGAGAGGAATCTGGTTCTAGTTTAGTACTTTTGCTCTGAGAAGCTTTATGAATCCAAATGATCAAGTGCTTCAGGAGCCTCTAATTATTAGAGGCAGGGGTAATTTGTTTTTAGTCTAAAGGCTGGTGTAGTTGCAGAGTTCTGTTTTAACCAGTGTAACTAATCAGTTGCTTGAAGACTGAGACCAGTTGATTAAAATACAATTAGGTGTGTTTCTGCTTGATTTGAATGCAGACCTGAAGCCACACGGCCTCTTGGTGGGTAAGATTGGAGGCCACTGCTCTACAGGCTTCAAGTAAGATGCAGATACTGTAGAGCTTTGGGTTATTGATTGATTTCTTTTATACAGTGCCTTTCTCATTCCCCAAGTTACTTCACGAATAAACCATCAAGTAAAGAAATTAGAATAACATTTAGTGAATAAGTAGGCCTTCAGATGAGATTTATAGGATGTAACAGAAGAACAGTGACAGAGATTGGGTGAATGCATTCCAGAGTGCAGCAGCACTCACTGCACTGCCGCTCATTGAGGAAAGCCTAAAGTCAGGTTAGATTACTCCTAGAGAAATTAAAGTAACATGTAGATCACTTTGTGTGTGTAAGTACTCTAGCAGCAGAATTGTGAATCTGTTGAAGTCTAAAGTGATGTCTAAATATTTAGAAGATGGATAAAAGGGAATTACAGTAGTCAATATGAGTGTTACTAGAACGCATGGACAAGACTTTAAGCATTACTGGTATTTAGAAAATGGTGAAGACGGGCACTACTGCGGAGATGAAGGAAAGCAGATTTAGTGATCAGTAAGATGTTAATCAGGAAGGTTGCCAAGGTTTCTAACAAACTTGAGTGGGTTTAAGGGTCACAATATCAGTGGCAACAGCAAAACTGAACAGTTTGGAAATTTGGGACTAAATTGGGACTAAATATAAAAATATATATTTTGATTTATCGTATGGAAGGCTGCACTTAGGTCAACAAGGAGAAGAATACTTAGTCACCCAGCATCAGCAGAAAGCAAAAGGTAATTGATCGCTCTCAGCAAGGCAGTTTCAGTTCTGTGATATGAGGAAAAAGCCAGACTGAAAAGGTTCATAGAGACTATTTTTAGTAAGTAAACATTTAAGTTGCTTTTCTCCCACTTATTTCATTACTTTTGCTGAGAAAAAGCACTAGATATAGATCTATAGCCAGTTAAGGAAGGTGGGTCAAGGAAAGGTGGGCTTCTTCAGAATATCTGTAAAAGCTGCAATTGCGAGGGCAGAAGGAACATAACGAATTTGAGGATTTAACAGATTTGAATGTGTTTGAGGAGTTTGATCCAAAATAGGGTTCTAGAACTTCTGCTATTAATGACCTGACCTTAACCCCTCTGCTCATCTTTGGAATAAATTGGAATGTTGATTGCGAGCCACGCCTTCTTGCCTAGTCTTACAAATATTATTTATACTGAATGGGCACAAAATCCCACAGACACATGTATTATTGCCCGTGGTTTTGGAATGGGATGTCCCATAAGCACATATACACTGTTAGAAATAAAGATAACATGCAGGTACATGATTTGTTCATCAAGGTACAAACAGTGTAAATGTTCCCTCAAAGGTGCAACAGTGGTTTTAAGGTCCAATAGAGTACCTTAAATAAGTTTTTTCCCAGTGTAGAAGTAGATATTGGTATATTTTTAGAAACTAATTTTTTAAAACAGAACCATTTAATAAAAAGCCTGGAAGCGAGACGGGGTGTGTGGAGTCAATACATCTTAGAAAATGTAATTTCTGTGGATTATGGTTCAGTTATGTTCCCTGACTAAAGGTACTGAGATGTACTCTTCAGGGTACCACCACAGTGACAGGAAGGGTACTGCCCCAGTAACAGTGACATACCTTTTTTCTGAGAGTGTAGGTGTGATGGTCAGGTGTTCACTTACTTTTGACCATAGAGTGTAGGTCACTTCATACTCAGATTTTCCAGCAGGATTAATAGTCTAGAAATGCAGAGCAGCAACATTTCTGAAATGTTGAGCAATGATATAGGCAGGCAGTGTGATGATATAATGCTGTAGGCAGCTTATGTGTTGGTTTGCTTTTGGTATTGTTTTAATAAGTGAAACTGCAAAGCTATAAAGTTTCATTCCTTCTGTGAACTACTTTTTCTGCTTCTTTATTTTCTGGTTGTCTCAGGACTCCTGGTAGGCCCCAGAATGGAAAGCTGTTAGAAATGTCTGGTAAGAGGATCGTGAAAAGGGAAAAGGCAGTGCAGTAAAATTCTTTACACATTTTGTAGTAATGCGTGGAGTGCAGGATGGATGTCCAGTGTGAGAGGCCACAGTATGCTTCTCTCTAGTGTTTTACTTAGCCCTTTAAAGCTTCTTATCTATTTAGTGTAAAGAGGGAGCATAGAAAGACTACTCCAGCCAGCTAAAGGCTACCACACACTGGGCTAGGAGCTCAGCACCACACCAAGTGAGGGTCTGTGGCAGTGTACTGCTTATAGTACAAAGTGCAGCTATAGCAAGCAGGAAGCATTGTAAATGCATCAAGCTCATATTTATCATCACATTTCATGGAATTAAACTTCCAGCATATTTTAGTGAATTTGTCGTGTTTTGTATCAGCTGACAGCTAAGGTGAAATATGATGTGACTAGGCTTGTAACATTAGGTTATGTGAAGTAAGACAATTAGCGTTTGTATGTTTATCTAAATACTTTACCTTGCTCATGGCAAACATCAAGCTCCTTGTTCCTTACTATGGATTTCTGGTCTGGGTTTAATATCGTACAGTATTGCTGTACTGTAGAATGTGTCACCGTCTCTTGTGTTATTATGTTATTGTCTCTTGGGGTATTATTCGTTTAATTTTTTCTAACAATGCTGAATTCAAGTAGCTAATTTGACTGAAATGCCTATCTCTATTAAATTCTTTGGAATGGTGGATCAGACACCAAGGTGGGGAGATGGTGAGAAAAGCCTCTTATTTTCAATGCAGTGACACCACATGGCACATGAAGATTTGTCCTTAGCGTATTCTCTCTTTTTTATTATTTTTTAGAATCTTATGTAAATATTTCACTTCATTTATATTGTAGATGATTGTTTTTTCCTGATTGGTGTATTGGTCCAGTGTATAAAATCAAGGAAGTAAAGTTATAGGACAAATGAGACCAGGCTGCCTGGTCATTATACACACGTGGCAGTAGTCCTGTAGGGGGCAGTGTGGACTGTGGAGAATGGGACAATGTTGCCTGAACAGAATTTGGCCATGTTTTCTGTATTTATGCATGCATCACAGTAAGCTTTATATAGGAAATACTGTCCAATTTGAGCTTTTGTTTCTTGCTTGTAGGAAAGCCACCAAGGAGAACCTCGTACAGACATCCAGTGAAATCACAGAGAGTTTGATGAGCATAAGCCGCATGATGGCCCAACAGGTAAAGCAGAGTGAGGAGACCATTGGCACTCTGGGTAAGAGATCATGGTGTTTGTTTCAAGTCACAGATTTCAAGCCACAAATTTGAGCTTGCTATTCTGTAACTACAATGAATTGCATAGATTCTGCTCTCAAATGAACATACTGATATGAAGGATATGTAGCTATGAGAGCGGGGCCTAAGGTTTCAGAGGTTAGCAGAAATATTTCAAAACAAGTTCTAGAGGATTTGTTTATTTTCGGATTTTTTTTGACCAACGCCACTCAATCTAACTTTGTATATTCTTAAGCAGTTTCTCCAAGATCTGTGACCTTCATTTTTTATCTTTTAATGTCATATATGGAATCAAATCTCAAATGGATGTCAAAAGAGAACTCGCAAAACTATACAGTGGCAAAATGCAAAAGACTGATACCTATTCATAGGCAAATGACTAGCTCATATAAACTCGATTAAATATAGTACATCTTGTTCACTCTATTTATAGCTACCTCATCAAGGACAGTACTGGAAACAAATGAAGAGTTTAAGGCAATGACGTCAACTATCCACTTGGGGAGAAAACTCATCTTGAAATACAACCGTCGTGAACTGACAGACAAACTGCTGATCTTCCTAGCGCTCGCTCTGTTTTTTGCCACAGTCCTCTACATCCTGAAAAAGAGGCTTTTTCCTTTCATTTAGAGGAAAATGGAGCTATTTCCTGCCACATTCAATTTCTTCCTAAATTGGCTGTATAGCTTTGCAGACAGAGTTGGCATGGACTTTCACATGACCTGGGATTTTATTTTTCCACTCAAACTGAATCCAGAACCAGGGAGGATGGAGTATTGGTATGTATCTGGGACATGTGCTAGTGACACTGTTAGTATGGGCTTTCAGATAACTGCAGAAGCAGCCAAAAGCAGTGTGAGGTCGACCTCATGCTTGACATCTTAAGCATTTCCTGTGCTGCATTGATGGTGCCAGCTGTAAGTTGTGCTGTCATTTGTATTTAATAGGCAATATGACACTCGTGAGTTATATTTAGTACTTCTGTTGGATGGTGTCATGAGTTTTTGATTATAAATAGAAATATTATAAATAACATTAGACATTAACAGTAGTAAATGTTTAACGTTATTATAAATACGAACATTTATGAGTATGGCGTAAGGCCGCACAATATGGTGACCAAATGGAAATACTGGAGTGCAACATAATGCAACTGAACATATAAACACATTTGTGAATCAATAGTTTTACATAGATAAAGATTTTCCTGCATATTTCCATTAGAATATTTAACTTTTGTTGGATTACATGACTATCTTGATTGATCACCTACAGAAACACTCACAAGTGTGATTGATCAAGATACTCGTAGCGCGTAGCGCACAGTCTGATTTGTATATATTGCAGCCTTTCACATTTGCATACTGCACCCTGCACAAGGTCTATATTTGCATAAAGATTCACAAATGATCATAGTATTGTGCAGCCCTAGTATAAGTTGTAGCCTATTTAGAAGGTTTAATACATATTAGGGCATTATTGAAGCATTGACAATTTACTGTGTAACCCAGTACGACCTGTTTTTTTCACTTCTGTGACCATGATTGGTACCTCAGAAGAACAGTAGTGAGTGTACATGTCCCAGGATAGCCATATGTGGTTTAATGTGAAGTTACCTCTAGATCAGGGTGTCTATCTTGGTTTATTTGTAGTCACAGCTCTGTAGACTTTAGTGGTCCTCATTAAACAGACTTAATTAGCAAGGCCTTCATGAGTTCAACGTCTGAAGAGAAAATGCTGAGCTCTACAGAACTGTGGCTAGGAAGGAACCTAGTCTGAACCCCCTGCTCTGGGTACATCTCTTAAAGCCCAAAGCTTCTTGTTTGTGTGCCTTTGAACTCCAGTACTTAAGTGCGCTCTCTTGCACCACACAAGCAACTCTGTGTGAACTGTGTATGTTTGTCTCCTCTTCCAAACAGAAGACAACATCTTAGGGCCTTGTGAAACCAAGGTACAAGAGTTTGCTTGAAATTTACTTGACACATCAGTTGTTGACCTTCAGACTGTTTACAGTGCTCATTTTGTTCATTGAGGAATGAACTTTGAAATGGAATAGGTTGCTCTATACTCGTGAATATGGGCTCCAGTGCCATTGTTAGCTGTGCTGCTAGCATTTCTATGTTCTACAGGGTGATACCACTGGGTGGTGCAGTAGCACTTCTTTTCCAATTAACCCTTGTATTTCTTTGACCCAGCAGACAGCATCTTAATACAACTGGTCAGCAAAGGCCACATTTGCTCAGGACATTACTGCCTGCTCAAGATGTGATTGTGACTGTTTTAAGTTCAGAACCTTTGCAAACAGTGTTAACACTTTGAATATATCTATTAGCATGTTTTAGCATGTTTTAAGGGAAAGACTGTTTGTTTTCTTGTGGTTGGTTATAGTGTTTATAGGCTTCACTGTGATAAAGAGCTCTGCAATGCGCTCGTGTTGGCCTAGTGCTGGCTAACAGTAGGGATGTTAGCCAGTACACTCCTTTTGAACTGCCTTATTTTACATTGTGTTGTAATTTTGAATTCCTAGACTGAGTATCAAATAAACAAAGAGCTTTTATAAACAGAGATGCTTTAGCAGTGTGTCATTTAGTGATATTTTAACTTGGTGATTACTTCTTCAGTGGGAGTTTTCTGTTTTTTTACTTGAGGCCTGATTAAATAATCAGGACAGGACTGGAATAATAAAAACATACATAAACAAAGCAGGAACTATAGGGAAAATCGAGTGGCCTATAGTATTTGTAAAAACAAAAATCAGCCTCCTCTTGTTGGCCTTCACAAAATGTCCTGTAAGTCTTTGACTCAAAATATAATTTATTATGTGGAAAAAAATTTTTTTTAGACGAATACATTGTATTAGTGTGTAGACACCAAAAATTAAGAAAAACTTAAGTATTTCATAAAAAAAATACAAAAAATGTATAAATAAAACAAATTATTTATATAAAATAAATTTAATAGCACAATAATAGACTGTGTGTTGTACCGGACCTTTACACGTGAGGTACAATCTAAAAAGATCATGCATAACATAAAAAAATAGAAATAAATTAAAAAATGGTACATAAACAAAAGGCAATAGGCCTCTGTACATTTGGTAATAATGTAGGGACAAATACATTAACATGCCTTTCAAACAACATATTATACAGTATGTTAATATAGGCGCATGTCACATGGATGAGGTAGGTCCCAAGTAATACTGTACTTAAAATTGTCTTGCTGGCTTAAAATGAAGCTTCTTTTCTTTTCAATCCAGATATGGTCATTCTATATAGGGGTATATGAACTATGTATAGTCATGTTTTGCAGTACACACACACACACGTATGTATGCATGTGTGTATGTATGTGTGTGTGTGTGTATGTATGTGTGTGCGTGTATGTATGTATGTATATATATATATATATATATATATATATATATATATATATATACACACACACACACACATATAATGATAGAAACAACAAATATAAGTCTGATTTGGGTGGAATTGCCTTTAAAGACATTTAGAAAGTAAATAAAAACTTACTAAACTTTTTAAACCCTGTATTCGCATTGGTATTCTGAATATACCTTTTCAGCAATCTTGTGTAAGGTGACTTTGCTCCTTCTTTGTATTTAAAGCCACATAGTGCTTTTAAAACCATTCAGTTTCAACCAACTTTACAGTGTGCATCCATTCATAGATGTTATCCTGTTTAATGACTCACAGACGTTTTCAGAGACCCGGTCAAAAGAACTCTGGTTCAGTTGTACACAGTCGTAGTGTGTGTAAAAAAAAAAAAAAAAAAAAAACAAAAAAAAAAAAAAAAGCCCATCAGAGCTTCAAAAGAGGTCACTGGATGTCTTGCCTCAGTTTTTATAGCAGAACAGATAGTGGAGTCCCCGCTTCATTTCCATGAAATCACCTGTGAGTGCACCTTTAAATTGATCTACCAAGTCGTACTGTATTGACCACAGACAACATTGCAACGGCATTTAATGGATGAAAGAGAGGCAGGTTTGTTTAGAAACAAAACATGGAACCGAGCAAGAACTAAACTGTGCTCCTGAGAAACAGCACCATGACGTTTTACTCACTACCATGACTTACTGAGAGCTGTGTTAGCTGTTTGTACTGAGTTCAAGTGAATCAAAGGAGTGTCACTAGTGTTATCTTCTGATAAGAGTATGCCTCCGATGGCAGGCAGGTGCATTTTTTGCTCAGGTTTGCAATATTTTGTCTTTTCCAGGAAAGCATATAAAGCTCTGATTTTGTTTTAAAAGCAGTAGGAACTGCACTGCCCTTATGCAGTCATTATGCAAATGATTTGAGATGCAGATTATGCAATCACAGGAATGCAGCCTGTGCTTACCATGGTACTACAGTACTCTCAAAGAAAGGACGTACTCCCTGTAGACGTTTTTGTGCCATTAAACTCACTAATAGTTTTGAAAAAAGACTGGTACACCTAGAATTGCTGGAGGTCTTGGCTCATGGCATCTTTTCTCACACTTGTATGTCTTTGAGGCTGCAAGGTAAGTGGTCGGTGTGTAATAACTAAGGCTATGTTCACATTACAGTCTTTGTTACCCAATTCCGATTTTTTGCTCAGATCTGATCTTTCTAACATTCGCATAGATAAACTGGACTAAGCTAGACAAAGGTGAAAAAGGAGTCAGATGCATTGCTTTTGCACCGTTTACGATCATTAAATTTAGGTTTGGCATTGCTGCCACAGTAACGCTGAATGATGGCACATGCACATTGAAACAAAACACATGAATTCTGATCTGAGCATTCTCATTAGGGACGCATGGCCACTAATTAAGGTATGTATCCAATCTAAGACCACATATGGAAGTGGCTCAGACTTGATTTGAAAAGATCACATTTGTGTTACATTAAGGCAAAAAATCTGATTTGTGCCACTTCAGCCAAGTAATGTGAAGGTAGCCCAGCAGACAAGCTTACTTTCTGTACACACAAATTTCAGAGCCAGTGAGTTTCCTCTGCCTTTCACCTTCTTCGAGTGGCATTCAAAGACTTCCTAAGCGGTGTGGTCTCAGGCTGCGTGCTGTTGTCCTGAGACCGAGGTTCTGAAGGTTGAAGGTGGTCTTCATGTTTATCTCTATCCCCATGAGTCCAAACCTGCTCTACATCTGCCTCTAAAAGTGGCCGGCTAGCAGGGGGCAAGGTGTTGGCACTGCCCTTGTGTGGGGTGGTGAAGGCTGGGGCAAGGGTGGAAACACCCTGGCGCTCTGTGTGGCTCAGAGAACAGAGGCTCAGGCTGGCACAGAGAGCACCCCAGTTCTGCTCACATTGATCGCGGATCCGTTGAGCAATGGCTGCACGTACCTCCTCTCCGCAGCCCAGGAGGATGTTCACCAGCTCCACATGAGGCCTGGTGGCAGAGAAAAATTGGGACCGTTGCTTGATTTAACGACATACTGTGGTATAAATAAGCAACAGGGCATGAGAGGGAGTGTGTTACTGTGCGTGTTATAACATCATGTCTGTGAGCTACGTGTTAAATTCCGTCAGCAGCACTTGGTTTAATTTAATGAAGGACTGATTAGCTGAAGCAGGTATTAGATTGTAACTGTAAACACTGAGCTTCCTCAAGGAGAACTTTGGAAATGGCTAAAACAGGACACTGAAACACTTCGCAGTGTTAGTGCACTATACAGCCCAATGTTGAAATTCATTAATTTGACTCTCTGAAGAAAACCTAAAATATTCAACAGTTATGCAAAAATAAAGTTATGGAGTGTTTTCAACAATTTCTTCTTTTTTGTGAAACTGCTAACGTTTGATTAAGTAGAGCCCTATTTGTAGTTCAAAGGAAAAGGGCTATCCGTGATGCATTTGCTGTCCCTTGATGTACGTTTGAACAGTATTATGCATGATGTTATATCAGCTGTAAGGTCTGCTTAACAGGTTTGTTGGTTTCTGTTAATTAACTGTTTATTTTGCTTGTATTTATCAGTTATCTCCAATTAGTTATTTTTGAGCTGTAACATGTTATAGGCCTACTCATAAGACAAGATAATCCTTTATTAGTCCCACAATTGGGAAATTCAGTGTTTCAGCAAAGGGATAGCAAGGCACTCAAGAAAAAGAAAAGAAGTAACTAGAAGAGAAGCTTACAAGCAAGTAATTAACTTTAATTACTTATCAAGGGTTTTACAGTTTGTTACTTGTTACTATATAGACTATATATATATATATATATATAGACTCTGTGACCACAAGGTTGCCGGTTCGATCCCCAGGGCCGACAGTCCATGACTGAGGTGTCCTTGAGCAAGACACCTAACCCCCATCTGCTCCCCGGGCGCCGTGGATAGGGCTGCCCACCGCTCCGGGCAAGTGTGTGCTCACTGCCCCCTAGTGTGTTTGTTCACTAGTGTGTATGTGGTGTTTCACTTCATGGATGGGTTAAATGCGGAGGTGGAATTTCCCCAGTTGTGGGATCAAAAAAGTATCACTTAATATATAGAATACTAAAAGTGAAAATTAAGATAAAAATATAAACTCTATCCTTCCCAAAAAAAGTAACAATATAAAGAATTATAAGTAAATAAAAGCTAAGATATTTACACTGTATGGATATTTTGCCTGAAATTCACATGGAGCATTGCACACGAGGTACTGGTTTATATTACACATGAGATGGCGAGGAGTTAACAATATAAACATTATAATACAAAAGCAAACAAGCCTCCACACTATAGGGATATTTTAAACAAAATACTGCACATAGAATGTTGAGTATATTGCACACAGTGTCACACCTCAGGCGGACTCGTATGCCATCTCGGACTCCATCTCCCAGACAGCATCGGGAGATCACATGACTCAGGACGAGCGCCCGCGTCACTACCAGTGCTCGCAGTCTCCTGATTATTGATCTGACGCACCTGTACAGGTGGACCTACTTTGGCACTATTTAAGACTGGTCCAAAGTAGGGTTCGGTGCGAGGTATTGCATCTCCACCATAAGAACATACTGAGCGATCTCTATATCTCCTATGATTACGTGTTATGACCCTTTTCTCTCGTTCCTACCAACTTCGTCTTTTGGTTTACCCCTTTTTTTAACTTTGGCTGGTGGTTTTTGGCTTTTTCGTGTTTGACTTGGAACTGGTTTTGTGGATTTCGATTTCTGTCATTTCCTGGTATATTGTTAGCTTCATCCACGTTCGTCTCTCCCCTGTCAAACGTAACACACAGGAAATGGTGATGAAAGTTTACGTTTGGGTGCATTAAATAGATATTTATTATTTAACCGGAATGGTGTTTTTGGTCAAGTTTACCTGTATTGCTAATAGAAAGATAAACATTTTGTTGTGGCCAGCCTCTGGTCGGCTTCTTAGGGTGGTGCGAGTGCACACAAAACTAATGGAATCCTCTGAAACTTGTGATTTTTAAGCCAATTATTCATTTCTTATGTAGTAATCCATTACTTACTTTTCTTTGACACTAGTGTTTATGGAGTGCTGAGCTGGGCGTTTCTAGGGAGGCACAGAAGTTAATATAGCTTTATTGTTTTGAATAAGCATTTAAGCCCATTCATGACGTGTATCTTTTAAGTCAGTGGTACTCTGTTCATTTAAAGTAGGGGTGTCCAAACTTATCCGCAAAGGGCCGGTGTGGCTGCCTGTATTCACCCCAAACAAGCTGAAGCACACCTGATTCTACTTGTTTAATCAGTTGGTCTTAGATTGGACACCCCTACTTTAAGTTATGGTCACACAAAACGTCTGTAAACTTTGCTTAAATAGGAAAGGAATGCGAGCAGGAATTTTCAGATCCAGTAGAAAATAGAAAAGGGTGAGCTATGGTATCTACATTCTGGAAAAAACAAGCTGGTTAAGTAATGTTAGCTATTCCCTAAATTATACATTCCCTCCACAACCATATTGCATCAGGAAGGCCCATACTTTTTTTGCTCCACCTCAATAAAAGAAATAGTGAGGTGACAATCCAGCAATCAGTTGCTACAAAGAGGTATTTTGTGTAGTTGTGAGTTGTATTGCTTTAAAGGTTTAATTACATCTTAATGACTTAATGACAATGACGTAATGATGTAATACATATTTTGACATGGATCAACTACCCTATATGTTCTATAAACTTCTTTTGATTTAATGAAATGATCTTATTTTGAATTCTGCTAACTTCTGCAGGTTTACAGTGAAGACATGATTATGATAGGGACTGTATTTCACAAAGTACAGCAAAAGGGGGTTGCTTGGTAAACCACAGTATCAATATATTATTACACATGAATAAAGCTTTTAGAGGTTCCCAGTAGGTTCAAAGCTTTGAATCCTGTATCATGGCTTTCTCCAGCTCTGGAGAGGAAAAGATGTGCTGAGTCAGAGCATGGCAGTACTTAACGCTGCAGGACGGTGGCATATTTTTTTTTCCACTTAGGGTTTAATAGACTACTTACCCTTTGGGGAACAGGTCTTGAAAATGGATCATCTCCACCATGACGTTCACATTCTCCCTGACCGCTGAGCAGAGGTTGTGTTTGACATAGCACTCGCGCTGAAGCTGAAACACCATCTCCTTCACGGCCAGGCACTTGCGGCTCACGCAGCTGAACTTGTGGCGCAGCCCGTGGGCCATGCACTTCAGCGCATCCTTGATGAATGATTTCCCCTGTGGCATTGCATAAGTCATTCATCAACCACATTCATGCTGAAACATTTGTAACTCAGGGACATCTGATCTAATGGTTATGTGGGTCTACCCCAGATTCATAACTATCTGGAGCTGCTGTTCCTAACTGGTGGGACAAGAAAGTGATTTAATGTGCTGTTTATTTTTAGAGGTGCATAAGGTAGCTTACACTATACTAAGGTAAAAGTGTTGTTACTTGAATTGAGTGACTCAAGCAGATGTATGACTAACTATTACAAAAATAAATATCAGGTTGAAATAACTCTTCAGCTATGCTAGTGAGTTCTCTGTAGACCTGCACTGAAACTTCTCAGTACTTTCAGCATCTATGCACAAAGAAATTGTCTTTCTGGAATCCTTCTGGTTTAAGGCTCCAAAGTGAGAGATCCTGTCACTAGCACAACGGAATGTAAACACAAAAAAGGAATTAGAGGCTAAATGTGAATGACAAAAATGGAACTAATAGGAAACATGGATTCAATGTAAATAAATATAAGCCTACTTGAGTAACACTATTATCAACAAAAATTACCCAGAAAAGTACAGACTAATTTGTTTTAGTCAAGTGGCTCCAAGTGGCTCCAAAAAGTGTCTGGACACTAACTATTTGACAGTTAATAAACTTTAACGATGTTCTTTAGTTTACTTCAAAATATTTGGTTCAGAGAAAAACACTTCTTTCACGCAAATGGTAGAACCTTTGTGTGGAGAGCAGTTCCAACCAGACTGCATTAATGATATTGTAAAGCACAGATGAGCAAACCTTAAGGTTTGGGGCCATTTTTCATACAGTGGTGTCAGTGAGCTTGCGTTCATTGGTGGGATCATAAATTCATAAGTATACACATTTTGGAATCAAACCTGTGTGTATCTGCAAAGGACAAAGACCTGAAAAGCAACAGCCACCATTTTAAAGAATATACTGCTGAAAATAAAAGAATTGCTCAAACGACAACGACCTGAAAAACAACAGCAAACATTTTAAAGAATATTTTGCTGAAAAGTAGCTAATGACAGGAAAAAATATAATGAATAGACATTGTAAAATATATATCACTTTTGTCAAAGCTACACTATGTATGTTTTTGGGGATTTGGAGACCTCTCTGGTGGATATGTGTAATTGCTTGCAATGTGCAGAAGAATATTTTATAACGTGGCTTGTGCTTTGGATATTTTACCTGATATGTGCATTGCGAGAGAATTCAGAGCGAGCTCAGTCAAACCTTGGTAAATGACATGTAAGTAGATGTAAGTGAACTATCTTCTGGCATCATATTGTCATCATCAGTGCGACGTTAATAAGCAAAAATGTAGGACATGGTCCAAAAAAAAAAATGAAATAAACCTCCGACCTGACCACTCTGACTATTAAATAACTAATTCAGGCTTTACTAGGTGACCTGCAGCAGTGCACACCATATTTTTGCTTGGTTTCTTTTCCGGTGATGCTACCTCTATTAATCTTAACAAAAAATATTACATAGTGCAGCTTTATCTGACACAATGGATGTATTACATGTTTAAATACAGCACAAATGTCCGATTACTTTTTGAGGCCACTGCATAATGAGACACGGTAATTAATATGTAAAACGAACCTTCATTGTAAAACGCATCACCGCCGTTATGTTACAGCGCTGACGAGCGCGCGCAGTTACCTGAGAGTCGAATTTGCCCGCGTGGTGCAGGAACGTCATGCAGATCTCGTGCAGCCCGCGGATCTCGCAGGAGTTGTTGTGGAAGCACTCGAACATCCCGCAGCCCACATCACCGGCGCCCACCAGGCAGTGCTGGATCTCCGCTGAAACGAGAGGGGAAGGCTTTGGTTCTGTCAGAACAGTCAGCTGGATCACGAACGAAGCGCGTAGGCTGCATTTCACAGATAACCGAGACAAAACATCGCTGTTACAACAGCCTGCGAGTTGAGTCTCGCGCGTTAGCCTTCAGGCTATCAAACCACCTCAGAGAGGCGTTAGTAAGCCGTATTGCGAAGAAACCGGAGGTCAATAAGCTCAGAATGAGCTTCAGCGTTTGCGAGATTATTTTAAGAGACGCGTTTCTGTGAAACACTGCTAACCAAACATTCAAGGTCCCGGTTTAAATATCAGCGTCGGTGCTCTGAAAGTGAGGTGGAGCGCTTGAGGAGGAATTCCGCGTAATTTTTCAGCCGCTTTACGTGGTGAAGGTGTAAATACACTGAGAGGGGTCGGATGTGAAAAGCTCAGTTCTAGATAAACTTACAAAACTGTTCCCAGTGGTGGTGACAGGAACATCTGAGGAGCCCAGTGCCTCTAAAAAGCTACCTAACAGAGCCAGCCTATAGCACGATGAGCAGTTAGGGTGCCTCATGTCAGAGACATGGTTTCATGATGCTTTGGAGACAAAGCTTTGCCCTTCATGATGCACACGCTGTGTGGTAAAATCCATCCCACAAACACCCGTTTTTCCAGATTTACTGCTATTTACCCAGTAATGACATTACAGCCTGTAAACACTCAGAAGACGCGTGTTCACCGGCGGGTTTGTATAGTTAATAAAGTGGCTACATTGGCGCTGCAGACATCACAGTCCGGGTTCCTGTCACCACCACTGTATAGAAATATAAGTCGATAACTTTCTCTATATTCTCTACGTTTTACACCAAACTACTCTGAATGACTCTGTTTACGTCTCGGTCTAATAGATTCAAGCAGCGAACAGATGTACCTGTGAGGCTCATCCAAGAGTTTAAACTACGGGAGTTCTCATTTACCTGTGTTCTGCAGCGACAGGCGTCTTTTCTGGACGTTAAGCAGCCTCTCCTGCGATGTCTCATGAACGTCTCCCGTTGACTCCGTTGCGTCTCCGTGCTGCGTTACGGTCAACATGAGCAACACTCCTATGGTCAGTTTCACACACATGTCTCGTCGCGATAAACACACACACACACGCACGCACGCTCAAATAACGCTGTGTAAACCAGAGAGCTGCTCGCCTCCGGATTCGTGTAGCATAACCGCGGAGGAGCAGCGGCGGCGGAGAGCCGGAGAGGACGGATGCTCTGCTCTGTTATAGTTCCCAAACCGCGCGTGTCACTTTTGATGAAGGAGGCGAGCAGGTGCTGTCACTCGCGCCCGTTCCGCCAATCAGAGGGCGCCAAGAGTGCGCGGCCGAGGTCGATGTAGCGCGCGCCCGTCCAAAGTCGATATATAGGGCTGCACGCGAAACAAGTTTGCATCAGAGTTTACGAAGAAGTGCGTAGGCAGAGACGCGGAGCACTGCGTCCAAGCTCCTATAGAAAACTCACATACATTCCACATGTGATCGCACTCTCTGTCCATTTTATCAGGTCCACTCAACATATAGGAGCACTTTGTAGTTCTGCAGACAGATTGTTCATCCCTGGTCAGGAGCAGGTATTTTTTGGGTGGTGGTTCATACATACACTGCAGTGATGCTGACATGGTAGTGACATGCTAGCGGTGTTGTCATGGTACAAGTGCATCAGCGACAGCAGCAGTGCTGGAATTTTCAAACACCGTTTAGACTTTGTGCTCGCTCTGTTAGACACATTTTAGATCTAAAGTTAGAGACAACCGCACTTCTGTTGCAGTTTCTGGCCACAGGCTGCTGGTGGCTGAACATTTTTAGTTGTTGGTCTGTTCTCAGCCCAGAGTTGTTCAAAAACTTCAGCGACACAGCTGTGTGATCCTTGCGATTTAAATTACATGCTATTTCATATAAATTAATGCATAGCCCTGTTTGTTTTAGGCCAAGAAAAACAGCAAATCCACTTTTGGCTTAAAACATGAACGTTTGGTGGTGCCAGACTGCCAGTTAGTAGTGGTTGTGTTTTGTACACAGTATATGGGTGTTTGGTCACTTCTGATTGGGCGAATTCAACTACAGGAAGTTCAAGAGCCCCCTGTAGTCATGTTAAATTTCTCCTTGTTAAGAGATTGTTGCTGATAATGTAGGCTGTAATTTGCGTTGTAGTTCTCATATGGCGATTCCGATATAAAAACTACTCATCTTTCAGCACCACCGTCTGTAATTGTAGCACTATAAATTGCACCTATATGGTAAGCAGACCTGATACAATGGACAATGAACACAGATCCAAGGTGGCGAGTGAGTGTTTAATAAAGTGCCTATAAAACACGTCCATAAGTACACATGACATCATGTCAATAATATGTGATTTTAAATGCCAAAACATTATACCTTGGCATTGCATCCAATCACTTCAGGTATTATGTGAAAAGTAAACATGAAAAATAAGAAGTCAGCACAAAAACTGTGAAAAATAACATCTGAAGCTGCTAAAACGTGTCATGTTATGTATATACATGTGAAATTCATATGATTTTTCTGTAAGACCCGGTGGGATTATCATGATTAGGCCTCGGTTAGACTGGAAGCCCGGTACAAACGCTGGCTAAGTAGGCACAAGGTCAGTCAGAAGCACTGTCACTTTTTTATTAACTAGCTTGCAGCCAGTCAAAATCCTGGCAACCACACAAATATAGCAGTGAATGACTGCTGTTGACTGATGTCATCAGAGTGGTTTACAGTAGGAAAACCTCCCAGCAGTGATTTCATTGCTGCTTTCAGTGCTGCTTTCCTAAATGAAGCCTGATTGATAAAGGTTTGGTTAAATAGGTTCATGTTGGTGTTTACCAGAAAGCTACTTGGGTCAAATCTCACTGAAACACTATGAGCAATACTTCAGCAGGAATGAAGCATGGCTGTGAGTAAGCTGGAGAGGGCTGGTGAATACAGGTTTGTACTGCAGGTCAAACTCATCTTCCTCTTTGACAGAGGGATTTAATGGGACTCACCACACTGTTTTGCTTGGAGGACATAACAGATGATGTGTTTACCAAAGACTATTTATTCAGTCTGCTCGAGTAGTGAAGGAACATGAGGTGAGAGGTAGTTGAATGCTTTCGTGAGGGCCCCAGGCCAAACCAAACATATCCCTAAACATATCCACCGGTATACTTATATTAGCCCTGTCAGTGGCCTGTATCCATATTATGTTAGTGCAGCAGCTTTGGAAATGCAGTTGAGACCTGCTATTTTAGGAACGAACAGCAAACGTATTGTTAACCTAGTCTGGTACAAAGCTGTATTCATTGAAATAGTACAAATAATAATATACATTATTTATCAATAGTTATTTTAATGGCCCATTTTAAATGACTCAATTGAGTTTTAGAATCGAGTTATAAACACAAATTACTTTGTAAGTATGGTCATTAGTGATATGTAACCTAATTACCTACTACTGCTAACAGTTCAGGGCTTAATGCCTTTTCACTGCACTAACATTTATTCTGTGTCCACAGCTGAAGCTTGTGCCTTGAATATTCTTTTGCTTTCCTAGAAGTGCTCTATCTTAATGATAAAGGGACTAAGATTCTCTTCCATTATTCAGAAAGTACTTAAAAATTCCACATAACTTGCCAAGGAATAGAAAGCTTCAAGCTATCCAAAAGGAAATGAATTCATGCAGGCATTTAACAGGCTATTCAAATTCCTCAGGAAATAAAACAGTTGGTGATTTTACCTGGCGCCGAAAGTAATCTATATCCAGAAAATGATCCTTGTTTCGTCCCACATGTAAAGAATGATAATGATCATAAATTTTAAAAAAATCAAGTAAACTTGAGGTTTCTTTTAAGAATTCTGACTTCAGTTGTGCCTAATGTTGTCTTTTTGGTCAAACTGGACATGCATGAGTTTAGAGTGCTCGCATTTTATTTAGGGGGAGTCATTAAAAGATAATAGTCTGTTCCAAAAATAATAAGCTATTATTATTGCGTTTTTGCTTTTTAACTGCATTTTAATAGAGCAGGTAAGCTATAGGCCCGTCATGTGAGACCTGCAATATCAATTAAGCTTTCCTGAGTTTTATGACCGTTACATTCAGCATCAACACAGAATGCCATGAGCACATTTCCACTTATTCATCAACTGTTGGTGTTAATAGTTTGAGAAATAAGAAAATGATTTCAAGAAATGATTCATTTGTACCACATCTGTACTCTAAAACATGGGTGCCGGTAGGAATTTTAGGCCTTTTGAAAACAGCTTCACCACATTTCCCACAGGGTTGTCAAATACTATTCCAAACAAGTAGGAGCACACTTGATTAGACTTGTTTAATCAGTCTCAATCAACTGACCAGGTGTTCTCCAGCTTTGTTGAAATGAAAACCTGCAGCACTGCCTTAGCAGAACCTGTCACAACATTATAATCAAAACTTTCATAAGCCTGCTGTTTATTTTGTTATTTTTAAGTCCATAATTTCTCTCTTACTTAGCAAGCTGTGAATATGATTTTGGGTATAACATTAGATCATGAAAAACATTAGATCATGAAATTTAATCTGGGATAAAAGAGATATTGTGGTATTTATTCACACTTTCTCTGGCCAAAATATAGAAGGAGAGGCTTGAGGATGTCCTTATCATACATGGCAGACAGCGGACCACTTTCTAATCTGCCTTCGCTTTCAGGTTGAAAAAATGACTTCCTAACACAAACAGAAGGAATGTTGCACTGTTGATGAATGAGTGATTTTAAAAATGCTGTAAGTTTAGTTTTACTTTATGGCTCTTCCAACACAATTTGGATGTTTGTGTTTGCCAGCTACTTTGCTGAAACTTGAAACTTTGAACGGTTTCATCTATTTTTTTTTTCTGGCAAAACACTGAAAATCACAATCGCTAATATTATTTTGACATGATAATGCATACTTGCAAAAAAAACCCTAATTGTTATGTTTTTTGGTGTAATATTTGGATATTTGTGTTTGCTAGCTAATTGTCACTTTGACTAGTTTCAGCTTAGTAGTCTGGTAAAACATTCAAAATTCCAGTCACCAATGTTGACATCATTGAACTAACATGAGTTTATGTCAAAAAAGGCATACATTTTAAAATACTTGTGGGCCCAGTGATGGTTATAGTGAAACATAGCTAGTAACTAGCAAGAAAATAATATTCCCACAAGTGAGCATAGTTGAACTGTTTAGTGATGTGTAGTCATATCATGGGAGAGTCTCTGGCCTGTCCCACCATGTTGCCAATGAAGCTGTCTACTTGTGCACTGGTGGCAATGGATTAATATATTTTGTAATTTGTTAAGATAACACATGCCAATTATTCTTTTAGAAATTCTGTTTCTAGAGGTTTCTAGAGGTGGAAAAGAAACCCACCTATATTCAACTGTCCTAAACTGGTTTTAAACCAAATTGCGCTGTTGCGCCACTGTGGTGTATCTTTCTCAAAACTTGAAAGAAGGATGCTGCAGAGAGCGGTTTCTCAAAAATGAGTCTGGTACAAAAACATTAGTCATCAGCGGCTCTGCACACAAGTGGATGGGCGAAGACAAACTGTCCTCATCAATAACGTGGGGCCTCTGCATGCTCCCCCACATGTTTGGTTAAGATAATATTAATGTGTTTACACGTTTTGGCTCTGGAAGTGAAGAGCTTTAGCTACTGCAGAGGATTATGGGGGAAAGTCAAGTTTTGTAAAATCCAGTTTCACATGGACTATTTTTGCAAGGCCTTAAAATGATAAAGCTAGAATCAACCAGGCTCCTGTGTTCAATAGAGCATTATTAGACACTGCACACAGATGCACAAACACAGGTGCCTTGCAAAGCAGTTCAAGTTTTGCTGAGATCCTTTAGCATGGACAATGTATACAGAGATTTGGTCTCTATCTGCTTCCTTCTTTGAGCGAATGCTCTGTGGTATGGTATGCATTTAGGTTATTCAGAATATGTAAATGTTTACCATATTCACTTCTGTGTTTGCTCCTGTGTTTATAATTTGGGCACATGCTGTTCTCTTGACTGATGCACTGAATGGAAAAGCAATGTGTGTCTGAACAAGTCCATTAACAATGTTGACAGGAGGAAATTGCATTCTGACAACTATTCTTTGGGGAACTCAGCACTTATCACTAAAGATTAATTCGTGTTCAGGCAGTTTTAAAGGTCGCGATCAAATATGTGCACATTTTCGAAAACCATTAGCAAAATGACCAAAATCAATAGAATCTTCATGGTGGTAGGAAGAGTGGTGTTCAAATGAATACAACACTACACACACACACAAAAAAACGACAATGAAAAATGCACTACTGTCTGGTCTAAAAGTAATGTAATTGGCAGGTTTACACTGTGCCTAGCATGCTGCATGCTGCATTGTAAATTGTTCTTTGTTGTTCTGTTTTATTTTATTTTATTAGTGTTCAAGCTAACATCATCCATGACTGGTGCAGCATTTATTTGGATGATAGAATATATTTCCATCCTTGCAACCACTCAGTCTCTCACCAGTGTCACCACATTGACCACTGACGCACTTTTGCGGCAGGCGCATCTCGTCAGACGTTTTTTGGCCTAAAAGGATATCTTGTCAGCCGTCTTGATAAGCTGAATAACAGTCGTGTAAGTTGGTGTTGACAGGTTGAATTTGGGGGCGAACAGTTCTGGTCTGTGCTCCGTTGAACTTGTCTGGTGGCAAATGCTGACTTCGCAGTGCGAATGTGAACAGTTGCAGGCAGGCGTCAACAACTTGTGCCTTCTGCGTCAGGCCACATTTAACAGGCCCAAGTAGGCTGCCAAGGGAAGGAGTGAGATCCTCTAGAGGCTAGTAAGTTAAGGTAGAGAGAGAGAGTTGCTGTTCAATAAAAAGAAAAAACCCTTCAGCTAACTGAGAAAAGACAGGAGGCAGGGCATGCTTGCCTTAGACAGAATTTGGGCTCCAGGTGTTAGGGATGCTTTGGAGAGGTCTCTCATTAATGAAAGACTTTTTAGTAACTTGTGGAAGAACTTACTGTAATACGCAATCTTCATAGGCCTCTTACTTTGCTTTATTGGGTAAGCAAATAGCATTTTATGATGCAGTGAAGCTATGGTCTTTGTCTTACTCGTGTATGTATACAGAGTACCCATGACCTTTAATGGTGGTCATTGTTTTTTTTGGGGGGTTTTTTGCAGCAAAGTGACCTGATACTTCCTTTTCACAAGACACATAGTGTTATGTTCCTCAGATTTCACAATGCAGCTGTTGTCGAAGCTATAGAACAACTTGACAACAAGGAAGGAGGGTTTAAAGTTCACCTCATTGGATAGTTTAAGGATAAGCTTGATTATTTCCTTTTCATGAAGAAATATTGCAAGAGGTCTCAGGTTTATGTCTGTACCTTTCTGCATCTAGGTTTTCAGGGCACATGAATAATCAGAGGCGCAGTGTGATTAATACGCCCTCACCACGTTCCTTCTTACAGTTTGTCACATAACACCGTCCAAGCAGTGTGTCAACATCACACCATCTGACATCCTCATTTATTCTTGGTAAATGTACCCCAGATGGTACTTGTCTACTCTCATGTTTGTCATTACTACAGGTAATTATTAGCAAGTGAACTGAATTATTTCTGTATTTGTAGAAAAAGTATTACACTCTACTGCAGTGGACCAGGACAGTTAAGTCTTCTGTGGTAGCAATAATGAAGTGTAACAGGTTATATGTTGTACTGTAAAGACAGCACATTTACATGTCATTTTGCTTTGTACTGACAGTAGAATATAATATATATTCATAAACTAACCAAAATATGTTTATATAGCAGTTACAACCTCAAGACATTCTTGGTAATAAGTCATTTCTGCAGCATTGTCATTCAGTTTTGGCCCGTTCCTCTTGATAAACCATCTTCACTTCCCAAAGTTTAGGAGGGTGCTTCTGAGTGACTTGCAATTCCAGAATCCTCCATACATTTTCAGTGGGATTCAGGTCAGGGGATTGGCTATGCTGTGCCTTCACCTTCTTTGTCAGAAGCCATTTGTTTTGATTGTTGTCCATTTGACACATCTATCTTCTCCCCAGATTCAGTTTCTTGGCCAATGAGATTAAATTCTCCTCTAATATGTCCAGGTACACTCCTTTCGAATTTCCTTAGATGATGTGTAATGCTCCAGTGGTGTTTGTAGAGAACCAGCCCTACATTATGATACTCCCACCACCATACTTTTAATGCTTTTTTAACATAAATTTTGGGATTTTTTTATCTGACCAGAGCACTACCATTGAAACAATTGTACTGAGAGGGATGTTTAAGGTCTTTGCCACATCCTATATCTTTTTCCATTTGAATGTTGTTTAATAATGTTATTCTTGAGAACTTTTGTGAGCTTTGTCACCTTGGTCTTCAAAATCAATGGCAACATGATATCATGCATGCAGCATTAATATGAGAATTTGATTAATTTTTTATGTAACCTTTAGATGTATGTATATTAATATAGTATCTGAATGCTTGTTTACCCTCACTGTTGTTCAGAATGAGGTAAAACCAGAAAATTGACATAATGAAGATGTAATGTTCGAATATCAGTGAGAATATACTGTATATTCATCACAAACACAAAAGGCTTCAAACAACTTGGGGGTTCCTAGATTTATGCCTTAAAGGAAGTCTGTCCTCTACTATAAACACTTTATTAATGCTAATGAATTTACAAGAGCATTGGTTTCAGAGGATTATATGATACAGCATGTTTATGCAAAGTTAAAAGGAATAGAACCTTGTGAATGTTATGCAATATTGTTTCATTTGTGAAGCTATGGGATTGTACCTGGAGAGTTAACAAAGTTGGCTGAGCACTGTAGTACATCCTAGGTTCGTGCAGTATGTTTAGTTATTTTCAGAACATTTCTCAAAGTGGCTCATATATCTGCCAGAGGGAGTGGAGGTGTGGAGGGCTATACACTGATCCATTTCCTGCCTTGTGGAGAATGTACGCTTGTTGCGGTCAGGTTAAACATGAGCGGCATTTCCATGGACAGAATGTGGCCGAGGTCCTTACAGGAAAAAAGTTACCGTCACAGGCCTTTAATCTCCTGGTCACCCTTTCCCATCCTTACATCTTTGAGGGGCTCCTGAGTTGTGTTCAAGTATCTGGAGAATGTTTTTGTGGGTGATACCGGACCTTGTGGCAGCAGTTTAGCCCACTGGCCAGGCACATGATCTCTCTGGCTCTGGGCCTAAGAGGAAAACTTATAGATCACTGTCCATTCTCTTGCCAGGTGGTGTTTCAAAGGGGAGGGAGGCGTTTGTTCTCTGGCAACACCCCATACCACCCCCTGCCCCCTTCCCTCATGTTTGCACTATCTCCGTACCCTACCCACACACCAGCCCCAAAGGATTTACACAACCTTTCGGCATAAACCTCAGTTGACCCTGCTGTTGATCACCAAGCGACCCCTGTCCCACAAACACATTCTTACAAATACATGTATCCATGAACTCTTGTACTATACCATGTTATGACCAGCATGGCTGTGGAAAAAAGCATGACTGTGGTGGGGCTAGGAAGAGCATCACTGTCATTTGCATGGATTACACATGTGGAACAGCAGGTTTCGACATAACTTTGTTACACTGAGAGACAGGCTTTAGAGTGGAGTTCAAGCATTCTTTAAATGTTTTCAAAGAATATTAGATATACAGCCACTTGAACATTTGAAAGAAATGAGATGTTAGTACTGGTAAAGAGCAAGGCGATGTAAAAACAGAGCCGCATTCTAGACATTTTCCTGCTTCAAAATGACCATATGCATTTTGTCTGTTTATTCTGTGGGCCTAAAAAAATAACTGAATGCAATGACAATAGACAATGTCCAGGCTTTGGTTCAGCTCCATCACAGATTGAAAACGTGAGTCTGGTAAAAGTTCATCAGAAGTTTAATAAACACGACTGGCAGTGCTAACATTGAAGGTCATCTTTCTGTAGCCATGACTACAAGCATGTATGTTCTAAGAACTCCACTACCAGGTATGATCAGTTTTGTTAAAGAATGCAAACATAACACATCACGTTCGGCACGGCGGGGCTGTGTGTGCAGATTTGTACTATTTGTTTTACTAGAAGTTTATTGCCACTAGAAAATGTTGCCACTTACACTTTTGGGTATGTGGGGTATTTACTCGAGCACAGGGACATTGACTATTGTATGTCAAGAATGACACATGGTGATTTGACCTTTTTTTATTGTGGACAGGTCTACAAGGATGAGGATGGTTTTTCTTACTTTTTTTACCATTAAAGGCTACAGCATTAAAATTACAGGATATTCCTATTTCCAGTTATTGCAGAAGTCGCTATTGCCGCTATTACAGACTCAGTATTGCCAAGTGAACTGGGTATAAACCATGTTCTGTCTTGTCTTTGAGATTGATAGGCAAGCCAGTGGGTGTGCCAGTGTCTGTCTCTTAACAGGACTGAATAAAACATATGTCAAAGTTTTGATAACTGATCACGTTAGGCCCTGAATTGAAATTTCAGCTGCATTATTGAGCAATGTGGTTTGTTAAATTTAAGTACTATTGTGGCATCCACCATGGGCTCCGCTGCTGTGAGGAACTTAGGGGGGATCAATTCTTAAATGCATCGTGATGTGGACGTGGACGATTCTGAACAGATTCACAAATGTCAAAAAAAAAATTCTAAATTTGAATTTATTACATAATGTTGATGGAACGCAAAAGGCGGAACTTGGAAGTGCATAAGTGCAGCACCCGGACAGTCTGGATGAACGAGAAATCTGACCGGCTCCCTATGCATTAAAAGCTAGGTTAGGTCAGGAGTCGACACCCCAAATGTTAAGAAGAAACATTTTGTCCTTTCAACAAAAATCAACCCACCTTGGGAACCACAACGTTTTATGTTCAATATGTCTCTGAATGTGCTAATGTCCTAGTACAAGCTGAAAAATATAAATAAAAATGTAGACCTACTTGTCTCTGCTTTAAGCTTTAAGGTATAGCTGCTTTCCACCCATCTCTACCATAAAACTCAGAAGTAGAAGTTTCTTGTAAAATGTTTCTCAGCGTTCAACTGTTTCACGAGGCTGAAGTTGCTTCTTACTCGCCAGCTTCTTATTCAAATTTTTCCGTTCCACCTTAAATTCTGCCTGTGGCACCAGAAGGTAAATGTGGTACCATTTAAGATGGAAAGGGAGAATTCAAAAGAAGTGGACATCCGCTTCACAACTTTTTACTGTTTGACAGTCTCTCGTTGCAGGTTTAACGTTCCCGGAAACCAACTGCGATGCTTATAAATGCGAATAAGTCCATTCGTCTCCAAGTGCTCATCTTAAATCTCTTTCTTTGCCTTTTTATTAGCTACTAACAAGGTGAGATTGCATTCCTATGTGACCTGCAGTCTGCATGCCAATTCTCAGAACCAGGGCTTTTGCGCTATATTGCACACTTTGGAGCTGAGATTCAGCATCCCATCTTGGAGATATTTTACTGACACAGCGATCCTCTCACTCTCTACAATGAGACAAAAACCGAAGTTACAAAATCAAAAAAATATAAAAGAAAACGGGTAGGATGGCTATAACGTGCTGCCTGGACATCTATTTCCACAGGATCATATTTCACCGTAGCTGTGCATTTGATCGCGGATGAGTGTCAGCAGTGTCTCGTGCTGCGAACAAGAGCAGTGAACGAGAGCCTTCTAGTTCACTTGCCACATCACTCACTCATCTGACTTCACACGCATATGAACTTGAGTGATTCTTAATCCATAGGGTTTAATATGATGTCGGCCCACCCTTTGCACCTGTAACAGCTTCAACTCTTCTGGGAAGGCTTTACACAAAGTTTAGGAGTGTGTTTATGGGAATTTTTGACCATTCATCCAGAATCGCATTTGTGAGGTAAGACACTTATGTTGGACAAGAAGGCCTGACTCACAGTCTACACTCTAATTCATCCCAAAGGTATTCTCTCAGGTTGAGGTCAGGACTCTGTGCAGGCCAGTCAAGACACTGGTGCGCAGTCATGTTGGAACAGGAAGGGGCCATCCCCAAACGGTTCCCACAAAATCTTTTGGTTTGCTGAAGCATTAAGAGTTCCTTTCACTGGAACCAAGGGGCCGAGCCCAACTCCTGAAAAACAACCCCACACCATAATCCCCCCTCCACCAAACTTTACATTTGGCACAATGCAGTCAGACAAGTACCGCTCTCCTGGCAACCGCCAAACCCAGACTCGTCCATAGAATTGCCAGATGGAGAAGCGTGATTCATCACTTCTTTACTCAACCGCATTCGATGCTTCACATTGTGCTTGTTGATGTATGTATGACTTGGAGGCAGCTGCTCGGCCATGGAAACCCATTCCATGAAGCTCTCTACACACTGTTCTTGAGGCCACATGAAGTTTGGAGGTCTGTAGCAATTGACTCTGCAGAAAGTTGGCAACCTCTGTGCACTATGTGCCTCAGCATCCGCTGACCCTGCTCTGTCATTTTACGTGGCTGAGTTGCTGTCATTCCCAATCGCTTCCACTTTGTTAAAATATCACTGACAGCTGACTGTGGAATTTTTAGTGGCAAGGAAATTTCATGACTGGACTTGTTGCACAGGTGGCATCCTATCACGGTACCATGCTGGAATTCACTGAGCTCCTGAGAGCGACCCATTCTTTCACTAATGTTTGTAGAAGCAGTCTGCAGGCCTAGGTGCTTGGTTTTATAAACCTGTGGCCATGGAAGTGATTGGAACACGTGAATTCAATGATTTGGATGGGTGAGTGAATACTTTTGGCAATATAGTGTACTTTGCTTTAAAAGTACCAAGTCCTCACACAATGAGAAAAAAAGAAATCCTGTATAGAAAAAAAGATAATTATTTCATAATTTCATCACAGCCCCCTGAATCCTAATGGAATCAACTTGAAAGGTGCCTAGAGATTCCCACCACTAGTGGTCATGCAGTGCAGCACTTGAGAGACACCACACTGCCAGGTTAAAAAGGTACTGCTGCTGCTGTTATTGTTGCTGATGTTATTTATGTCATTGTATTGTCTGGAGTAATTGTGACAAAGGACGGTGGGTTAACAGCGTATTGAAATGTCCTCCTGCAGTACTTATCCCTTGGTTTTGTGTTGAGTTAGTACTGGGAGATGTTTTGTTGTGGCCTGTTGAGGTCCCTGTTAAAAAAAGCATTCATTGCGCAGTTTTCCATGCCGTTTCTACGCTAATGACACACTATTTTTATTGCAAAATCATGACATACTATCTCAGATTTTGTCTATATGCACAACAAAAACTACTCACTATTTAATATTAGGGTGAGAATTCAATATATCAGTTAATGTCTGCTAGTAATGAGGATCCATGAGTAGTTTTAAAGTAGCTGGTGACTGAGAATGCAAAGTTTACGTGTTCCAAAAAAAATATTTTAGCTTTAGGTTGTTTTTTCATGTATCTCCCAAGGTCCTTTTTTCATACACTTGTAACTACATAGTGGTGTTATCTGTTAAGATTTGAGGGTTGAGGGTCTTAAAAAAAACTCCAATACACACCAAATGGGAGAAAAGGTCACACACACTTGCCACCTGACCCCACTTGGGGGAAAAAACACTCATACTTTATGGTTAACTGATGGGGTTTGTAGTATAGTAGGTCACTGTTACATTACCAATCACCAAGAACTTCTCTCCAAACGTTAAGGCGACATGAGCGATAGCTACGGTTAGCAATTAACAGCCCCATTTAATACAATGGTACTCTGTTCTGGAGATTAGATGGGCTGGAAAGTACCTAGCCTGGCTGCTCAAACAATGCACGTGGGCCTTCGCACATCTGGCCTGTATGCAGCCTATATCAGCTAGCCACTGGATGTAATGAATCTCCTCCACCATCGGGTGCGAAGGAGAAAAAAAAATCAGGACGCAATTAAACTCAACAGATGCAGGAGGGCTTTGCAGAGGAATGGGGATTTAATTGTTGTGGCCTCGGCTGAGCAAGGCCAGCTCAAGAGCAACCGGCAGCTGTGTTTCAGCAGAGGTGGGGGGTGGGTTTTTTCCCCTCTGTGCCCATTCAATAATTACTCTGGTGATTTATAAATGTCCAGAAGACAAATGCAATGTCAGCTGAGACTTTCCTTAACACCCCCCCTGCGAAGCCCAGAACATACAATTTCACACTACATTAACAGAGCTCTCCAAGGGCAGTAGGATTTAATTGCTGCATATCTCAGGCCAAAAGTGCTGCGTAACTCCTCAACTCATACAATGCAGGTTTTCATCGTTGGAGAAGTTGTTTCAACACTTAGCGAACTTAATGTCTGATGGGGAAGAAATGTGAGAGCCGAATTCCTTTGCAGAGGATTTCTGCATGTAATTCTTAGAATAACACTACTATTATGCCATGACTGTAAACTGTTGGTGCTTCCACATAGCTTTTTGTGGGTTACCGAATATAAACATCCTTCATGTCCTTAAACACTTGTGGCACTCGTGTTCCTCAAATTCAGTACAGCATGACGCTGCTGTTGAAGCAACATTTGGGTGAATCATGCCATCTTGTGGTCTTTGCCTCAAACATTTTTGGAATTCTTTCTTATGCTAACCCTCTTCAAGTGCCAGATAAGATTTTTTTTTTTTTTAAATGTTAGGATGCTTTTAGAAGACCACATTTCTTACAGCCTGGCCTTCTCGGAGATGTGGGGTGGTGTATGATTAAGGGGGCCGTACAGGGGTGAAAATTCTTCACCCTGACAGCAGGTTACTGACTGCAGACAGCCCTCCAATCAGCCTCTCAGCCTGCATTGTGCCTTCCAGACCATAGTTGTATCAGATTTCCCCAGATGGGGGTGTGGGGGGTGGGTAACTGTGGCAAAATAACGTAATTGGCATGAGCAGACACCAGTTTCAGTACTCAGGCAGCAGAACCATAGCCAAGACCAGTGCAAGAAACCTGAGCTCAGTCATGGCCCAAGACCTAGTTTATTGTCTGTCAAACATTTTGCTATTTAACACAGTGGAGAAGATAAAGACATTGAGGCCAGAGGCTCAACTGCCAGGTGGGGGAAGACTGACGCGTTATCAAAAAAATGGAACACTGTGAACCATTAGTGCATAAAGAATTTCAAAACATGCCTTTATTTTGGTAAAAAGTAAAAGTAGCCAACTGGTTGAAGAAATAGTCCATATCTGGATAAGAAGGACTGTTTTTAGAATGTGTACTTAACATGTTACTAGAAATGCACCAACATAGTAACATAATATTTTATAAATGTATAAATTAGGACTAAATCTGCCTGCGTTAGCATTTTGGACAAATATAAGACTCAGGACAGTAGCCCAGCATCACCTAAATCTTCTGCTGTTCTGAAGCACAATAACACCCAAAATATCAGTTTCAAATGTCAGTCATATCTAAACATCTTTCTGATACCAATATCTCTTTCTTGTATGTAAATATCTGCCAATACAGATATGATTCAAATATCATTAAGCATCCTTAAAAATGTTCCCTATAGGCTTCTACAAGGTAAAGAACTGCATCCATATTAGATACAAATTGGTCTTGTACAACCACAACAAGTTCCACGTGAAATCATTACATATTAAACTGACACAGTATTTTAGCTGTTTTTGGTTCAGTTACACATGTTCACTGATTTTTCAAGTGACGTGCTGTTCTTCACCAGGTCTTACACATAAATTTAGCAACAAAAAATTAAGAAATAACAGTATAATTGTTAGAGTACTGCATTGCTGCATTAATGGTAAAGGTATATTAAGGTGAATTCATTTTTTCATGCAATTTTTCGCTATTTTGGTTTTATGTCCAATGCAAGCCTACAGGAGAAAATGTTTGTGCTGGATTTCCTCTTTAAAAAAAATCAAGATAAAAAGATGAAATATATATTTTTTGAGGAAACTGGAGGATTAACACCGATTTTTAAATTGTGGATTGAATTTCTTTAAACAAAAGTTTATTTTCTCCTTCTTTTTGGGGGTGGGGAGGTAGCTGGGGAGGTTGGAGGGGTTGGGAACATCAGGAATACCCTCTATTACAGGTAAAGTTAATCACTTTTTAAGTCACTTTTTAGACACTTGGTAACATTCCAAAAAAGCACTTTACTCCAACAACCAGTGTATGGCATAAGACACATTACTGCAAAGTGTAGCAGACCAACGTCCGTCTCCAGCATTTGACTGTGTTCCACATTCTCAGGAGAGAGGTGCTGAAAGACAGAAACAAGCCGAACTTGTAGACCTTTGGCCTAGTCCAGGAACACAGTGCATCTCGTCCATTACAAACAAACAAACAAAAAAAAACAACAAAAAAAAGAATAAATAAACGAAGCCCTCTGCTGGTAGCCCTTATCATAGTTCAAAATGTTCTTCTGCAGGTCAAAAGCTTTCACTTCCAAACGGATCCCATCACTTTACACCACGTCTGCATCGGATGGAACACGGTGATCTTTTGTAGGCACTCGCTCTGCTTAACGTCCAGTTGGAATCACAAAAATGCCAGAATGAGAAGATTCCCTCTTCCCTAGAATGTCATCACTAATAGGAATCCAGGAAAAAAAAAACAGCAGCAGCAGGCCACGAGCCAGTCATTATGAAGACTGTTTCCCCACAACAAAACAGAATCTGTTGCAATACTTGTAGAAGAACTACAAATCCAGAAATGATACAATGATGTAGGCATTTCCCCTAGTAAGTACTGTTTATTAGTAAAAACGTACCCTGTTACAATCAAATGAAAAAGGAAGCAATTCACAACGTCAGATTGCATGGTTTCAGTTTCCTCTTCGCAAAAACAATTCGATTAATGAGATGATTTAATTTCAACTGGCCATTTATTCAGTTCTTTCACCTGTGTTCACATTTACGGATGATTTCATAGTGACACTGATATGGTGCATAGACTGAACAACGTGTCCTTCTCATGTTTTACATGCTCGTACACAAAAGGACTGTACTAGTCTGAGCATGTTCCCAAACATGCAGTATAATTCCAGTATGGGAGTATTTCCTCAGTATATGTCTGTTACTCCACTTAAACTCCATCCGTCAGGATCACCTGGCACCTGGACTGTATGGAAAAAACACATAAAAATACTCTCAAAACTCAAGGACACAACGACACAATAGTGTGACAGCTTTGGTTACATTAAAGGAACAATTTAGTAAAAAATCTCATTTATACAGTTTTCCATTAACCCTAAATGTAGTTGGTCAGCCACGCCCATATTCTGTTATTTAGTTTAGAACTTTAGCTGCAAGGCTAATGTTGCTAACAAGCACTAGAACTCTAAAGTTATCTAAATCTTTTCTATATCTACACCACCAAAACGTCTCTTAAAATCACATGAAAACTATTGGTGAAAACTTGTTAACTTCTATAGTTTGCAGTCTATAGTCATACTGTTACCTAAAACATGCTGTTTTTCTGTGTGACCTTAGTCAAGATTGGAATGTGGTTTACAAAGTTTGAGAGCTATTTTGGTGAAACTATTTGGGCTGTTTGGGTGACTACCGAGCTCTACTAACAATTTTAGTTAAAAACCCCAAAAGCAAAATTTGGACTCCAAACATGCCTTGGCCAATCCTTTATATATAGAGTAAATGAAAAACTATGTAAAAGTGATTTTGCATTGAACTATTACTTTAGTTCTAAATATTGCTTAGCACGTGACTAACTACCTCCCACAATGGTAACGGGCTGTTCCAGCTTTGCGGACATACTTTCAGAACAAGCCTCTACCTTATTGTGTTTTCGGAGTGGCATTGCTGCTGGTGGCATCTTGCTGGTCAGCCTCAGAGGTTGAATTTGATGCCCCATCCTCTTTCTTGTCTGAGTCCAGGAAATCGTGAATGGCTTTCTCAATGTGGGGCCTGAAGATGTGGTTCAGTTTGGGATCCACTACCTGTGTTATAATGCGGTCCACTCCAGACTCCAACATCCCAGACCTACATAAAAAGTAGATATCTTGTTTTTCTCCTATTTATAAAAAAGTAACTTTGAAAGTGTTAGTATATTAACCATATACCAAATAAACCTAATAATCTTACAAGTTTCTCTGCGAATATACCTTTTCAGTCCATCAGAAACAGCAGAGTGACTTACTGAACTACACTTTGTCGCAGTCCATTACGGACTTGGTTCTTGTTGATTGACGGACTCCATTCTTGAGTACTGAGGTGATTCGCGACAAAGTTGTCCACCTTCTGTCTCAAATTCTGATAAGCTGGCTAGAAAAGGGGAGACAGTTTATTAGGTAAACATGCAGCCACATTGAGGAGCTGTTGCATGTAGGGCTGGGAATCAAATCCCAAAAAGAGTCAATTCTCAGACTTAAGGCATGTGGGAATCATGAGTCGACTGAAAAGCTTTGGACTCGGTTCCATGCAGAGACGTACCTGCACACACACAAAGTGTGAGAAATCTTGCTGTCAGTGACTAGACCTTCCAGAACTCACTAGGGCTGCATCTAACAATGATTTGCATAACTGACTAATCGGTTCGTTATGGCTGTGATTAATCAATTAAATCAATTAAAAAGTGAGGCCAATAGTCTTTCAATAACTATGTACACAAAGTTTCTTTCAACAAATGAATAACATAGAACTATAAAAGTAACTAAATAACTATCCTGTCTTTTATCAAGATCAACAGTCCTACAAGATTACCCTCAAAAATGCTATTTTATTCGGTGTAAAATTTGAAATTAAACAAAAAAGGAAGAATACATAAATCTTACATGACAGTCCAAGGACTATTATGGAGTCTGATTCTACAAGAACTTCAAACAACTATTCAAGTTATTTCTCCTCTAATGAAAAATGAATGAACTCCGATTACATCAGGTAATCAAACCTATTCTCAAAAGTGAGCACATATAAGCAGCCCAGTTATTATCACATGCAAGGCCATAAAGCACATTCACCACTCATGAAAAAGCAATAACCATATGTGACGTCAACATTTTCTCATCACTGGAAATGAAATCAAAGGAATCGGGAACAGTCATAGTTGCACATCTGTAGCAATGGTAATATGAATGAACACACACACACACACACACACACACACACACACACACACATCATATCTTCTAAACCTCTTATCCTCCACACATTTCAGTTTCAAACATGCTAGCTAGCTTCTGCAGCTTTCTTTCTGAGGCATACATTTAGGTTGTAGCAAACTCTTTAAGGCCCTTTTTTTCTTGGAAGGTTTTATGAAGCATGGGTAATGGGTTAAATTGGACATTGATACCAACAGAACACAGCTACCTTTAAACCAATTTAGATCCAATGTTCATTGTTACACATTTACATATATCTGCCCATTCACGCTTGTTAGAAGGAATATTTCAGCTGACTGCTTTCATGACCGCCAATCATAAAAGAGTACATTTACATATGCATTAGTCCTAAGGGCACAGTAACAAGACGAAATGCTGTTGTGAAAATGAATGATGACTGCATTTGTTCACTAAAACCACAGAAACGTTTTAAATGGATCTCAGGAATCTAGTATATCCTTTTAATAATACTATTGCTACCAGCAGTATTAGTACTAGCACTCTTCTCAGGTGCTAAATCTCTTATTATTCAGTGATTTGTGTGTAGAGGGAGGGGGGGTTTCATAGTAAAGTGTACAATGGGTGCTATGCCTGTTAGTATCATTGCCTGTCAGCCAAGGTGAAAGGGAATTTTTCTTTGTGAAAATATAAATAAAGCACCCTATTCCCTCAAATGATGACTAGCCTCAGGTAAGTTAGCGCTGCTTTTCACCTTCGTGTCCACGTCTGCCAGACAGTCTCTTCTAAACTCGTCAAACAAGCCTCGGTTCTTCAGATGCTCTACGATCAGGGCGATGAGCTGCGGATCTCCCGGAGGAAGGTTCGCAGCGCTGTTCGTGTTTTCTGCCATATTTATCGCTGAGCTACATTAACCAGTCAGGCTGTATTATGCTAGCTCGCAGTGGCTAGCGGCAGCTAGCAAGTTAAGGGGCTGCTTTGCCCTGATTTTAGATGACGGTTCCGTTTGAATGAGGAAAATTCGCCCTTGTTGGAAGCCACAGTGCCGAAATGCCACAAGTATCCACTTCAGAAAAGAAAAAAACAAAACAAAACAAAAATGTAAGTATAAAGAAAAACAAAATTCTCACGTTAACGGTCGTGTAAAGACACTTCCTCGTCTTTTTCTTTGTTATAGCCGTGGCTAACAGACAGGTGGCTGCCACCTACCGGACGAAACCGGACACACCATCATAGGGTAAACACATAAATTGCACTGGAATCTGAAAATTCCATTCAAAATGAACTTAGTTCTGTTTTCGGTCTGTTTTAATCTTATTTTAAATGTTAAAATGCCTACAACAGCTATCACATCACACAGAGTTCTGTGCTTTTTCTCTACTGCACCAACACTATGGACATAAGCCATATTGACTTTTCAGTGAGCTGTTAGAAATGGCTTGTTCCTCCTTTCTACTATGTCACGTGCACTTGCATGTAACTTTGTGTTGTGTCAGAAATGTCATGACTGCATTGTTTGGCTTTGAAAGGTGTGAACACTGTCTGCATAAAACTTGTGTATGCAAATAAGTTTTCAAAAAGTTTGATGTTACTTAAACACTGTTTGCCTGCCAAGTCTGGAGGGATAAAACTATTTAAGCCTAAACATGTCCAAAAATTTGGCAACTGTATGGAAATGCTGTAAATGGTGGAAAGTGGACTAATTACCTAGTCATTTCCCAACTCTGTATGACATTGAATACCCATAGTAGGCCAAAGATATTCAGGGCATGAACGCTTTGTGCCATTGTGACAATAAAGTCTTTGTATCCTCTAAGCCACAGTTAAGTGTCATGACTCTGATTCTCTGTACTCCCTGCATAGCGCTCTGTAAATGTTATTTTGAGTTTTATAGATGTCCAAGTTCACCACACCACATGGTACTTGGCCCCCACAAATTCCTGCTTGCAACCCTTTGACATTATTATGCATTAGGTGATATAGGTCATAGTTTTAATAAGTTACATCCTCATGTAGAATAAGCATCATGAGCTTTCTATGCTGTTTTTAAAGCTTTAGCTCCCAGTCTTGCATTTTGGTACATATTAGAGTTATTAAGAAGTCATGGCACTTAAAAATTAGCGCCTGATCAAGTGGTACTGTGTAGACTTTACGTGATCTTTAATCATGAAAGTCAGTCGTGTTTGCCGGAGGTGTAGTGGAGTTTTGTGGGAGCAGTGGGTTGCCAAGCAACAAGGGAGCAGGGCCGTGGTGACACTGGAGGAAAGAAATGTTACAAGCACGTTTTTTCGCCCCTCCTTCCTCAGGATGGCCTTGTATCGAGGTCTCTGACAGCGTGCCACACCAGCTCTGCATCACTTCTTGCATTCTAGCATTTGAACAGAAAAATCTGTAAGAATGCCTAAAAAGCAAACCCTGACCCATGAAGACCATCAGTCTTGTCCCGAAAAATGGTCCCATGGCTTTACCAAAATGCAATACATTGCTCTGACCATAGTGAGCATTCTCTGCAAGTCAGACGCATTCATAGCAGCTATCATGTCCCCTGCGCTTGTTGAGTACTTTCTTCTATAAACACATGCATGTAGACAAAGAGGGACCATATGAGTGCGTTTCTGAAGCAGTTTTGTGGTTCTGCATACTAATGGTTGGCACACAAAGGAAGAGCCTCTGGGAAGCTCCAACACTTGGACTTTGAGCTGAAATACATTTTTACCACAAGGTGGAGTCATAATATCATTATATGCCTTCACTGATCTGCTCTTTGTGTGAAAGCTTTGTACAGAATTTGGTCACTTTGCGGCTTTCCACCATCTGCTGCAACAAATGTGTCCCGTATGTACAAAATGAATTATCATCATTAAATATAATGGTTGGCTATACAACATTGAACATGTTATTTGTACAGGACTGAACAAGAGATTACCATTAAGGCCTTTTTGATCAGAATATCCCAAATGTAGTCAGTCAGCAAGTTTGGAGTTAACATACAATAGCTCATAACAAACCATGCCCACTTGTTACGTCATATAAGTCAAATAGACTTACTAATGTGTTTTGTATTTGACAAACTGTGGTATGTAAAAATGAACGAAAGTACAGATAAACTTCTGGCTGCTAGTCCTGTTTTTAGCAATGCATCATACTTCTGTCCATTTTTCTAATACAGAGCAGTGATCCTTCAGGGCCATCTAGGCCATCTGAGTAGGCCTAATAATTCCTATGAACATTTTTTATTATACTCATGATGTGGGCTGGAGGTTAGGGAATCAGCCCTGTGACCGGAAGGTTGCCGGTTCGATCCCCTCGGCTGACAGTCCATGACTAAAGTACCCTTGATCAAGGCACCTAACCCTTAATTGCTCCCATAGATAGGGCTGCCCACGGCTCCGGGCAAGTGTACTCACTAGCGTGCATATATGTGGGTGTTTCACTGCATGGATGGGTTAAATGCAGAGGTCTAATTTCACAGTGACAAATGGTTCTCCATTCTATGCCTGTTGTATTTAAACTCTGCAAGTCCTGTAGTGCTATTCCCATTTCATGTTTAAGTTTTGGTTGGAAACAAAATGTTTAAATTCTTGAAATGCCCAATTCAAAATTGTCCAGTCAGGATTTTGATACATAGGTAGATACAGCCAAGCTAGCTCTCCCATTGTTTAGGACTGAAGACCTAACACATCAGATTAACCAGCAACATTTTTTTTCATCAGTATGACTCTTTGCCTTGTGGGGCAGCTTTCAGTTCAGTCCTTGCCAGGCTAAAGGGTCAAGGCATAGGGCCAGGAGGCCAGGCTTGATTTTTCGGTGGTCTTTGGACTTGTGCTGTTTGCATTAACTGTGCAGGCAGAATGACCTGAGGCCTGGTCCCTGGCTCTCCACATTCAATTAATAACATTACATAATGTTAACAAGAGAGTGAAAAAATGAGGGTTAGGTTTTACGCAATACTTCTCTAAAGCTTTGTTGTCATCTTTCACAGATGGACAGTTAGGACATGATGAAAGGAGAAAGCACTATGCATGAAGTGAGCGTTTGCTCAGTGACAGGTGTGGGAGGTGAAACATGATATTATTGGTTAATGTTATTTTTCCCACCCACTAGAGCTGCACAAGAAACTGTATTTTTATCATTATTGCGATATGAGATTCCGTGACAAATGTTAGAGCAGCAATGACAGAACAGATCTAATTACCTCATACACAGCAGCAAAGAGACGTCAAATTCGTGTTCCCTTTGACAAATCAGGTCCTTGGACCGAGCAGATTCACTGATCAGAAAGCATCGCCAGGTGACACTGAAGCGAAGAGGTTCAAAAAAACATTGAGTGGCCGTGTGTTTTCACTCAGTCAACAACAAACAATACCAAAAGTATTTATCAGTATGATTGTTTACTGTTTATTTAAATGAAATATATATATATATTATGAAATCTTAGTTATGCCGTGTTTATCTTGGCATCGTGTGACATGCAGAATAAATAAATAACATGTTAGCTTGATTACTACAATTAAAAATCACTGTGTTCATACTTAATGTTGCTTTATTGACAAACACAAACATATTATTACTGGATCTGTTGTTGAGAATACTGTTTTTTTAGGGGAAATATTCTTCCCCAGACAAAATATCCTATGCATATCTGGTTCTTATGTGAAATACATTCTAAGAGAAGCTCAATAATGGACACTACATGTGTATGAAATATATAGTCATAATGACTTAATGAGCTAATAAGCACTAGCAACAGTAATCCAGGTTTATCAGCGTTCAAAATAACTACAAATTCATCCAAACAAATGATGTTCAGAATTATCTGCTTCTAGAATTATTCTATGGAGCTTCTCTTAACTGTAATTAGGAGGGGAACAGAATTGGGTAAGGCATTTGAACTGATTATAAAACACTTGTCTGCGAATAATAATCTTAATATAGCATTAATAGGTCTGTAATGTGCCTGAATGACTTTTATAACGGAGCTTCTCTCAACAGAGTTGGACACATTATTCCCGGACTATAGTTGTTCTCTTTATTGGAAAACTGTCAGTTTAGTTTCAGATGTCTCTGAGCTGTTTATAGGAAGGGTAAGAGATTTGGGTGGGGCATTTGACCTCCCCTTAAACACTGATCTGATTAGTTCCAGATTGATCATTATAATGTATCATTGACTATTATAACTAGATATTTCATCCCAATGTCATGTCTCTCATGGAGCTTATCTTTACTGTATTTGGGAGGAGGAACTGATTCGACAGGGCTTTTTACTGTAAATGTTGCCCGTAATTTAACTGAACTGCTTAGTTCTTAGATTAAATTACAAATTACAATTACAAATCTGTAATTAAAAAATGTACCAGCCTTGCTTAAAATGTGAACACATCTTTTCGAATGATGAAAACATCGTTTTTATCGTAGTCAGTTCCGCCTCTGCAGCGCCCCTCTGGTTCACCACGCGTGTGACGTGAGAACTTGTAGAGAATGCAGTGTCTGCATTGTCTCCCGGTTTTCTCAAACACTAGAGGGCGCTCCCGAGCGAATCCGAAATGAACGGTTTGATATGGAGCGTTTGTGCAAAATCATAGTTTATAAATGCTTAAACTTTTTATGTAAAATATAACATTAATTTCCTGAGCACTGAACAGCATAAGACATTTTGACACTGCTGTTATATTGTTAAGAGCTTTTAAAGTTATAGGAGTTTAAAACGGCGCCTCAAGTATGTTCATGATGTCAGTGAGCGCGAACAGCCAATGAGCTGCTCCGCTCGCCCATCAATCATCACGCTCCAGCAGTAATGCCCGCCTTCTGCTGTCCAAACACATTTTCTGTAAAAAAAAAAAAAAAGGAAATATATAGGTAAGAGTTCTTAGGGTTTTTTTTTCTTTTTAGTGAAATACATCCTTCTACTCTCTCAGATGAAAGAAACGTTCTGGGCGAGTGATTAGAAATTATTTTACCTTTTGGTTTATAGATGTTGAGCTCCATTTACTCCCATTCAGTGAGGACTCACTCACAGGCGCCCTCTGCTGTTTAGTTATCCCGTTTTTGATATAACAGGGAGAATAATAAGTGGCCAGGCTCCTCATAAATTGGCATTGACCGTCACAGTATACAAATCAGTCAAACAACGTTCAACTATCGCCCCCTGCTGACGCGCTACTCACGCAGCACTCATTAATACAACATAAAAGCATAGCAGTCCAGAGGGAAGGGGCAACCATAGTCACGCGCTGAGCTGAATACCCGGCACCACCTAACAAGACTCCGATATGCCAGCTCTCTAACATCTGTAAATAACTCAATTAATCTAAGCTTAGTTTGAAATAAAGGTGTTGGACAGATTAAGTGAGGATTCTTGCGAATCTCCATAAAGCTGCTGGTGTTGCATCACGATTCACGTTTCCCTTCACAACTTAAAGCCTCGGGTGAGCACAACCACTGAACAGACATTAACGTTAAACGGCAGTTGTTATAAACTGTGTCAGCCTTTCGTCCGTACAGCCTTTCTCAAACTTTTCCCCCGCTTTCCGTAGTTCCAGTGTTGCTTCCAGTTGATTTCTGTTCAGTGAGTGCGCGCGCCCGAGGGTTTGAGTTTTCAAAGGGAAAGGGGAATTTGAATGGGAAAGGGAATTTGAGTGGGAACTGAATCGGCTGCAACACTGATACGTGCCGGTGATACAGTCTGCGACCTTGACGTCAAACTGAACGAAACTTAGTGTTCAAAGAAATCCACTTCATTCATTCTGAATTCAGTCCTAGATAATAGAAGCTAGCTGTCGCGGGTTTTCGGGAATGTTCTGCCATTCCAACGGCTCTGCTGCTCACTGTGTACCATTGTTAACCAGGAGTCAGTGACTCCTACTGATAAAGCTGAAGACACACTGCGATAGTAGTAGAGAAAACCGTCATCATAAGACCTCTCACAGTTGCAAAAGTGCCGTTTCTGCCCCTCTCCATATTTTCTGGTAGCTAACATATACTAGCTCTAAAAACACACGCAGCCCACCCAGTTTCTCTCACAGCCCCACCTCCAAACCTGTAGATCACTGCAGTGCCCCTCCCAGCGTGCCCCTCAAATTTTTTAACGTTTGTCTAAGCTGGACCAGAGGTGGAGCTGAAAAAAAGTGGGGTGTAGTTTTAATGCTAGTGTATCATAAATTAATAGGACACATTTCATTCACATGAATATTGTCCATTATGGAGCGTCTCTTAGCTGTATTTGGGAGGAGAAACATCTGGATATTTCTACTGGCTAAAAGTATTGCCCCTAAAAACTGTATCCACATCTGGGTAATTGTATATACCATTCAGTCCACATCTCATTAACAGCAACAAATCCAGTAATAATATGTTTGTTAACTAATTATTGCAATACGTATTATGAACCTGGCTATTCTTGATCGGAAAGCAATCGTGCTGTTGTCTGTATTAGTCTCTGTTCGTCAGTGATTGGGTGGATACCGGCTGCCCTACAAACTATTTTTGAAGTTTTCGGTCTTAATAGTTTCAGTGTTGCTTGCCATTATTGTCTTTTCAGTTAATGCACACGCTTGAGGACCTGATTTGTGAAAGGAAACATGCATTTGAGCGGGAACTGAATCGGATTCACCAGCACAACCCTGCTCCTCTGCGCTGGGACTGAACCTGCTGTCACACACAGGAGATGAAAAACAACCATTCGGCCAAACAGCCAGCTACAGAACACACACTAAGACCAAAAATGTATAGCTTATATGTGTAACTCAGCTTTAACGGGAATTGAACTAAAAAAGCTTCAGCAAAGGGGAAACACGCCGCACACAGACTGAATCAGAAAATCTACTATTTTCTGCCAGCTGGGCTACTGAATTTTGCTATCTTACGCTTTCCAGGGTCTTTCAAAATAAGAGTCCCTGGCAAATAAAGAACACTATGCCTAACCACTCAATCCAAAGCAAGAATAGTGTTTTTTTTGTTTTTTTTTTTAAAGTTAAATACAACCTGTCATGTCTGACACCACAATACTTAATAATTAAACAATAAATAAATAAAAGGAAACAAGAGTATGTACTTGCTCTTGTGGGCCTATATAAAAATATTTATATATTATTATTGTTATTTTTTTTAGCTTTTATTAAAAAAGCTGTAAAACTGTTGAGGTAATGTTGACTGTTTCTCTGCCCTTCAGTGCAAAAAATGTGCCTGCAGTGGTGATGTAGCTGCTACTATTTCATTTCTTTGCATTTCATTTTATTCGCAGAATTGTAAAATGCTGCTTTTTTTGTAATTTTGTATTGTGCTATTTGTTTAAAGAGGGGTTTAAAGCGAGTTTAGTTAGAGTTCTGTTTACTTGTCCAAAAAAATGAAGCATTCTGTTACATGCAGCCATTATTTTCTTATTTGCTTCTCATATCGTCATTGTAATATCTGACAGCTTTATCAAACATCACACGTACATCATCCGGCAGCCCTGCTGACCACTGATGCATGGCGACATCATTAAAAAAAACATGACATTTTAGAGTCAAGCAAAAGGCCAGCCGCATGAACCAACACAAAATAATTAAATTTTGATTTCAGGTTGACTTTAGTTTCTAGGTTTCTGTTACTCTGTTGCTCTACACGGTCAATAAATGAAAATCCCCCTGGATGCAATGGCCCTTATTCATCAAAGTTGCATACGGTCAAATCTGAATCTCATGCAAATTTCAACAATGGTTTTATTCATTAATATCATCTTTGCCGTATCTATAAGATCAAACTCTCATTTGGTAGTAATGCATATAAATTTGAGCATAATATTTTAACAGCCTGAAAAATGGCTGATTTGCAGTTAAGCATCAATAATAACAGCAATAATAACAGTAAAAAAATTGAAAATGATACTAATTTGCACACAGCAATCCTTATAATTAAAAAAATCATTTTTATGTGCATATTGTTTATATGTGATATAAACAAATGCTGCAACTGTGCATTCCATTTAACGTTTTTTCTACTGTTGATACCTCCTTAAAATTCCGACATCGAATGCCGTTTTATGAAAATTATCACGCTAAAGATTCACATCACTCTAGTGTCTGAAAAAGATGTTACCATTTTTCTTAATTCCACTTTTTATTCTTTTAAATCTTTGTGCTTTTAACACTATAAAGATATTCAAACTTTACCCAGAAGGGGTCAGTGTACCTCCTGCTCGACCCCAAACTCAGCCTATGAGGCCAACCACTGGCTCATGAGCTGCTGAATATTGTTCTTTATTGGCTCACTGTTGAAACACGTGCATGAATAGGGCATGCTTCATGTAAATGTTATGTATATGAGGGCAAATTGGGGCATGTGTGCTGCAAGTAATGTTTCAGTAAAGCACTTGGTTTTAATACACAGACGCTGAATTACACTCAGATGATCACGTTAATCATAGTAGTTCAAGATGGTCAAATCTATGCTTGTTCCTATGTGGCTCCAATGAATAAGGCCAACATATGATCAAAATATTTACCCAAAATTGAAAATATTTACCCAATATTTATTGTACATAAATAGAAATCCTGTCCATTTCCTGTTCTGCTTGTGAATATATGACTGCCTATGCACTGCTGCCGTCTTGAGTTCAGTCACTGGCCCTATTCAAGGTCAGTGATTAGCTTCAACTTCAGTAGCTCACTGCCAGCTAGTGCCCAGGCACATTTGGCTTGAACAGAGCTCCTGTTTGGTTTAACTTCCTCTCCTCGTCGTGTAACACTGAAGCTTCCATGATTTTTTTAATCAAGGGGCATGTTTTTATGTCAAGAGATGATGTTCTTTTTTTAAGCATTTAAATGTGGCTAGCAGCTTTGTGCTCTAGTTTAAAACTGCCTTCAGGAGTGCTGAAGGAGAAAGAGGAGTACGTTTTAAGTTGAAACTTGGACACAACTGAAACTGCTGAGAGAAGTAGATGTGACATTAAGTTGACAACTTCCATTTACACAGAGAAAATAAAATGCGGCTTGCAGCCATAATAATAGATACGTTTTACCTAAGGCTATGAGAATTTGCAGTAGGGAACGTTTAAATTAGGTTATCATGTAATAGGTATAGTACAGTATAGGTTCTTCCCAAATGTTGAAGCTAAACCCCGCCCCCCCGGCCACCTCTTGTGTATGGCCTAAAGTCTTTCAACTAAGTGTCTTTATTGATCAACCACTTTGGAGATGTTTGAGCCCTAAATTTTTATTTGACAGACAGCAAATACAGGACCGCTCTCAGTTAACAGTATCTCTTCTTTCAATCTACATAAAACCCTGTGGTCCCTTTATTAGATTTTTCTCTTGATATCTTGTGAAATATTGAACAAACAGTGCTAGAAGCTCATCAACTGGAGTACTCTCTGCAAACGAATCCAGTTGGCCACAAAAAAAAAAAAAACCCCAACTAATTTGCTGCTCTGAGTGAATGGGCACACAAGTCCTTTCTGTTGCCAAGGCAACTTGTTCCTCCAACTCCTCTATCTCCCCAGCAGTAAGACATGGGTGTTGACGGATTTTATTTCATGTTGATCATCTCTTCTCATCCACCGAGATAATTGTGACTGGGACTGTTTGTTGGCTTTCAGCATACAATCATATGGTACTCAGAGAAATAATCAAGTTGCTTTGGGTTTGGTGGACTCACTGCACTCATAGGTCATTTTAGTTTACATGTAATTGTATACCTTCTCCACAAATTCAAAGCACTTTGCAGAAAATACACAAAATCCAATACAAAGACAAGACATTGGCCCTTATTCATCAAGGCTACGTAGAAACAAGCACAGATTTGACCGTCCTGAGTTACGTATTTAACAAATTTTCATAAATTTGATTGTGAAATTTGCATGTTCTCCATTTTATGATCAGGTTTGACCACATCCTACTTTGAAGGGCCAAAGCATTCAAAATAACATACAAACAAATAAGTCAACCATCTAAAGATTCATATTCACATATCCAATCACATTCCTTTTTGAAAATGCCAGCTGCCATTTACGTTCAGTGAACAATTCACGACAATTGGATCAGTTGAAATAGTCCAAAATCACTCGGAATTAAATCTTGTGATGCTAACGTACATTAACGTAGAGTTAATGTGAATAATCAGAAAAATCTGCCATAAACACTTAAACAGAGCCATCCAGAGTGCTTTGATGTAAAACGCACCATTGTAGAGAAACATACTGAGAACTGTTCTCTGTGGTGACGATAGGAACCAGACCCCTGAAATGTTTAAGGCCTGTAAAACTCCCTCGCAGAAAACTATTACATGAAATCATATGAATATGCTGCCTGATGCCTGAGATATTGTTTCACAATAGTTCTGAGAAAAGCTTTTAGCTTTAAACTTCTTTTAGGTTTACTTCTGTTTTTTTCCGTATCGATATTACTCATAAAACCCCTGGCGACCCCTTATTCCTATTAGCGCCACCACTGTAAAGTGGTAAATTTCTCTGTAGTGAACTGTTTTACATTTCTTTATGCATTGTGCATGAATGCATTTGTCACACGGTGGAACTGGAACCTCTTGCTGTAGATCATGTCTGTTTAATTAGTGCTTGCATGGATCATTTCCAACCTCTATTTAGCAGTCATTGTAAATGTTTGCCTGCTATCTGTCAGGGAAACAAGTAATCACTAGTTAAACTGACAGTGATGGCATCTGACAGTGATGCTGTCTTCTTTTTTATTGTCTGTGGGCAGATTATTTTATCAGACTAGCATGTTTTCCTAATTGAGCAAGATTTTTACACATTAGTTGGTAATTGATTTATGAACCTGGTGATTAGGAAATACACTGCAGTAGTGGTCAAGATGTGGGGTGCTCTCATTGTTGCAGACCTCATTTGGATAGAGTCCACAGCCTCTGAGCTCCATTAAAGTGCCTCAGTTTAGGCAGTGTAAAAATCAATCACAGTGACACCAAGGTCCCATTTCCCTGCCCATAGTCCTCTACTCCAAATGATATGCAGTGCCCATTCTCTATTGTCTGGGTAAGGGAACCTAAGACTATAATCTTTAATCTATGTCAGGGGAACTGTCACTACAAATGAATGTCCTTGTTGTTGGAATTGCAGCCTCGTTAGGCAAAAGTCATTGTTCCAGTGTATAGATGTCATTGTTCCAGTGTATAGATGTACACTCTGTATGTACTTTATTGTTAACACCTACCTTTTTCTTCCACTTACTGGCCACTTTATCAGAAACACCTACCCTTTATTTCCACTCACTGGCCACTTTATTAGAAACACCTACCCTATATTTCCACTGACTAGCCAATTTATCAAAAACACCTACCTTATACTTACTTGCACTGGCCACTTTGCTGGAAACACCTACCTTCACTACATAGGTGTACAATGACAGATAGTAGCCTGTCTGTTGCCATAAACAGTTTATTAGTCACCTTTTACCTTATTTATTATTGGTCAGTTTCTGACCACAGAACTGCTGTTGATCAGGTTGTCATATCAAAACCTTATAAAGTCATTTTAAAGACCTATGTCAAAATAATGTCTTAGTATGTCACAATTGTAAAGACACACAATATTGACTTAATGTGCCAAAATAATTACTTATTATCCTGAAATATTTACTTACTTTCTTGAACTCAACACTTGATGCAATACTTAGCACAATATTTCACCTTAACCCAAATTTTGAAAAAATAAGTCAGTATTGCAAGAAGTTAAATCAAAATTCAGAAAAATAAGTATTTTTTCTGAGATATTAAGTAAATATTTAAGGGCTATTAGTATTTATTATGGTGCAGTGGGTAGTGCTGTCACCTCACAGTAAGAATGATCTGGGTTTGATTCCCCATCTGGGCAACCAGGGTCCTTTCTGTGGGGAGTTTGCATGTTCTCCCTGTGCTTTCTTGTGGGTTTCCTCCAGATGCTCCAGTTTCCTCCCACCATCTAAAGACAAACAGTCAGGCCAGTTGGAGAAGCTAATGTGCCCCTAGGTGTGAGTGTGTGTGTGTATGTATGTGTGTGTTTGTCTACCCTGAGATGGACTGGCGTCCTATCCAGGGTGTGTCCTGCCTTTCACCTGATGAACGCTGGGACAGGCTCCAGCAACCCCTACGTCCTAGAACGATAAGTGGCTTAGATGATGGAAAGGAGGATGGTATGTATTTCAAGATACTAGTTCAAAATTTTGACATACTGCTGCCAAAAACAGAGAAAGAGAAAACTACCTTTTTGAAATGAGCTGCTGTAGGTGACATGTCTGTGTCACTATGAATAAAAGAAAAAGATTCAGGAGCGGTTGTGTGGTCAGAAATTGAGTATTGTTATGGGATTAATGGCTAATTCAAATTGTGCATGTCAACAGGTACATAGCTATAGCAGGTGACTGTACAGCAGCAAGGTAGGTCTAAAAAGTTGATGTTTTTAATAAAGTGGCCAGTGAGTATATGTGTTTATGTATCCACCCACTGTTCTCCTCCTTATCTATATCTACCTATACACTAGTCAAAAATATTGCAGTTTTCTGTTAGAGCCCGACCACCACCAGCATCACGTTTCTCATTATGATAAGGGATTATGGAGCAGAATAATGTGGCAAGGTACTAGAGACACACACTCAACTCCTCCCCACACAGATCAGTGAAGCTGGCCAAATGATCCAGGGGCTTTTCAGCCCTGACCTCCTGATGTTCTGGGGTCGCGTTACAAAGCGTTGAGCTGGCTTCCCTTCCAATGAGTGCTTAGAGGATGCAGGCTTCATCAGGGTGGATGATGAGAGCTCTGCCAGTGGCAGGCGGAGTGAAAGATTGATGCAGCTTTCATGGCTCTAAGACTGTCAGTTATTAATAATTCCTCCTGGTAGTCACAGTGGCAATCGCTCTGATTGAAATGGATTGGATTGGCCATCTGTGTGGTCGGCATGGTTACCTGAATAGAACAGCAGCGGGCAGTTTTTGTGTGGCAGCTATCCAGACAGTTTACACCTACAAAATGCCTGTGTGTAGGTGCATAATAACAGCAGTGGCTGGTATTTGACTTCAGCAAAGGAGGTGGATCTTTTATTGAAAGCACTGAGGGAACCTAATCTCTATCTGCTGCATCTGTCGCATATGGTACCACAGACAATGATTTCCCATTATGTCGAAGACAACATAAAACAATAATTTATTTGAAGCATACTTAGAATACAATGGGCTTTAACATAGTTTTAGTAAACAGGTTTTCTGTTCTTTTACCCCACACATTCGAAAATGTGTGGACATTAAAGGGACAATAAATGAAAAATGTAACCCCTGCTATCTGTTGAATCTGTTGTATTCATGCAAACTCACCTCCTACGGTGGTGCCACGAACAGTCCCAGGAGTGATTTTGAGTTTAAAGACTAGATAAACCTTCTTCTGATGTAACTTAACTTTCAAATGTGCTTTGGGTGGATATATGAGGGCAGACTGTTTACTTTTTTCCCCCTTTTTTATTACTTTATGGCCAAAAGTATGTGGACACCTAACCTTCACACCTTCGTATTCCAACATTAATATGGAGTTCCCTGCCCTTCCATTTCCTCCTTTGTGGCTGAGTGTGTCTTCAGAATGTTTGAGCGTGTGTTCATTGGGGTTGAGCTCTGTGCAGGCCACTGGTACTTCTCATTCACCAGCTTCTTGTTCAAATTTTCCTGTTCCACCCTAAATGGTGCCTGAGGTGGTAGAATGTAGATAACTATGTCGCTAGCTGTTGCACCATTTAAGGTGAAGCATGAAAATTCGAATAAGAGGCTGGTGAATGAGAAGATGACTTCAGCTTTGCAACCTTTTAGTGTTTGACAGTTTCTCCTTGCAGATGAAACTTCTCAGGAAACCAGCTGGAATGATTATAAATGCAAATAAGTTGATTTACCTCCAATTATCAATGTTCATCTTAAATTGTTCTCTTTGCTATTTCATTAGCTGCTAGCTAGGCAAGATTGTTGTCTGTGTTGATGTATGACCAGCAGGCTGTGCAAAAATCTTCAGGGTTAAAGGGTGAATAGGCAGTTATAACTCCATTTAACTCCATCGTTTAAGACCATGTATTGTTAAAACGTTGTTTAAAAGATCAGCAGAGCTTTATTTTACTGCAAAGGATGATTATTTTATTTTTGTCTTCTGCTGTGGAGCCGTAAAGGGGCAGTAAAAGAGTTATGTGTTGCCGACCCCTGCACTAGATCTAACTTTGACTTTTGGTGTACATATAAGCAAGGTACTTACAATATCAGTAAATGAATACAAATCTGATCATTATCTTATAAGTTTTGAATTTCAGATGAGTATAGATTCTGGTACAAGTGCCTTCCTATGCAGGAAGTATGTTTTTACATCACATACTGCTTCAGAGAAGTCATAGATATCCTTCTTGATTTAAATTCACCAAGCAATGTGCCATATGATGGAACATAACTTAATCCGATGATAGATGAGCTGAATACACCTTTAAGGTCTGCTCTGGATAGGATAGCTCCTTTTTGTTTAAGGAAAACTATCAATAAAAAAAAATGGTACACTGAGCATAAGCGCAGATGATGCAAGCACAAGTTCAAGGTTTTTTGAAACTCATGGAGAGAATCTCTCAGTAATTATCATCAGGCCCTTTCATCAGCCAGAAGTGCTTACTTCTCTGACTTGATTGAAAGAAATAAAAGCAATACTATTTTGTTAATACTGTGTCCAAATTAACAAATGATCAATCTAATTATGTCACAGATTCCTCCAGAGCTTAGAATGAATAATTTTGCAGACTTTTCCATAAAAAAAAACAAGCTATTAGATCTAAAATCTAAGTCAGGCTTTCAGAAGTCCTTTTTACTGCAGGTTCGGGTTATAATCAGGCAGGAAGTACCATAGTGCAAGAATGCTTTGGTGAATTTAATCCTGTTGGTTATAATGAGCTCTATACCGTATACTCTGGACTCAGGAAGTTGTAAGTCTTGCTGTTGTTAAACCTCTCCTAAAGAAACCAAATCTTGACCCCTTGGAAGTTTTCAGCTACTATCTGATCTCCAACAAGCCTTTTCTGTCCAAACTTTTTGAATAAATTGTTCTTACCTAAGTAGGAATAATATACATGATGTGTTCTATCAAAGTGGAGTATCACAGCACAGTGTGAAGTATCACAGCACAGAATCAGCACTAGTTGTTGATGCTGTTGGATCTGAGTGCAGCTTTTGAAACTATTAGTCATTAGGTTTTAGATGGAAGGCTTAAAGAATTAGTAGATTGACAAGTCCTTTCCTGGTTTAGATCATATTTGACTGATTGTCATCAATTTGCGTCAATGAAGAGATTTCAGAGCTTAAAAGAGTGCCTTATTATGTCCCACAAGGTTCCATTTTAGGCCCCCTGTTGTTCTCACTCTACCTACAACCCTAGGGACATGTAATCCCCAAACATAATGCTGGTTTTATATTTATACTGATGATACTTATGAATTTAGACAGATTTAGCAGCACAGTTAGGCAAAGTGGAAAACTATATTGAAGATATTAAGCTTAAAAGACTAGAAGCTTTCTTCTCCTAATTCACAACAGAACTGAAGTACTGATATTGGGTACTAAGTCTGCTTGAGATAAGGTTATTGACTCTAGAGCTTGAAGATTGTTCTATGAAGCCAAAAGCTTCAGTCAATGACTTTGGTGTAATATATATACTGGTTTGTTGTTTCATTCCCAAATAAACAACATTTCTAAAACTGCAATTCTTATTTGGGAAACATAGCAAACATAAGACCTATGGTATCCTTACATGCTGAAAAGATAGTATATGCTTTTATAATGTCTATACTGGATTGTTGCAATGTGTTTTTAGCTGACTGTCCTGTGGCTTCTTTAAATAAACTATATATAACTATTTATCAAATATAATATCCAATAATTGTATATCAAAATGGTGCAGCTCACATTCTTACCAAAAAAGTCAGATTACATGACCACGATTTTATACAATTTACACTGTTAAGTTTTGTGTTAACTATAAGGTCCTTCTAACATTGTATAAGACTTTAAATGGTTGAGCTTCTGTTTATGTTACAGAAATTCTAAAGCATTATAGTACATCCCATGCACATTGCTCAGCAGAGGCCGGTTTATTGGTAGGTCCTAGTATTCATCAGCACATAAAGCTGACATCACTGGTGTCCCTGCATCATTTTTCTTTAATAAGGTGAACATCATGTTCATACATATTAATATAAAGTACATTCAGGGATAGAGAGTTCTCTTGCATGGGAGACAGCAAAATCTGATCTTAGGTAAACTATCACAACAAAGAGTGTCATTTTGGGTCCAGATGAATGTTGGACATTTGCATTTATCTTAATTTAATTCTTCTGCTGTTTTTTTTTTCATCAGCATGTTCTTTAAACCAACTAAACCATACATAAGGTATTAATGGACCAATGTAAGGACCATATATAACTATAATAGATGTATCTAAGGCAATGCCATTTGTATATTGCTTCATGGAATGGGCTGAAATACCATACTTCACTTTGTACGCTATGTAGGTACTCAGATGCATATAGAATCTAGAGCAGAGGGATTTGGGAAGGCTCAGGTTAGGCCGAAGCAGAAACCAGGCCAAGATGAATAAGTAATGGCAGCTGCATGCCATTACGGGAGAAGAATGTAGGTTAAGAAGCATGTTAGCACCCTGCTCTGAAAGTAGGTAGCATAGTATGTTACTTATAATACCTACTGATATGATTACAAGACTTAGAAGGGTGCAGAGCCATCTGAAATCGTTACTGATGGAAAAGTGCCATGGGGAAGACTCTGTGAAGAACATTCTCAGTTCTCAATGTGTTTAATGCTCCATCACTTGTTTTGACTGTGATCTCATGAACAGCAGCCGTTTTGTGGCAAACACTGTAGTAGTTTACTGAAATGAATATTTTATATGCAATTTTAGGCATGAACAGTGTGTTTAGAAGGACTTTGAAATGATAGAAAGGATTATTTGTGGTTATTTCTGACTCATGGCGGCTGTTGCAGAAGGAAAGAGTGCAAAGTGACTTTAGTACCTTACAAAATTAGAGGCACTAAATAGTGAAGTACACAATGTACAGTGTCTTACTTTTGTTTCAAATACATGCCATTGCATGTTGCTTGTAACTCATCTTCTCTCCAGCACTACTTGTTGGAATTTCCTCAAATAAGAAACTAGCAACTCATTGTCATACACTACCCCACTAGCCAATTTTCTCAGGAGTGCTTGGCCCCCGTAGCGTGCAGGCGACTGTCCCATCCAGTTCACCATAAGGGGATTCTGTGTGAGATTTACATTCCCTGCATGATTCCGATGTGCTAGATTGAAATTGGAATTGGTGTCTTATCTGGGGCCTCTCGAGGGCCATCCGTGCCATTTGTTTTTGCCTTTCGGAGAGACGCTGCTGCCGCTCTGCATGAGCTGCGGAGCCAAGAGTATAGGAAGACAATCAGCACCCAGCCTGTGGAAAACCAGCCCCAAACAAAGAAGCGAATTAGATGGCTTGACTCTCTCTCTCTCTCTCTCTCTCTCTCTCTCTCTCTCTCTCAATAGCATGACTCTTTCTGACTCTCTCTCTCTCTCTCTCTGAGGTCTGTTTTGCACTCTGTGGGTTTCATTCGTGGCTCAGGGTAAATGAGAGGCATGCAGAGGAGAAACAGTTATTATGCAAAATAAAAGAAACAGCAGATCTGAGAGGAATGATTCATTCCCAGGTGGGGAGCCCTATCATAAGCAGTTAAACTTTTTAAATAAAGGACATGAAAAAAAGAAATGGCAAGATACTATTAATTCTCACATGAAGTGTGAGTTTTCTAAACCTGTGGGTTGTTGCTCAGTGGGAAGAGCATGCATGCTCACGTGGGTGAAAAGGTGTGAAATTATTTGCTCCCCAAAATACACAGCTGCCTCAAACATCAGAAGGAGGCTAGTCTTGCTTCCTGGCAGCATAAACAATATAATTTGTTAACTATTAACCCCTTATTATGCAAATGGCCCATGGAATGAGTGCATGAATAAATGGAGAGATGAAGAGATGGAATGGAGAGGTGTATAGATGCAATGAATTGGTGAGGGGATGGATAGGTAGACAGACTGATGGGTGAATGCCTGGATAGACAAATGGTGCATAGGCAAATGGACAGATGAATGGACAGATGGGTGGATAGATGGATGGACAGACAGACAAATGGTTGGATAGGTGGATGGATAGGTGGATGTAGTAATGGATGAATGCCTGGACAGACGAATTTTTGGGTGGATAGGTGGATGGACAGACAGACAAATGGTTGCATGGGTGAATGAAAGGTGGGCAGACCAATAGAGGAATACATGGACAGATGAATGTTTGGTTGGATGAACAGGTGGACAGAGAGATGAATGAATGGATGAATGACTGGATAGACAGATGGATGGACAAATGGATGAATGCAGAGTTATACAATGGGAAGACTTTGACGGTGCTCCATTGGCTGGTTGGTTATGCTAATAATAGGCTTGACATTTCATTATCCACTTTATTGAATTCATCACATTCTTTTCAGTAATGCACAAAACAAATACAATGATGCTAGGACTAAGATGTCCTGTTGTGAATGTCATGTTGCCAAAAATAGCTCTAAATGTGTAATTAGGGCCTTGGTATCAAGAAATAACGTAGCCTGTGTTGGACATAATAGAAACAAAGGATAGTTTCTAAGGGGGTCATCAAGTATTGTTCACAAATCATTTTGGAGAATGGGTGCTGTTTCTGAAACAGCTTTGCTTCTCAAGTATCCTGGATCAATATTAGCGCAAGACTACCCAAGCATACCGTGTGTCAGCAGTACAGGCCGAGGCTGAAGCACTGTTAAAACGCCCTTGATGGAGGCTATGAGTCGGGCCACTAGAGGGCATTAATTCCCACTCAGCTCAAAGTGCTTGTAGGACTTTCTGGCTGATCTGAGTTCCCTTGTCTATTGTCAGAACTGACCTATTATGAGGTGAACAGTTAAAAGGGCCCTGAATCCGTCATTTAGAAGCCATAGCGAATATGTTTGACATTTGAACATTGATGGAAAGAAGCAGGATTAGGACCATGCAGTCATAGACAAGGCTTGACAGACATGTAATTACATTTGGCCTTGGAGGCATGAAGGTTTAATCACCATCTTTGTACCATTGCTAACTTCTACCTTGTATGGTCGTATGAAGTGGAAGTCTGAAACCAGGTCAAGGGCTTTTGCTGGAATAAAAGTTAGTTTGATCCATTTCAGTGAATAACTGCATCTAATCTTGCAGACGTTCTGATTCAAATGCGGAGAGTGAGGATTTCAGGATTTTTTCTTGTGGATTCAGCTTGCTCATCTTTGTGTGGATTCAGTCTGTTGTCCTCTGCTAATCTCTTTCCCAAGTTCCTTCCCATATTGTGCTCCTCCTTCTCTTTCTCCTTTGACATTCCTTCACCTTCACTCTTTTTTCTCCCTTTTTTCTTGATCCTCATGTTTCCCCCCTCTCCCTCCTGTGTGCTACACTGGAGACGGGGGTCTTTCTCTGCTTCAGGCTGGTCTAGAAATAGCTGCACCCGAGCTCCAGGAGCTGAAGCTGTGCAGTGTTTCAGTGTCACACAGTGAGTCCCAAACTAGTGATGGTTCAGAATCAGCCTGTCTGGACAAATATAGTTGCATTATTGCATTATTGACCTAATCATTCTCTGCCCACAAATAGCTCTTTCATAAGCACTGTTGTAAGGTTGAACAGGCTTTACAGAACAATCGCTAACAATGGCCATTGCTGGCAGTGCAGGCGGAGCGATTGTTCTGGGGGCTGTAGTGCCGGCTCCCATGGCGACTGGTTTCCTTATGCAGTTTGCTCACTGTTTATTTGCTGAATTTGACATATTGGAAACGAAAAAATAAATGAGAAAATGTGGCATGTTCAAAGGTTATGGCACATTCACTATGCTATCTATCTATTTATTTATTTATTAGGTTATCTGTTAGCCTAAAGTATATGTCTTGATGTAACTATGTAACTATGTTACATTGTAACAAAACTATGTTACATTTACCAATACTTATCTGCTCAGCGTACACTTAACATTCATGATGGTGATTGCTCTTTGCTGTAGCATTGTGAGGAAAATGCATCTCAGGATGTTATCTGAAGTTGCCTGATTAGTAGACTTCCGCCCACAGCCTATGTTCTCAGCAACCATGAAATGCAGCTTCTGCCAGTTTTGGATGTCTTTCAGAATTATGCTTTTTTCATCAGCAAGGCATTAACATAACCAAGCTAGATTTTTGGCTTCTTAAAGGGTGATTCCACCAGTTTTGAGAAGGTGCTGTTATAAGAAAGCTTACATAAAGGGTTGGCCTTGTTGGCTTAAAATATATTTTCAAAATCCATTCATGATGGCAAAATAGTCCTCAAAGAAAACCATTCTTCAGATTTACCACTGTTTTACCCTCAACATTACATATTAAGACTCATAAAATGTTTAGCTTCATTGGTTGTTTTGGATAATAAATGAAATGGCAATGTTTGTGTTGTAGCCATCATGTTCCTATCACCGCCACTGTAAATTCAGATTGGATTAGTTCATCTGGGTGACGTCTATAAACAAAACACATGCATATCGTGATAAAACCACGAACCTAGATGTTTGCGTCCCTCTTGGTCATATGAACTTGCTGTATTTTTACTTGTCTGTAATTTTTCTAAATAGAGGCAACAGAGAAACACAGATGTGTATGCAAATAAAATCACAAGGAGCACCTGTAAAGGAGGAACCACCCCAGGACCCCATGTAAATCTAATTCCATCCAAATAGAGCTATAGATGAGCAAGTTATACACAGAAGCAAGTGTCCTAGTTAATCTAATACTAGAATTATGTAGAAAACATATTTTATTTGACTATATTAATGTTATTATTTATATGAATTACATGAATTCTATTAATTATATGAATTCTTGCCACTAGGATTTCAGAAAGAGACCATGCCAAATCTAGGCTCTGAGGAGATTGCTGATAGAAATTTCCCTCAATCTTTTTCAAACTTGGAATGCCCTTCAAGATGGTGGTAGGGATTCCCCTAAGGAGTGCACAGAGAAAGTTTGGGGTGTGCCTCATTTCTTCTGGAATCAGAATGATAAGCAGTTCAAGTGAGTTACTGAAAAAAAGAACCGCTTCCAAAGAGCCGATGTGTTCTGGAGTTGGATGTCATCGCTTCTAACAGATTCATCAGATCACTGGCTTTGAGAAACGAGAGCAGGCGTAGGAGTCCAGGATTTGGAGCATGTCATTTTAGTGTATTAGGGCACACGCACATAGTGATTTCAGGAGCGTGTGTATTGCTGACTATGTGATATGAACGCATGTGTGATAATGGAGCGATCATAAATGACTGCAGCATATGGTGTTAGCATATCTACGTGTCTTAGTTATGATGCTTCTTGGGCGTGGATTGGGCTCCTGGGTTTCCCTGCAGAGCCGCACTGAGCAAATCAAGTGTGTGAGAGAAAGAGAGTGTGTGTGTGTGTGTGTGTGTGTGTGTCTGTATGTGTGTGTGTGTGTGTGTGTCTGTGCATTTGCGAGTGGAGTTTTCTGCAGAGGAGGAAAGGACTGCCTCATGCATCTTTAAAGACCTGCTGCAGGCTCGGCTTTCTCACGCCACACGGCAGGGTGTAGGAGGGAGAGAGAGAAAGAAGGAGAGAGAGATAGATGAAGGAAAGAGAAGAAGGTGCAAAATGAAACACTATCAAAGAACTGCTCTCTCTCTCTCTCTCTCTCTCTCTCTTTTGATCTCTACCTCACTCTCATTCTTTTTCAGCTTCATCTCTCTATGTATGGATATATGTATCTACATCTCTTCATCTCTCCCTCTGTCTCTATCATCGTCTCTAATCTCTCTGTCTGTCTTCCTCTCCATCTCTCTGTCTCTATCTTCATAAGCTCATCCCTTTTTGCCTATGTTCCTCTCTTCATATCTCTTTTTTTGTCTGTCTCTCTCTCTCTCTCTCTCTCTCTCTCTCTCTCTATCTCTCTCTCTCTTTGTCACCATTATCATCCATATATGAATGTATTTATCTCTCTTGTTTTTCTCTCATTTTCTCTATTTATTTCTGTCTCTTTTCTATCTCTCTGACTTCCCCTCTTCATCTGTTTCTATTCTGCCTCTCTCCGTCTTCCTCTCTTTGTATGTCTCTTCCTGTGCCTCTCTCTCTATCTTCCTCTCTGTCTCTCTCTTTTTTATCTTCATCTCTGTCTCTCTCTCTTGCTGTTAGTCTTCATTTCTTTCTCCTCTCTCTTTCTCTCATTATGTTCATCTTATCTCTCTTTTCTTTTCTGTCTTTCTATCTGTTGCTTTCTCTCTCTCTATATCTTCCTTCCGTCCTCTTTCCCTCTCTTTTTCTTTCACTTCATCTCTCTCTCTCTCTCTCTCTCTCTCTCTCTCTCTCTCTCTCTCTCTCTGAGGGTATTCCCCCACTCTCTGTGTCCTCTCACCGTGCTTCGTGATCACCCTGCCAGTATCATTAGGCTAATTATTCGCTCTCAGGCATCGAAGGCACAAGCATCTGCCTCTCCTTCTGTTGACCTCTTCACTCCTCCTCCACTCCTCCACTCCTCCACTCCCTCCTCCTCTCCTACTCTCCTCCATTTGTAATCCTCCTCTTCCCTACCCACTCCTATGATGCATCCACTGCAGAATACAGAATGGCTAAATCAAACTTTGTGATGGGAGAGAGAGAGAGAGAGATAGAGAGAAAAGAGGAGGTGGAAGAATAGAGTCAGATTGTTAGTGAAGACTACAGATGTACTGTATCATCGAGAGGCTGTGAGAATGCTTAATGAGAGAAAAATGGCTGACGAGAGAGAGAGGAGAGCGCTTTTCACTTCACACTGATTATGCTACAAGTTTCCAGTATCAGTATCATCACCAGCATCACACACTATATGTCAGTCTTTTACAGAATGTGTCATATTAGAGGGCGCAGACACTAAACAATAAAGCACTCAAATCAGAGCCTAACTAGAATGGAATCTTTGTTCTTATATGTAGAACATTTTATGTAAATTGGTGATAAATATGGGGTTGAGAAATGCAAGTATGACAATGAGAGCTGTTGAAACATTTTTCTACAAACTATGCCTGTGTGTGTTGAAGGTTAATCAAGTTACTATGGTAACAGCCCCATGTGATGAATAAAACTCATTTACTGCCAGTGTAAAAAGAACAGTGTTCATTTCTTAATTGATTTTGAGCAAGCCTTAGCAAGGCAGCAGCATTCCCACACATATACATAACTGACCTTTTAAACGTTGGCTGAGTAATACCAAATTTATTGTACTTAACATAGTGGAGATTGTTCTAGAAAGCTGCACTGGTTGAAAACTCTGTACTGCAGATACCATGTCTGTTTAAAAAGCTGCCTCTTTGGTACATCACACCACAGCGTCAGGTCCTGTTGAAAAAGCCTCAGGAAAAACAAATCAGTAAAATAGCGTCTCAGCTCTCGTTCATCAGGTGAAATGAGTCATTTCAAACTGCCTCAGGCAAATTTCTATAGGAAAGATTTTTTTTTCTTACTAGATTAATTTTAACGTTTCATGCCCAAAATAAAGATAACAGTTTGCCACAACATATACCAAATTTTTTACTGAAATGTACTTTTTATGTTTGATTATCTGACAGAGAATAAGATTCAACTCCAGTAGTATTACCCGAATAAGAGCACTCTTTTTCTGGCACATGCCTTCTATCAATTGGCAGCTGGCTCAAAATTTGTAAAGAAATAAACTTGACATCTGGGTCCATAAATTTCAAACTTTATAAAGGGTTTTATTTGCTTGTGTTCAACAAAAGCCTCTCTGTCTCAGCAATTCGCTGCACAGGCAACCAGCATATATGCGACGTGCATACACTTCCCTTCTCCCTTTTTATCTCTCTCATAGCACTCACTGACTGTTGCTTTAATCATTTGTTGAGTTACATTATTGACCATCTCACACTAAAAGACTCGTGAATGTTTTGAGTCATAAAAAATCAAATACGCTTGAAAATATCAGTAGGCCTCTGATCATGCTGGAGCTTGTTTGGAATGCTAAAGACTGACTCATTTCTCCTCTCACATTACTAGATCATCCGCACCATAAATTCCATTTCCAGGAAAATCAGTGTTTCTGATTGTGAAAATTGGTTGGAAGGGATGAATTGGGGTAAAAATTCTGGCTAGTGTAGACCTGGTTTCTGACACTGTTTGACACACAATTCAGGAATAAAAACCTATTTGATATGGTATTTCTAACAGTATATTAGTTCTAAGCTAGCTAAAAGTGGTGCATAATAATATTATTATTTTAAATTTAAAATAATATATATTATTATAAACTTGTTAACCTCTTAGCTCCATTGCAAAACTAAAGAAACAAACCTCAGATCCCAAACATGTGTTGGCAGATTGGCTACATTTTGAGCACATTTGGGCTGCTTAGACACAGCTGTCATCTCTTTGGGGTCAGGCTGGCGAGTGACTGCAGTGGCCGGTCACAAGCTTTGCTTAACACACTGGGTTGCGGGGGGTGCTGGAGCTTCAATTCAATTCAATTCAATTCAAGTTTATTTGTATAGCGCCTTTTACAATGATGTTGTCACAAAGCAGCTTTACAGAAGTTTGAAAACATACAGTTATAACATAATATCCCCCAGTGAGCAAGCCAGAGGCGATGGTGGCAAGGAAAAACTCCCTCAGTGTGGAGGAAGAAACCTTGGGAGGAACCAAGACTCACAAGGGGAGACCCATCCCCCTCTGGTCAAAAAGTATTTAGAATTCAATAAGCTAAATACCAAATAGAAGCTAAGATGATCTCTGTTTTAAGACTGGATGGTAAAGCTTTAGAAACTGCACTGGTAGAGGCGGTCTCTGACTGAGGCGGTCTCTGACTGAGGCAGTCTCTGACTGAGTCTTTATGAAAAGTGGGAGTGAGCTGAAACAGTCCCATCCTATCTCAATGCTGGTACATCTGGATGGCACAGTGATGTAACTGAGGGTGTTGCAGTTGGCACAAATGAACAGGACAGCGGGTTGGTGATGGTGAGTAGGAGGTCCTGATGGTCAGTCTTCCAACAGCGTTCAGCAGGATGGGAGGGCAGTCATTATCTCAGGAAGAGTAAAGAGACAAAATTAGTTCTGCTCAGGAGTATGACTGTAATAAATACGATATCCCCCAGAGTGAGGCTGGTGACTCCGGCAGATCTAACTATAACAGCATAAACTGAAAGGAGAGAACCAGAAGATAACATAAATATGAGAGTACCCTGAGACACTGGGATCCCCCCACTCCACTGTCAATCTGAATGTTGTGTGAAGAGATGGGTCAACAGCACTAACATCTCAGTTTACCATAAGCCTCTATTTCCATGAACCCCTGGATCTCCTGCCTTTATCTAAAGGGGAAGGCTAATTATCAAAAGCTAAACTAAACAAATATGTTTACAGTCTAGACTTAAAGGTTGAGATTGTGTCAGAGTCCCAAACATTAACTGGGAGATTATTCCACAATTTGAGGGCTTTGTAAGAAAAAACTCTTCCACCCATTGAAGTCTTCTGAATTTTAGGAACCAGTAGAAAACCAGCATCCTGGGATCTGAGTAAATGAGGCGGTTCATAATCTTGCAGGTACTCTGGTGAGAGGCTATGCAGGGCTTTATAAGTCAGTAAGAGAATTTTATAGCCAATACGGAATTTGATAGGAAGCCAGTGTAATGCCGATAAAACTGGGCTGATGTGATCAGATTTTCTGGTTTTAGTTAGAACTCTAGCTGCAGCATTCTGAACTAATTGAAGTTTATTTAGGTTCCTGTTGGAGCATCCTGACAACAATGCATTACAGTAATCTAGCCTTGAAGTTATAAAGGCATGTACCAATTTTTCAGCGTCATGTAGGGATAATGCATTTCTTAACTTTGAAATGTTTCTGAGGTGATTAAATGTTAGATCTGAATCAATCGTCACACCAAGATTATTAGCTACTGAACCAGGTATTACAGAGAAGTCAGCAAGATTTAACATTAAATCTGAGCATTTATTCCGAACAGCCTTTGGACCAAGAAGGAGAACTTCTGTTTTATCTGGGTTTAAAAGAAGAAAATTCTGCAGCATCCAGTTTCTTATATTTTTTACACAATCTTCTATTTTATTTAGTCTGGATTTATCATCTGGTTTGGCTGATATGTACAGCTATGTATCATCAGTATAGCAGTGGAAACGAATTCCATGTCTATTTATAACTAAGCCTAATGGAATATGTATAACGTGAATAACAGAGGATCTAAAACAGAACCTTGTGGAACTCCATATTTCACTTTTTATATAATTAGATGATACATTATTTAATTGTATGAACTGAAACCAGTCAGTGAGGGACAACCCCAATTCCAATGAAGTTGGGACATTGTGTAAAACATAAATAAAAACAGAATTCTATGATTTGCAAATCCTTTTCAACCTATATTCAATTGAATACCCTACAAAGACTAGATATTTAATGTTCAAACGGATAAACTATGGTTTGTAAATATTCACTCATTTTGAATTTGATGCCTGCAACATGTTCCAAAGAAGTTGGGACAGGGGCATGTTTACCACTGTGTTACATCACCTTTCCTTTTAACAACACTCAATAAGCGTTTGGGAACTGAGGACACTAATTGTTGAAGCTTTGTAGGTGGAATTCTTTCCCATTTTTGCTTGATGTACAACTTCAGTTGCTCAACAGTCCGGGGTCTCCGCTGTTGTATTTTGCGCTTCATAATACGCCACACATTTTCAATGGTAGACAGGTCTGGACTGCAGGCAGGCCAGTCTAGTACCCGCAATCTTTCACTATGAAGCCACGCTGTTGTAACACATGCAGAATGTGGCTTGGCATCTTGGTGAAATAAGCAGGACGTCCCTGATAAAGATGTTGCATGGATGGCAGGATATGTTGCTCCAAAACCTGTATGTACCTTTCAGCATTAATCGGGCAATAACACACCCCCATACCATCAGAGATGCTGGCTTTTGAACTTTGCTCTGATAACAATCCGGATTTCCAAAAACAATCTGAAATGTGGACTCGTCAGACCACAGGACACTTTTCCACTTTGCATCAGTCCATCTCAGATGAGCTCGGGCCCAGAGAAGCCGGTGGTGTTTCTGGGTGTTGTTGATATCTGGCTTTCACTTTGCATGGCAGAGATTTAACTTGCACTTGTAGATGGAGCAATGAACTTTGTTCACTGACAGTGGTTTTCTGAAGTGTTCCTGAGCCCATGTGGTAATATCCATTACAGAATGATGTGGGTTTTTAATGCAGTGCCACCTCAGGGATCGAAGGTCATGGGCATTCAATGTTGGTTTTCTGCCTTGCCGCTTACTTGCAGAGATTTCTCCAGATTCTCTGAATCTTTTGATGATATTATGGACTGTAGATGATGAAATCCCTAAATTCCTTGCAATTGCATGTTGAGAAACGTTGTTCTTAAGCTCTTGGCCTATTTGGTCGTGCAGTTGTTCACAAAGTGGTGAATCTCGCCTCATCCTTGCTTGTGAACGACTGAGCCTTTTAGGGATGCTCCCTTTATACCTAATTATGACACTGACCTGTTTCCAATTAACCTGTTCACCTGTGGAATGTTCTAAACAGGTGTTTTTTGAGCATTCCTCAACTTTCCCAGTCTTTTGTTGACTCTTTCCCAACTTCTTTGGAACGTGTTGCAGGCATCAAATTCAAAATGAGTGAATATTTGCAAAAAACAATAAAATTTATCCGTTTGAACATTAAATATCTTGTCTTTGTAGTGTATTCAATTGAATATAGGTTGAAAAGGATTTGCAAATCATCGTATTCTGTTTTTATTTATGTTTTACACAACGTCCCAACTTCATTGGAATTGGGGTTGTAGGATGTGAACCAGGATAACGCTATTCCTCTAATTCCAACCATGTTTTGTAGTCTGTCTAAGAGAATTGAGTGATCTATAATTTCAAAAGCTGTACTTAGATCGAGTAGTACCAGCAGAAATAAGTGGCTTTGATCAGAGGCAAGAAGATCATTTGTTATCTTAACTAGAGCTGTCTCTGTGCTCTGGTGGGGCCTAAAGGCAGATAGGAATTTTTCATATATGTTGTTCGTATGTAGACAGGAGCAGAGTTGCTGGACTACAGCTGTTTCTAAAATCTTAGAAATAAATGATAAGTTGGAAATAGGTCTGTAGCTTGACAATTCACTGGGGTCAAGATTTCTTTATCAAAGGTTTAATCACTGCTAGTTTGAATGATTTGGGTACATGACCTAGAAGAATTAATTATTGTTAAAATGGGTTTATTATAGCTGGTAGTACTTGTTTAAATAAGTTTGTTGGAATCATGTCAAGTGTGCATGTTGCAGAATTTGAGCAAGAAATTATTTTTTCTAGTTCTGACTGCTGAAGTGGAAAAAATGTTTCCAGTCTCTTCTATAACCACGTTTTCTGTTGTTTCAGCCGAACCAGATGATGGGTAGGTTACAGGTATCAGTTGAACTTTTTGTCTAATATTCTCGATTTTGTTATTGAAAAAGTCCATGAAATCATTGCTGCTATAGTTGGCGGGTATTTGAGGTTCAGATCCTGCCTGGTTTTTGGTAAGTTTTGCAGTTGCACTAAATAAAACTCTAGGATTGTTTTTGTTGATTTCGATAAGTGAGGACAGGTATTCTGAGCGTGTTTTGATAAGTGCCTTTCTGTACCTGCTAAGGCTGTCCTTCCAAGCAGAGTGAGATACTTTGAGCTTGGTTAGTTGCCATTTGCGCTCTAATTTCCATACGGTCTGTCTTAAGGTGCGTATTTCATTGCTGTACCATAGAGCTTTTTCTGTTGCATCATTTTAATTTTTATAGGTACAATGCTATCTAAGGTTGATCGGAACATATTTTCTAGGCAGTCTGTTAATCTGTCTCTGTTGTGTCTGATGAGGGAAAGCTACGGTTGATAAGTCTCTAATGATTTCAATAAAGTGTTGAGCTGTATCTGGCGTTATTGAACATTTCATACAATAATGGGGTGATGTATATACATTTTCACTAAGACCTAGTTCATATGAGATTAGATAATGATCTGAAACTACTGAAGTTTGTGGAAGAACAGTTAGATTATGTATGTCAAAACTAAATCTAAAGTGTGATTACAGTAATGTGTAGGCCCTATTACATTTTGAGTAAGGCCTGCAGAGTCTAATATAGATGAGAATGCCTTTTTTAATGGACCTGCTGTGTTCTCAAAGTGAATATTAAAATCTCCTGCAATTATTACTTTCTCTGTGCTCACTGCTAGGTCTGCAACAAAGTCACTGAATTCTTTTAAGAATTCCTGGTGGCCTATAAATACTAAGTAGGTTAAGTATGCTATTATTTGTGATTGGATTGGTTATGTTTGTGAAAAGAATTGAAAGTGAGACTGTGTTTCTGATTTTTTTTATAAATGACACATATACCACCTCCTTTGCCAGATAGTCTAGGGCTATGTACATAATTATAACCTACTGGTGGCTTCATTTAATGAGAAATATTCATCAGGTTTAATCCATGTTTCTGTGAGACATAATGCATCAATTTTATGATAAATTATTGTATCGTTTACAATGAGATCCTTAGAGTTGAGTGATCTTATATAAACCAAACCTTAGTTCAGAGATGCTGTAGTTAGACACTGGATCTGCTATTTTTACATTAATGAAGTTATTTAAACAAACTGATGGAGATTGATGAAGTTTGTGTTTAATCTCGATATAGTTATAGGTGATGTCTCAAGGCAGCGAGCAGATGGTTGGTTTAGCCTGTTTGTCTGCTGCCTGGTCCCGGCTCTGGACAGTCAGCAACTATTTATCCTGCTCTGCCGACTAACTAACAGACTATGGGCTATGCTGCGCGATAGCAGAGTGGTGCTCTCCCACGTTGGGTGAACACCGTCCCGCCCTACGAGACCAGCCTTCCCCTCAAACTTGGACCAATTATCTATAAAGCCCACATGACTTTCTGCACACCACTTGGACATCCAGCAGTGTAGTGCCCAAAGCCTGCTGTAAGCTTCAGCACCCCGTCGTCTTGGAATAGGGCCAGAGCATATTACAGCATTGAGCATTGTATGGGCTATTTTGACCACCTCTTTAATATTACTCTTAGTGACTTCAGACTGTTTTAGATACTAGTCTTAAATATCATCCGTGGTAAAATTAAATATCATTAAATATCACTAGTGGTTGACCAGTCATAATGAAGAAAAAGGTGCGCTTGGTTCACATTCCACCCATGTGTTAAGATGCAGTGTAGATGCTGTGTTAAAAGGGAACGGAAGAGTATGCACATCCTTGATGGTTATTTGTCACATATCCATAAACATGGTGATCCATAAAAATGATAATCAGCTGTGGAAAAGACATTAGGATGCATTTACTGTGTCTTTTTGTAATGGACTTTATTACAATGCAGCTTTTAAAATGCATTTGTTCTTGTTCATTCTGAGGGTTTTTTTAATGAAGCGTTTTAAATCAAGTACAGCAGAATAGGAACAATCTGTCCTACCTAAATACACATCTGGCATGATGATCAGACCTTAAATATTCCCAGAGAACCTATAAGGACAATCACTTTTAAATATACAATGCAGAAGCAAAAATGTCTGTAAATTAAACATTCTATAGCTTTGTTCCACATATTACAATATCATGCCTGTTTTGGATTAAAAAGAAGAAATGTATATTATATTTTTCTAAAGATGTTACACACATTGCGGGAAGGTTGTTCTATTTCTGGCTCTGGCTCTTTTCATGAATGTCATTGTTTTATGATAAGAATATGAATGTGCTTTTGCTTTTTCACCAGGCAGTGTTGTACAGTTTCAACCCATTATCATGCATTTTGTCATCATTCCCACTGCCAAGTGGAATAGCATTCTTTTTTCATATTTTTGGACCTTTATCTTACCTTTATCTTGATGACTTTGTCGTAGACCTGTGTCAAGGTGTTGTCAAGACCTTGTGTCCCAGCCTATGTAGCTGTGTTAGTATAACAGCATTGTTAAGTGCTTAATTCAGAAACCACTGACAATTACATCGCAACTTTTAAACCCCAGCTGACATTTAAAAAGATGGCTTGGAAAATTGGTACAAAATGGCAAATTCTGCCATGGTCTGAAGCAATGGCATGCGGCAAAAGTTTGACCATGGTAGTGGCAGATAGCAAGGATGCTAAGCAGTGATTGGAGGACTAAGACAATAAGATTAGTCTTGGGACTGGACAGGTGAACTATGTGTCTGAGAGGTGGATATGCAATTTAGTAAGCTGCTGTGGGTGCTTGTTCTCATATATGTTAAAGGCGCTTCAGTAAGCAGGGCTCCTGGGTGCTCATGCAAGTCACCTTGATGGTAGATCTGGCCATGTTTTGGGTGTTGATTTGATAACTGGTGCACATGACTAGTCCAAACTAAACGATTTCAACCAAGAATATCCACTGACAGCCTAATTTTGTTCAAATAAAGGTATAATCAGTTGCTGTTAGGTCTGGCTTTTAGCATGCAGACTGACATGGTCTTAAATGTGAGGCAGAAGATCACTGGGGCAGGATGTAAGCTTAAGCTCTGAATAAAATAAGAGTACGCTCTTGCATTATTAGTAGTCCCTAGAACAATTAGAGCCTGTCTTGGGATGAAAAACAGCAAACTCTAAATCTTCAAAGACTCTTTTGTGTCTTTCCCAATTCTGTATTGATTTAGTGTTATTTCGCTCAGCCCTGTCTGGGCCTGCCCACAACCCTGACGGAGGCCTGTTCTCTCTCTCTCTCTCTCTCTCTCTCTCTCTCTCTCTCTCTCTCTCTCTCTCTCTCTCTCTCTCTCTCTCTCTCTCTGTCTCTGTCTCTGTCTCTCTCTCTCTCTCTCTCTCTCTCTCTCTCTCTCATTTGTCTTTATATCCATGTCTCTGTTAAGCCAGGCATGCACTGTGCGATTTTAGCCACTTTTTAAGGCTGACTGAATTTCAGGATCTGGACAAATTTCAGCTTCAACAGCTGTCGTTTGAAATGCAGAAGTGTGAAGTACAATGCCCAATTAACTACCCAAGTAAGGCCCTATCGAACATTCACACAATCATATAGATTTCTGATATTTTTTACAAAATTGTTCACGGTTGTCTTGCAATTTAAGAAGATCTCACAAACTGATTTGTGTGCAATCCATACACAAATAATCACAACCACTGCCCCAACACAGGTCAGCACACATAGGCTAACAAAACAGAGAAATAAGATGACATTTCCACTAATAAAATCTGTCTGGTACCCCTCATGTCACTTGGGTAGTATCCTAAAAGTTGCATCTTCAGTATCTTCAGTTAGGGAACGTAAATGTAATTTTCCATTACAATTACATTTTTTAGGTTCCACTGACTACAGGCCTTATATATGTTTTTTTTTTTCGATTTTATTCATATAAGCACCTTTCTCCTGAGAACATCAATGTAACCCATTGAATGCTGCCTTCAAATCCTCATCAAAGGTTCCTACTTACAAGTTTGGAGGTCACAAAAATGACAAGATATGTGTTCAAGTGGTTTTGTTAAAAACAAGTTTTTGTGTCTAAGATGATACCAGTTAGTATCATCTTACAGCATATGTTCATATATGAGAGACAAAAAAAGGTTATACAGAATATTTCTAGATGGATTATGATTCTCTCTGAAAGGATCCTTTCACAAAACCCTTTTTATCCATCCATGTACAGTACTGTGCGAAGGTTTTAGGCATCTAAGCAGATTTTTTAACAATTTACCTCAGCAGTGAGTTTATCACAATATACATTAGAATAAAGTCATATTCATAATTCAAATAAACATAAAAACAATAAAAAGTAACAAGAATTTATTGGGTCCATATTTTTCCTTGACACCGGCACAACCAACACAGAGACTTGTTAATGTCATTAATTACATCATGAGCACAATTTACTGAAGCACTGATTATTAATATTCCATACATTTTGTTTATTCAAATATTAAGACTTTTCTCAGCAAATAAACACAAATGACACAAAGAAATAGATTTTGAAAATGTGTCTTGGGTGACTTTCGCACAGTACTGTATAATTTTATTTTTCATCTACATGTTGACCATCAGAAATTTGATTACTCCTTCTTACTAATCTTGTTACTGTTAGTTTCCCAGAAGCAGCCACTGAGGGAGGGATGGGTTGATGGGTTGAGGGGGATGGTGGAAGGGTTAGGGGTATATGTAGAAACATGCTTGTCCTACTTGAATTAGTCAGAGTACAACGTTTCAGAAAAAGATAGTTTTACCCTCCAGTGCCCGTGTGTGATTGCTGAACCTAAAATACATCGGTTTATAATGTAATATCAGCTGTTGCCAAGAAATTTTTAATTACATGCCCCAACTCGGAAGGTCATTGAAAAATCAGAGTTTCCCTCTAGTAATTACGTCACTGTGTTGTTGTTCATGTGCACTCTTCTTGTAAACACAGTGTTTCCAACATGACTTAAAGGTAGCATAAGGTACGCAATTGGACCTTAAGGACCATATTGAATCTTTGAGGGTACATGTACATTGTTTGTGCCATCATGAACATGCACCTGTACAGAACCTATTTTTCTGACAGTGTAGAGTGAAAAAGATAAGTAAGAGCCAGCCCAAGTACCCCAGCCCAGTGGTTTGCAGCATGGGAGATCGATGGTGTACAGTGATTAGTGTGTGTGTGTGTGTGTGTGTGTGTGTGTGTGTGTAGCATGATTCAGAGCTGAAGGGGGGATCAATATAGGCTATAAGTGATTGCCCTAATGGGGGCTGTCTGCTAATGGGAGTCAGGCGGCAGTTGAGGATGGAAGTAGGGTGAGAGAGAGAAAGAGAATGACAGAGAGAGAGGGAGAGAGAAAGAGAGACGTCACTCTATCCTGATCTCTCTCTCTCTTTCTGTCTCTGAGTATATGGTAACAGTAATTGAATTGAGCTGGGACAGCAGAAGCCAGTCGAAAACAAAGAAGGGTGGTGTGTATGTGATGCAGTGTGTAAGAGAAGGGTGTTTACTGGAGTGTGTTCAGTGGGTGTAGAGAGAGAGAGAGAGAGAGAGAGAGAGAGAGAGAGTGTGTGTACACTGGGTATGTAAAGCTGGAATTTGGGAATGAGAGCAAAAGAGGTGTGCGAATGTGTCAGGGATGTAATATGCATTGATGCAATGTGATGCATCCATCTGAAGGCGGTGATTCAGCTGCACTGATTTTGATGTGTTAGATTTATTTATCATGTAAATAATAGGAAAGCACTGACATTGCAGCCATTCCAGCCAAAGAAGAAACAAGAAATTCTGGTCATTCCAAGTGAGGGTAGGTAGAGGGCATGCTGCTCCATTGCAGGTTTGATAGCACTTAAATACAACATTCTGCTTGATACAAAGAATACAGGAAAACAGCCAAAAGCTAAAAGGAAAGTCTTAGCTAGCACATCGCTGCCATCTGTAACCACAGTTTTTGAAATGATGAAAAATTCACACACCTGAGCAAGACATATGGCCTGTAGGCAGTTAAATACTATGACTGGTCTCAAAGAGGACTGTCTTTTTTGGGTCTCGCTTTCATTTGGACTGGGTCTTAACTTGGTCTCAGACCCCTTTACACTCCATCTTGACCCGATCTTAATCAGTCATTGTTTTGGACTTAATACTTCTTCTCGAGTACAGCCAACAAAGAGCCAACAGGTCTGGTTATAGGTTTATATTAAAACATTTACAGTTAGCTCTGTTTATTGTCACTGTTAAGTGATACTTTTTAATCCCAAACCAGGGAAATTTCACCTCTGCATTTAACCCATCCGTGAAGTGAAACACCACATACACACTAGTGAGCTCACACATACTAGGTGGCAGTGAGCACACTTGCCCGGAGCCCTATCAACGGCACCCGGGGAGCAATTGGGCGTTAGATGTCTTGCTCAAGGATACCTCAGTCATGGACTGTTGGCGCTGGGGATTGAACCGGCAATCTTCTGGTTACAGGGCCAGATCCCTAACCTCCAGTCCATGACTGCAAATCCCCAGCCCCCCCCCCCCCCCCCCCCCCCCCCCCCCCCCCCCAAAAAAAAAGTAACTTCACCGAGACCACCTCCCATCCTCATGGGTGTTAAAAACTGAGGTTACTTTCAGTGCAATGGACAGTCCCACTGCCCCAGCTGATAGTAGTCTGGATAGTTAAGTCTACACTTTACATTTTGGGGTTGTTTTTACATTGTAATTGCATGCAACAGGTGGAAGAACATTTTATAATGATTGTTGTGCTTCAGAATAGATAAATCTGATGATTGTCAGTGTGCTGAAAGAGTATTCAAAGAGAACTCAGTCAGAACCTGAACAACATGTCTTTTGAGGATATCTGTGAGTGATCTGCTATAGTCATCATATCTTCATCAGTACAATGTTGATTTTGCGATTGAGATAACACATCAAGCTGGACCGTCTTTTTGAGCATATAATGTTAATATGTAAAGAAGTATGACGTGGTTCGAAAAATAAATCTGACCTGAGGCCTCTGAATTTTCCAATACTGTTTCAGGCTTTACAGGGCAACTTGCAGCAGCACACGGACACCATATTTTATATTATGTTTATGTTATTTTCACCTAACTCAGACTACTTCTTTCAATTTTAATTTTAGGTTATGGGCTACTTAGAGCAACAAATAACATTAATAACTGGTTACAGAGATTTCAAATGTTTTAAATAGTGTCTCCAGTGATGTTTGTGTATTTTTTTTACCAAAATAAGTTGTGATGAAATGTGAGATTTCATGATGCAAAAAATTGTTTCCTAAAAAAAAATTAAAGAATCATTGTAAAGTCAAAGATTTACAACTGTGTGTGGGTTTGTCATGGTGTGTAGTTTGTTTATAGGTCTGTGCTCACTGTTTGTTTTGTGTGTGTGTGTGTGTGTGTGTGCGCGTGTTTTTACTTCTAAAGTAACCTGAGTGCTTTGAGTCTTCATGCTCACCCCCTCTCTCTGTGAAGCTTCTGATGAATAAATGAAGAGGGGATGAATAATTGACAGGGCCAGGTAGGAAGTTTGTGGGTCAGAGGGATGACATAACAAATGCAGCTGAGAGGTCAAAGGTCACCGCATGCCTCCTGACATTCTTTTCGGGTTAATAAGGGATCAGGTTTATATATCTACCCTCGTGTATGTGCTGTAAACACATGTGCTCTATTAGAAACACATTGTGAAATGTGAAATTGTGAAATCTTGTGAAATGCAGTTGGCATTGTTTGTCTTTTCTGTAATGACTGCTGTAAAGGTTTACAGTAAATATCAAATACTGTAGAACAGCAAACAAACTACAAGGGTAAAAGATGTTAGCAGTTCCCATACAGTGCATATACTTGATGTTCATACTTTTATATGCACAAAACATAAGCGCAGTATTCCCATCTGCATGACCACCTAAATTTAACAACTTGGCTCTACATTTTTGAATACAGTTTAAGTTTAAGATTAAAAGCATTCCAGTGTTACATTGACTAATGCCATTCTTTTTGAACCGTGGTTATGGTTCTGGCCCTTTTGTAATGGAAGTAAAGTTCTTTTCTTGGCTAGTAATGTACTTTGGGGCCATTTCAGGCCACAGAAGTATGTTAGAAACCACTTTCCACTTCCATTTCCTGGCCACTTTATTAGAAACACCAACCTTTTACTTGCACTCACTGATTACTTTATTAGAAATACCTACCTTGTACTTTCACTCATTGACCACGCTAATAGAAACATCTACCTTGTAATTTTGCTCAGTGGCCACATGGAAATCTACTTTCTACTTCCACTCCCCAGAAACTTTACAAGCTCCACTTACCATTCAGATCCACCTCATAGGTGTACAATAACAGTCTTCAGCCCAATCCTTATTGCTCAGATTCTGACAAATTGTTGTTGACCAGATATTGACAGTGGACCACTCTCAACAGAGCAGTGACACTGACATAACTGTAGCATAGATATGTGTGTGGTGCTGGTACAAGTGTATGAAACACAGTGTTGTTGCTAAGGCTTTTGCATACGTCAATGCCTCTGCTAGGTTGTGAGTGGTCAAGCACCCAAAAATATCCAGCCAAGAGTGGCTCTGTGGTCAGAAACTGACCACTGACAAATGGCTAGAGCTCAGACATCAACAGAAGTGGCTATGGATTCTAACTGTACATCAGCAAACTGGAGCCACAAGGCAGGTGTTTCTAACAAATTGGCGGGTAAGTGTACACTGTATAAAGTTTTTGCAAACAATCATTCCTCCCACCATACGTATACACATACATACATGCAAACATACATAGAATAGTGTGCAAAAGTCAGAGACCACCCTTTATTTGTTCAATTTAGACAATTTATTTCTAAAATTCACAGACAGAACTGTGGTAGTGATAAGAAACAGACGTCCAAAGAGTCTAATTCCACTAAAAATGACCTCACTGAAACAAATACGAATAAGAAAAAGTTTTAGCCTAAGAGAAAGTTTTAGCCTAAAACGTCATTTTTATATCCATTCATGTTGGAGAGGTAAATACAGACTGGTCTAAGGCTTTTCAGATTTCCCATGAATTTTTAACATTCCATAAAAAAATTGAAAACATGTGTGTCACTAGTGGTTTGGATAGTAAATGAACTAGCCACATTTGTGCTATAGACATTGCAACCCCTGGTTCCTATCACCACCAGTGTAAAGAGATCTGAGTCAATAAGTTTCTCTAGAACAGAGCATTTCACATTAAACCATTCTGAATGACTTTATTTTCATCTCAACCACTGAATTATGCAGACATTTGGAAAAGATGTTGGATTTTCATCATTTGTCACCATCAGGAAAAAGCAAAACACATATTTCATAGAAACACAAATGACTCAACTTAATATCACATTTGTCCTTTTGCATTTCTTACAGTTTCCATTCTTTTAAGGAGACGTGTTGTCAGTTTTTTCAACAAAATCTGCAGGGATATTTATTCACACCTTTTCTGCTTCTCAAGATCCAAGTAATCCCAAAATGCTCGAGTTGTCTTCTCAAAGTGGAAGGATAGACAGAAACATCTTTTCAGAACTGAAGTGAGAGTAGAGCTTGATTTTCTCCTCTCTCTCAAAGATGAAAGCTTTGAGTTACTGTTTATCTGATGGTGACAGTTTTGGTGGTCAGGCAGGTCCTGCACAGTAAAACTGGACTCACAACTCCAGTTTTGGAAACTCCTGTTTTTTTCAACTCTTTCACTTTGACTTTCCTCTTCCTTATGCAAATAAATGATCTTACATCTAATCAGAAATATCTGCTTCTACTTGTACTTAATGGCTGTTTTGACTGGAAATGGATTATAAAGGGTGATCTCTGACTTGCACAGTGTTGTGTATACGTACACACACACTCTCTAGGCCTGTTGGAATCGGACATTGTCTCTAGTGTTGCAACACTGGAGTTGACTGGGCTGTTTGCTTTCAGTAGCCTCCCTCCCTCTCTTACCATGTCTATGTAAGTGTAATCCAAGACTAATTAAGATGTAAACTCCAGCCAAAGTGATAGCCCTCGCTGCTCCCCATGAGGGTGTGTGTGTGTGTGTGCATGAATGCCAAGTCGGCCCATATTGGAACACGCTGGGTGTTGCCGCAGTGAGAGCAGCACAATATGCTGAGAGACTGCTAGTTCCTGACTGTGAGCGTGTATGTGTTTGTGTGTCTGCACTCTTCCCCTGCAGTCTGTTGTTTTAGCTTGCTTTGGGGACACCCCGCAATGCAAACAGAATAAAAGAGCACTTCAGAACATTAATGATCAGTTCTTTTCTATTGCCTTCCTCTGCAATCTCTATCACATAATATCAAATACAGAATAACTGAATTTAAGGCTGTGCATTTACTCCTATCCACATGCCCACAAACTTTAATAACGGTTCAAAATCCAATATTATAATTTAGATGGAGTTTACTAAATTAGTACTAGTCTGACTATATTTATGTTTATGCCTTCATTGGATTCTAGGCCCTTAAACCGATCCTAGAATGTATTGGATTATGGTGTTTACATGACCACTTGAATAATCAGTTAACTGCCAAAATCAGGTCATTTACACAGATTGTGCGAGTGGAGCGGCAGAGCATCCCGACTGCCACACTGCAGTGTGAGGTAAACATAAAAGCACCCCTTGCATAAAATTCACCTACACTGCACTTTTCAAACCAGCCGGATTTGTTGGGAAAACCGCAAGTCTGGCAATCCTCCATGACGGAGAGTGAAACATGTGCATAAGGAAAACAGCACAGTATTTTTGTTTGCTGTAGAGACCATGCAACTTAAAATCCTTACTGTTAAATTCAGTTTCACTACAGCAGCTGTTTTCAGACTTCTATGCAGTTTTCTCGACCGTTGCACTACGACTGGGAGGTTCGAACGACCCGTTGCCCCCTGTAGTTGGCACGTATGCATGTATGAGTTTGTTTGCCTTTGTCCTGTGGTGTATTTTACCTACACATAGATTTGGTTGTTGGTGTTAAATTTCATTTTTGGAATGTTTTAAAAAATTATTCAGTGTTTTAACTTAAAAAGTGACCTGGTCACCAAAAAATATTAAGTTCACTGAATGTCTAACAGTTAACCAACAGAACAATAAACTGTGTTTTACATTCCGTCTGCTTATTATCTAAGTAAGTTCAGTAAACTCAAACTTTTGAGGCAACCAGGTTACTTTTTTACAGTGAACAGGGTTTGCCTAAGTGGGTTTGTTCAGTGAAGTGAGTCCTGTGATTGGGACAGGATTAGTTTTCCATTGGGAAGTGGGGTAATATAATTTGACCAAAGGGCATTTGAAGTGTTTATGATCAATTCGCACAGGATAAGAAGTCTTGGTCTAATTTGCAGTCGTGGAAGTGTTTTATGCCATAGCACCAAAAATGTTCACAATGTGATTTGCTGCTCACAGATACAAAACATATTTAATTTAATAGTAATTTTCTTTACTCTAGCCATCTACCTAGCTGTCTTAAGGGAATGTATCATTAGGATGGGAGTTTACAGCTAACAGTGATTATTGCTGCATAAAATCAAACTTCTTTTACCAACATGTCGATTCGGGCCACAGAGAGCATATTTAAATGCTTTGCCATTCTTAAGAAATATAGTGAAATCTTTTTCTCAGGATATGATGTAATATTTACTAGCATATTGCTTTGCACAGGATTATTATAGCCTGAGGCTATTTGTACAGTTTGTTTTATAGACTTGGTAAGGGATATGTCTTCTTGGAATGTGAGCAAATTATCTACTATTGTCATTATATCTTCCTCATTATCATATAATGTCAATATTGCATGTGAGACCTAAACATCAAAGTGGCTCTTCTTATTGAGTCTGTGACATTAATATGTAAAGATGTATGAAGCTTGTTTTACTTTTTTCTTACTGTTCTTTTGTGAACAAAAAAATCTTAGCCTAACATATCTTAGCATAGCGTAATTTTAATGCTGCTTTCGTGACCTGAACCACAATAGGTTTGTGTTTTGTCTGGATCAGTACAGCTGAGGTTTTGCCCAGAAGATGTGTTGGCTGGTTTGCTGAGCAAAACCACAACCTAATCGCACTTATCACATGCACTTTTCTTGCTGTATCTCTCTCTCTCTCTCTCTCTCTCTCTCTCTCTCTCACTCTCTCTCTCTCACTCTTTTACTCTCTCTCTTTCAAATGTATACACACACTGTGCCCTAATCATTATCACAAAATGTCTCAGAGCCTTGACACATTATCTTTAAAGCAACATGGTCCTCTCTCTCTCTTTCTCTCTCTCTCTCCCTCTCTCTCTCTCTCTCTCTCTCTCTCTCTCTCTCTCTCTCCCTCTCTCTCTCTCTCGCAACCTCTCTAACCCTCCTCTGCTCTGTCAGCCACTCCCACACTGAATCCCACAACTGGGCTTTAAGTCCTGTCATACAACTTCTCACACATAAAGGCATATTATACCTATTCCTCTTTATACAACACACACATTTCGATCCATTCTTTTCACATTCAACCTCACTCCATGCACGCTTACCCAACCACTGTAGGATGCATGTGCAAAAAAAAAAAAAAAAAGAGTACTTTCCCAAAATTAGTAGCCAAGTACAATTTAGCTACTTTCAAAGCACGATTGTCAAGATGTTTGTGTATCTCCACCTGACACACCAAACAAGCCCAACTGACAGTGTGAACAAGACATTGCATTTAATCCTGTGCCAGAAAGAAACATACAATTGAAATGCTGCAAATATATAAAAAGATCACCAAAAAGGAAGCTTTTAAGTTTTTAAGTTTTTAAGTGTAACCAACTATCAAATTTACACAACCAAAGGCATGATATCCAATAAAAATTTAGATGAATGGTAAAGGCAATTATTCCAGGTTTTTCCTACTAATAATCAACAAAAATGACTGCATGCAAAGCATCGTCAACTACTGAAATAAAACTGTTCCCATTTAAACATTTCAGCTGGCTCTGTTCGGGGTGAGAATCAGGCCTGAATAATCTCTCCACTACTTCAGAGCTGTTGCAACTCCACAGCAGAACTAGATTTTCAGGTAAAATAGCATAACATAATCCCCATTTGCTACAAAATCATTATAACACACAGTTCTAACACAGTTTTCACCATAAATGCTCTTAAACGCTGGAGTTAATGCATAATGGCTAATTCACCAACCTTTAACTCTGAACACCGACGTGCAGGCTACTGGTCACACAGCAACGCAGATAACGCAACAGCAAAGAGTGAGATTTAAGATGGTCATCAATAATTTGGAGATGAATGGACTTATTTGGGTAATAAGCTCAAAGCTGGTTTCCTCATATGTTTAATCTGGATTAACTTGTGAAGCTGAAGTCAGGTTCTCACTCACCAGCTTCTCGTTCTAATTATCCCATTCCACCTTAAATGGTGCAGTAGTACAATTTGGTGCCTCAGGCACCATTTAAGGTGGAATGGTACAATTCAAATGAGAAGCCGGAGAATGAGAAGTGACTTCATAAAAAGTCTGACAATTTTTCGCCTGTACTAGTACATCAGCACATATTGAGACATGTTTATAGCCAAGATGTGAAAAAGATGTTATGGCTCCCAAGGTGGTTTCATTTTTGTTGAAAAGACAAAATGGCTCTTCTTAACATTTTGGTTGTGACCCCTGAGCTAAACTTACTATAGTAAGGGGTGATCAGTGGGTGTCCGTTTGCTCAAACTGTTCGCGGCTCAGTCAGGATTGCACAGTCACCACCAGCCCAGTTAAAGACCGCATTCTGTGGGTCAGATTTTGCGTGGACTGCCTGAAGCCTGTAACAAAATTGTAGCAAAAATTTTTGCTATAGCTACACAAAAATTTGTAGGTGGTACAGCTACTAGCTACATGTCATAAAACTGTAGTGGATATAACTATTAGCTACAAAAATTTGTAGTTAACTACAGATGTCAGCACTCTACTTAGCTGCTCCCCCACCCCTATCAAAATCCCCTGACAAATGCATGTGGACAATGCAGATAATGCAGACAGGGAAGCCTTCAAACATACAAACATGCACACGCATAGACCCAACAGGTCTGGGAGCATTCCAGTAGCTATTCATGTTTAGCTTTTCCGAGAAAAAATGGGTTTAGCCCTACAGTGCGCGTGGTAATCTGGAGCTGACGCATGTGTGTCATGTGGCTAAAGGTTAAATGTTCAAAGCCCTCAGCCATTAAAGATCCACCATATAATAATAATAATGATAATCCCTGTCCACTTTATTGGAAGCACTTATCTTCTACTAGAGTTGTAGTACTTGAGTCCGGATAAACTGGACCATGTTAAGCACCGTTCATATTAGAACGTCATCAATTGTTGATACAACATCATTAATTGTACTTCATCTTTGGCTATTGTCTGCTGTATTTTTAGCTATTTTCACTATTTTATGTGCCCCTGTGCCCACTTTTCCCTATAACAGTCATTGTTACAGTAATACATAATGGACAATGAAGTAATGCTTTAGGCTTGTATTATATTATATTAAATAAATTAAATTGTATTATACTATATTAAGATATAGTATATTTAATGTTATATTTCAATTTATTTATATATATATATATATATATATATATATATATATATATATAGTTGAACCTCCGATTGTGGAACAATGTGGATTCCGTCCCAGCCGTGGAACAATGGATCAGTTTTCACCCTCTCACAGATTGTTGAGGGGGCATGGGAGTTTGCCAACCCAGTCTACATGTGTTTTGTGGACATGGAGAAGGCTTATGACCTTGTTCCTCGAGATATCTTGTGGGAGGTCCTCCGGGAGTATGGGGTGCCGGGGCTACTACTCCGGGCTATCCAATCTCTGTACTCCCTGAGTGAGAGCTGTGTCCGTATACTCGGCATTAAGTCAGACTCTTTCAGTGTTAGCGTTGGACTCCGCCAGGGTCTCCACTCTTGTTCGTGATATTCATGGACAGAGTGTCAGGGCGTAGCCGGGGTCAGGAGGGCATTATGTGTGGAGGCCGGAGGGTGGCGTCTCTGCTATTTGCAGATGATGTTGTTCTTTTGGCGGAATCACATGGCTGCCTCCAGCGCTCGCTGGAGCAGTTTGCAGCTGAGTGTGAAGCGGTTGGTATGCGGATCAGCACCTCCAAGTCTGAGTCCATGGTCTTGGCCCGGAAAAGGATGGCATGCCCACTCCAGGTAAGGGGTAAGGACCTGCCCCAGGTGGAGGAGTTTAAGTATCTTGGGGTCTTGTTCACGAGTGACGGGAAGAGGGATCGTGAGATCGGCCGTAGGCTGGGACAGGCGGCAGCAGTAATGCGGTCACTGTACCGGACTGTAATGGTGAAGAGGGAGTTGAGCCAAAAGGCGATCTACATCCCAACCCTCACCTGTGGTCATGAGCTGTGGGTAATGACCAAAAGAACGAGATTGCGAATACAAGCGGCGGAAATGAGCTTTCTTCGTCGGGTGGCGTGCTACACACTATGCAATAGAGTGAGGAGCTCGGTCATCCGGAAGGAGCTCAGAGTAGAGCCACTACTCCTCCGCATTGAGAGGAGCCAGCTGAGGTGGTTCGGGCATCTGATCCGAATGCCCCTTGGACGCCTCCCGGTGGGGGTGTTCCAGTCATGGCCTACCGGGACAACACCCCAGGGTTGCCCTAGGACCCGCTGGAGGGATTATGTCTCCAAGTTGGCCTGGCCCAAGTTCTCTGCTCTCCCAACTGCTACCACGACCCTGTCTTCTGGACTAGCGGTCAACAATGATGGATGGATGGATATATATATATATATATATATATATATATATATATATATATATATATATATATAAATTGAAATATATCTCATTTTGGTCTCGGTCTCGACTTCGACTCCATTGCTGAAAGTCTTGGTCTTGACTCGGACTCTACGTCCCAGTCTCGATCTTGACTCGGGCTCTGACCTAGCGGTCTTGACTACAACATTACCTTCTGCTTCCATTGACTGGCCAATTTTTAAGAGAGACACCTATTTCTGCTTTCACTGGCTGGCCACTTTAATAAAAACACCCACCTCATGCACAGTATAAATTAATGCTGCGCTTTGATTACTGTGAGGTGAGACACTTCTTTCACCAACAGTTGGCTGCTTCGTGGGCATGTTGTCAAAACACAAGCTGGTATAGGTGTACATAATATTAATTACATTGTTTTCAAAACATTTTTAACAAAAGTAATCAAATTTGTTGCAGCTCAGATCATTTACATAACATGCATGAGGAAGAAGAAAGCAGAGTTAGCAGCCCTGACTGTATTGTCCTCTCTTGCCTCAATATGCACGCTACTCAATTTGTTTAATGTAAATCCACATATTTCAAATGACAAAAAAATTATAGCACTTAGCATGACGTCACTGTGTACATCACCCACTGGTGAGTGTACTCACTCTGTTGTTACAATTTACAAATGATTGGCTGACATGACAAATCATTGTCAGGCAAATCATCAGCTCTATTTACTATAGTGTCTCCCGGTTATTCTGGAGCCAGCTAGCACACTGGCTTATGTGGAATATGTGGCAAAAGCAATCTGTGATACTTTTATGTTAGTGTGAGGCTGTTACAAACAGTACTTTTCTGTCTTTCATTGTCTGTCTCTTCTCCTTTACTCCTGTTTGTCCTCTTTAAGACAATTTACAGAGGAAAAAACAAACTTACTGTACACTGTACAATTAGTTTGTAACTCCACCTTGCTGGTGTCTAGTGTTATAACCCTTGATTGTAATCGCCTTTCTGTATGTCTGCCTGCCACCGTTTTGTATGTGCTCCCTCTTGAATGATGCCTTATGTGCAGACCATATGGGGGTGACCTTCTTTGTAAAAGGCTGTCAAGCTGACTCTCAGGAGACATCCAGGGCCCTGTCCCCTCTGACGTGACCTGGAAGTTCCTCTCTCCAGACTAGCACAGCACTCTTCACTCCATTCTGACTTGCTTCACTTTGCTTTGGTTTTCTTCGATTGTTAGATGTATGAAACCTTCACAGGCTTCTATGAACGTTTTCTGCCGGTTTTAGGCTGAACGATAGAGTAGCCCCTTTGTATGTTTGTTTCCTTTCGGTTTCAGGATTAGTTAGTTTTATTTTACCATTAGTTGTTTTGTTTATTATTTGGCCACATACTGGTCCCCTAAGCCACCATCCCTAGCTGTTGAGCTTTTGAAGAAAACAAACCTGCCATTTTCTGGTTTAAATGGTGTCTGGTGTCAGGTCTGGCAGTAGGTCTGGGGGGAGAGCTCACTCTCATTTTCTGTTACAGCCTGACGCTAGACCGGGTTGTAACAGACGTGGAGGCTCGCCAAATTTTGATTTTGTCCGTTGAGCATTTGCAGCTTGTTCGTATGCTGGCAGTTTTCTATTGGTGGGGGAGGTGTATATGTGAGTAATTGGATGTTTGTATTGTGAAATTGGCCTGAGAATGTGTTTCCAATAAAGTGGCCAGTGATATGAAGCAGATAGTAGGTGTTTCTAATAAAGGGGTCCACTATGATCAGGCATGTAATGATGTGGCCTTTGTATTTCTACAGCACAGCTGTTGCCTTAATCAGTCAGAGCACACTGTTGGCCGGGAGGCTTGTGCAGGTGTAATCTGCTCTGCTGCCGTGCCGCGCGTGCTGCTATTTCTGGAAATCACATGCACTCAGCGCCGTTATCCTACGGGCCATAAGCTAAGCAGCCTCTCCCTACGGCAGCAGCCTCCGCTACAGCAAGCATTCAGCTGAAGCATTCCCACGGCAACCGCTGCAGCTTGGCATAATAAGACTTTTTGTGGGAGCGGCAATGACGGGGGCCAAGCATTCTCTCCCTCTGCTTAACACACACAGACTTCCTCTTTGTTTCGCTGCCTTAGCCACTTGACATACATTTTATGCCTCTCCTTTACTGGCTTATTCTTGTCCATATTCTCATGAGTAAATGATGCTTATTTAAAGAGCCTGTAGTACAGGTTAATGCGAGGGGGCTCATGTTCTATAATTACTTATGAGAGAGTCATGGTTTGCTTGAGACATTGTGGGTGTGGGGTGGCTCTTAAGGGGCCTGTTTGGCTTGTATAAAAACACAGAGCCTCATTTGAAAAAGCAAATTAGTGAGGTATGTAGACTGGTGTTATCTCTCTGTTGTTTCTGTATGGGCTTTTAACAGTAGTGGTGGGGGTGGATCCGAGCGCCACGTGTTTTGATGGAACCAGTCGAGCGCACGACTCCGTGCCGGAATGTCGGGGGGCGAGAGAAAAAAGTACATCAGCATTTTACCAGTGCAGGATAGAGGGAGGGAGAGAGTGAAAAAGGGCAAACACAACAGTATGCATCTTTTTCTCTAAGGCCGTCCAACGCTGACCAATCATGGCCTGACCCTGCCCCTACACAACTCTGTGCTTCTGCCAGGCCTGAGGCTTAATCAGCTGAATGACTGAAAGTTATCTGTCCCAATCAATTAGATCTTGCAAGGAGTTTCATGCAGTCTACTGGCCTTTCCCCTCCCTATACACACTCTCGCTTGCGTACACACACACTAACACACACACACACTCACACACACACACACTCACACACACACACACACGCACACAGAGACACTCTCTCCCACCCCCTTTAAACCTTACTGGTTTTAGCCAATCGCTGCTGACGACAGGGATGGGTGGGTATTCCCAGTACTCCACACTGGTAGTCCTTGTCAGAGTAAACCTGTTTCACTGCTTGCTGTGTGTGAGCACAGACACACACACCCATGGGCTGGTACTTGCAAGCTTAGTCCTGATAATACTTTGGGGCAAATTAGGCAATATGATGTTGCTTAGACTTTGCCTTGCTGAAATCCATGCAGTCTGCAGTGCAAAAAGCAAAGACTCGGCTTGAGCTACTAGTACTGGTAGTAAATGTATTTCTTATGACAATAATAAGAATAAATACATGTTTGTTTGTCCCTTTAGAAGTGGGGGATTAAGGGAATCCTACTGTTGGGCAGAATGAAAGATTCTCAAGCATCAGCTTTGGTGTGCAGGCCATACTTTGGGCAGCCCTATGTTTTAAAGTTTTAAGTTTTAAAGCTACAAAAAACATATTCATATTCAAATCATGTTTCAGTGACCAGTGTCCATGGTGCTTTATTAACAGCAATTGGAAAAGTTGTTTCCTGTCAGACAGATTAAACATGTGCGCACACATGGGTGTGTTCACAGCCGATCAAACGCAACTGACAAAATCCTGATAGTTGTGGCTGGCGCAAAAGATGTCAGACACACTGGATATGTGTGGGCCTTATCAATAATCATGAACACCAGTGATGTTTTCCTCCTCAAAATGCAAAACTGGCTTCTGTTTTCAACTGTCAGGTGCTCAAGTACGCCACATGATTTTTGGAAATATATACAAGGTCACTTGACCAGGGCCCAAACTTTTGCATTTATTTATTATTATATGCGGTTTGTTTTGAAATCAAGAAATGACCAAAAAGTGGCAAAAATACATAATTATTGTAAACACTGCTGTGGTGCAAATTTTTCATGAAATTCAAATCATATTAAAATGTTTCGTCTTCAGTTTTTTTAACATGGATTTGGTATTGATTGAAAGTTTAGAGGCTGCAGAAGTTCTCCACTTGTTCTATGGAACTATAAATTAGACGTAATACGCACCATGTATGAGTAATATAACACCATGCTTTTTTTACTGCCAGTGATAACTGTGACTTCTAAGGGTTAAATGGTACTGACTTGTACTATAGACTTCGCTGGACTTTTCCTCTGTATATTCCTTGTATTTTTCTACTTTTCCTTCTTCCTTATTTGTACAACAGCAATGTGGGCACAACCAAGTAACCTGACACACCCTTTGTCCATATGAGAGAATATAAGACTTTCCCAGGCTGTTTGCTACATTATTGCATGGTCGGAGGGCAACTTAAAGTGGGCTATAGGGTTAAGACACGTGTACATTAGGGAGTAGAAGTCATGTGCATGCACCACAACAGGGTGTGACCCTCCGACTCATCATTCCACAACAGTGTGTGAGAGAGCACACTTATCAGCTTTGGCTATCACACACACACACACACACACACACACACACACACACACACACACACACACACACACATACACACACACCCACACACCCACACCCATGGCTCATGTGACCAAGGTGAGGCAGCATGATAACACATACAAACATAAACACATTCTTTGACCCACTTACCATTTACAGTCAGGTCCACACGTATTTATAATAAGTGTATATACAGAAGGCTTACCTCAAAGTGCAAACCACTGGTTATACTCAAGGACAGAAAGGCCAGATTAGACTTTGCTAGAAAACATTAAAAAGCCTGTCCAGTTCTAAAACAAGATTCTTTAGACAGACAAAACAAATATTAACTTGTACCAGAATGATGAGGATAGTAGAGTATAGAGAAAGAAAAGAAGGGCTTGTGATCCAAAGCATATCACATTCATTGTCAAACATGGTGGAGGTAGTGTCATGACATGGGCATTTATGGTAATGGAACAGGGTCAGTGGTGTTTATTGATGATATAACTCCTTATTGAAGTAGCAGGATGAATTCTCAGGTTGCTCATTGCCTGTGTCATCTCTGAACTTAAGTTGGCCTTTGGTTGTCATGGTTACACGGATGCCAAGCAAATACCCTTACAGCAGCTACTTTACTGGTTGGTGGTTACAAAATCAGTTTGACCATGAATCAGATTCCTTCTGCACGATTCTTACCACAAATCAGAAGCGTTCCTACTAAAACTGAAAATCCTGCAGGTAAATTGCTATCTATAAACTGCATATTTCATTGCTGTCTGCGTAGTCCTTGACTGACAGTCAGACTTACAACCACCACTGTTCTTCCATCTCTAGTAGGACCAATCTAGGAATAAAAAAAATAAAAAATCCATTTCAAAGCGGCAAAAAATAAAAGCATGTACCACCTTGATAGATCTTAATTTGTAATTGCCATATTGCTTTGCTCCTAATTTGCATAGAGTTAAGCTGCATTTAATTAACAGGCTCCTAAGCAGCCCTATTATGTTTCCTACACCTGAGCATGGAATATTGGTTAAGGGAACTGCAGTTGATAAAATACGTTCAGGGTGTTCTGTGGAGTCGTAATCAAACACAGAGCAAAACACATCTTCAAGAGACATGCGGTGACTGACCAGTAAACTTTTCTGTAACTTCCTGCGAAGTGATACACTGTTCTTCACTAAGTTTGAAGTAAGAGTCTGCACAGGACCATCATGCTCCTGTAAGATTTGATCCTGCTCCCACAGAAAATCTGCAAAAGTCTGCCTCGCTACCACCCACAATCTAAACGTTTTGTCCCTCTCCCACCTGCAAACCTGTAACTGGTTTCCATCTGCATTAGTCATGATTGAAAATGTAGGTCAAACTTGCCTTTTGTCGGCTTTATTGTCATTAGCCTTTACTAAGTACACTTTCCACAACTGTGGCCATCTGTCTGTCTAGAGCAGGGGTCAGCAACATGTGGCTCTTTTACTGATTTAATTTCTATGTAAAAATAAAATAATCATCATTTGCAGAAAAGTAAAACTGTGCTCTTTGTTCTGTCAGAGTTTTAACAATAAATGGTCTGAAATGCTGGTAAATGAAAAGCAACTTAGGTCTCATAAAAAATCAAACATGAGAGACATTTTACAAGAAACTATACTAGTTTTCAGGAAAAGTTTCCTGTTGGTAAAGCAAGAAAAGCAGCTATAACTGAACTAAATCTTAAAGCAGAACAGAGTAAGTCCGTGTTTTCATTTATATTATATTTTTAGTCTATGCTAGGACATTGGCACATACAGAGGCATATTTACAGCCAGGATGGTAAAATGTTATTCAATAAAATGGACATAAAATGTTGTGGCTCCCAAGATGGGTTGATTTTTGTTGAAAGGACACAATGGCTCTTCTTAACATCTGGATTGCTGATGTCTGGTCTAGAGGCTGTGCCTACAAGAAAGCTTTTCACATGGCTCATCATGTGATTGGTTGCTTCTATTTTGAACAATTCTAGAACATCTATTTAGAATGAGTCTTATAATTAGACCTGTGCTGTGACGCGTGGTGCAGTGGGTGCCGCAGGGAAGCAAACTTTTTATTTGAAGCTCCCTTATAATCGAGCATTTTCGCTGCCGATGGTTTGGATCTCTTAAAATGTTTGAATATCCTGTGCAGTCTACTTTGCAGGGAACTACTAAAGCAATTGGAATGCAGCTTAAAACTTTGTACAACTTTATTACGTCCCTGATTCCGCCCATTTTGTGTTGCTAATGTTTGTATTGCCTCCTGTCAACAGAAATTGCTGTAGATTTGCTATTAGTAGTTTTGTCAATTCATCGTCTATTAGTTGCCACCATCATGCTATGGGCCAATCACCTACCACTCCTTCAACCCCTCCCCCTTCTGCCCCACGTCTTTGTTTCAGTGGTCACTCCTCACATGTCTATGTCATAAGGAATGCCTGAGGAATTATGTACATGTGGAATTATGTATGAGGCGTTCTAATAATGTGACTTCGTAGGTGCTGAATTCAGAGACAGTGCGTGAACACATCTTGCACTTGTGCTAATCACCATCACAGGGAGAGACATTCCAACCCCAGTGTAATTTATCCCATTTAAACAGTACCGTCAAAAAAGAGGAGGATATTAAGTATTTGAAACAAGCTAAAATATGCATTACTTTCAAACACATTTGTGTGGAGTGATAGACTGTGAATTTTATAATGGATTGACTAGCTAACTGAGATGTTTAGATACAGTTTCATGCAAATGTTTCCTCTAAAACATTTTAGAAGCACACATCCTCTACTACAAACTTCTACACATTTAAAAGCACAATCACTGTTTATTTCCTCAAATTAACACATGGGGGGGGGGTAAAATATGTCCCGTGTAAAAGTTATGGCACCTTTTATATTTTATATTTTATGTCTTATTTTTTAATGAAAATGTAGAAATGAGCAAAGCAATAGAAATTGTGCACTAACACTAAAATTTGGTCAAAGTACGTGTTTTTTTATGAAAATGAGACGTTAACTTTGTTTTCCTGACAAAACATGTATTTTGACCAAGGGTTTGCATTTGATTGGATGTGTAAGTAAAGCAATTAGCCAAAGAGCCCATACATTACAGTGAATGGTGCAACATAATGGGTTGGTGGATTGATGTAGTGTAGTAGATAATATGGCTACTATTCTGGCAGAAGAAGGGGTTTGATTTCCTGCTTTGGTCATAGGTGTACATATGGTGTACATAAGTTTTAAACAACTCACTTTACATTACAGATAACTGTTAGAATGTTTGTACTTGTACATGTACAAAAATAGAAAATGAATACATCAGATAGATTATATAAGATAATATTTGACTTGCAGGCTGAAGAAGAATACAATTTAGCAAACAAGGTAGGCTGTAAAATGCTTTACAGACTGAATGGAACATAGCAACATTCAGGTTATTCTGGCAAATACTGAAGTATTGAAGAGGCTGAGCTGAGCCTAACGGTCTGAAAGTTTTATGACTCTGTGACAGCGCAATAAAGTTGGTTTTATATTAGACATTTGTTGCATTTTGGACTTTCTCTCTTCAATTTCTCATGAAAAAAACCCACAAATGATCAAACCATTTTCACTCTCCTGACAGAACAAATTACAACCAAATGTTTTTAAAGAATGTCTATCATTATATTTCAAGGAACATAATGAAAGAGCAGATCACTGATCATTGAGTCATTAATGGACTGTCTACAAAGTGCATAACGCGGACAAAATCACATCCCATCACTTGTAGAAACAGTGGTTTCTTTTAATTGTAAAATGAATTGTAGTAGACTTAAATGAAGCCACTTTCTTTATTACATGTGATTTGATGTGATTTGCCTTATTTTAGCTGAATACTTGGGAAATAAGTTGTGCAATGTTAGATGGTCCCTTAAGGTCCCTTAACTCAACAGTAATGTGCCTCAGGAGTGAGACAATATAGGTTCTGGTGGAAGTATTTGACTGTTCAGTACTTTTTAACTTGACTTTTTTTATTTTGTAGAATTGTTGTATAAAAGCAATAGAACACTCACGTTTGTGTGTTATTCGTGATAACATACTCACCCTGATGTTTGCTTAATTTTAAAAAAGCTTAGACTGCAACTATCTGTTTTATAATATGGCGCAGCCAATTTTAGAACCATAGTTATCTGCTTCATACATGCTCATTTAATGGAGGGCTTAGTCATTGCTGTGGCTGTGAACTAGATGAATTGAAACTTTTGAACGTTGATGATGTGAACATTGTTGAAGCTTCATTTTCAGACCATAGGCCCGTTATGTTCAGTTCACATCCTGTGGCTATCAGAGCTTCAAAACAGCCCTCTAGACAGCTAGGCCCCATGTTTGCACTTGCTTATACAAATAACCTTACTTCTACTGATTCTCACTTGGGTATCGGGGACCTAACTGCTTCAATCTCACTATATGACTGTGCTGGATCTGGTTTCCCCTCAGAGAGTGAGACAGTCCAGGTTTAAATCTCAACCTTGGCAGAATGATTCTATCAGGGCTGCTAGGAAGGAGTGTAGGGTGGCTATGTGAAAATGGAACAGGATAGACTGAAGGTGTCATTTGAGATTCTCAAATCACATTTGACTAGATTTCAAGAAACGGTCAGATCTGCAAAAGCATAATATTTTTCAGAAATGATGTAGGAGTTCTGAATAACTACCGGCATATATCAAAACTATCCTTTTTGGCTAAAGTTCAGTTCAGTATTTTTGTTCAGTATGATAAATTTAGTGCTACATCCTTTTCCGTGTAATGGCCCAGAAGCATAAGAAAGAATAACTCTGAGGTTTTTCTTGGCCAAGTTCTGAAGTTCCTTTTGGCCAGTGTTGAAAATATTGGATCTAATATCTCAACTACTATGACTAGGCCAGGTATTCCTGCATTCCTACCGGTTTCCTCTTCGCAGTTATCTGACATTGTTTCTCACATAAAGTTCTCTACCTCTGTTATTGATATTCTTCCATCTTTGTTATTTAATTAAGCTTTTGACACAATTGGACCTGAGGTTTTGTCAGTTATAAATGCAAGTTTAGCATCTGGTACAGCTCCTGCCTGTTTTAAGCATGCAGTTATTCAGCTCCTCTTAAAGAAGATAACCTGGATGCAGGGGTTCTGAGTAACTATTGGCCTATATCAAAACTATAATTTTTAGCTTAAGTTCTAGAAAAGGTTGTTTTTACTTGAATCTTTCCTTGATGACAACATAATTTATGAGACTTTTCAATTGAGTTTTAGAGCCTTTCACAGTACTGAGTCTGCTCTTTAAAAAGTAACTAACCATCTTTTACTTCATGCTGATTTTGGTGATTGCTCTGTGCTGGTCTTAGAGTGCTGCATTTGACACTGTTGACAATGATATACTCATTGAGAGCTTGGAACACTATGTTGGGATCAAGGGTTTGGCTCTTAGATGGTTTGATCCACAAGGATCCATTTTAGGCCCTGTCCTTTTTTCTTTCTTCTGTCCTTTAAGTATCATTTCTTAATGCCCCTGGAAAAAGACTGGGAAAAGTCATTCATGCCTTTGTGGCATCTAGATAGGATTACTGTAATGCACTGTTTTTTGGAATTAACAAAGCATCTCCTGCTTGTCTTCAACTAGTTCAAGATGCTGCAGCCAGAATGTTAACTGGTATGAATTAATGAGGGCACATTACTGTGGTTTTAGCATCTTTACCTTGGCTCCCGGTGTATTACAGAAACCAATATAAAACGGCATTGATGGTTTTTAAAGCCTCGAATGGTCATACACCTGCTGATGTTTTGGACCTGTTTTGTGTGTACATATGTTGTATGTATGCAGATTGTGGACATGCTTTGTATATATGCGCCTCAAGACATTTAAGGTCTGTATCCCAGTTGCTTTTAACTGTTCCGTGGTCTCATGTTAAACAAAATGGGGATCGTGCTTTTGCTGTCTCTGCAAGAAGAGCTTGGAATGGTTTCTCAAGTGACGTTATGCCCCATCTGTGACAGTTTTTTAAAACCAAGCTTAAAACATATCTTTATCAATTAGCTTTCAGCAGCTGCTAAACTGTGCAACTGTGGATTCAGGACTGTATTGTTGTTACTTACTTACTTACTAGTGTTTAGGATTATTTTTTACAAAGCATGTCTTTGTTTTCTTTGTCACTTCTCAGATAATTCTGAAGGCATTGATACATGTACCCTAGTAGGCCTTGTTTCTAAAAAAAAAAAAAAAAAACTCCTTGCACAGAGCTGTTATTATACTGATCAATACAACGTGGCCACCCTAGAAAAATCTGTGGCCTTTCCTTCCCACTAATTTTGCTGCTGGGTTTGCTTGTGCATATGATAATATTTTCGTGTGAGCACTATGCACGGTGTATATTTATTTATGTGTTTACAGGATTTGGAAAGCAGCAGGCATAAAGCGTAAACAGTCTTATGATTTATTATACATCTATGAATATGCAGTGCGATATTAGGGAAGGCTGCAGTGTGTGAACACATACCCGCATGCATCAACATATTTCCATATTTCTACACACACATCTACCACTCTCTCACTGTTTGCAGAGTGTTTTCTCTAAACCCTGACAAACCCAAGGTTATCTGTGTCATTTTAAGCAAGGCCTGAGGTACTTTGGTTTTCGTTATGCAACAGCAATCTTCTCTTCAAATTTCCAATTAGGCACACTGGCTTAGAACATAGCGCTCATAGAGGTCAGCAGCGGTGAAAGAACAAGCTCTTTCCCCTCTGCCTGCTTTGATTAAGGCTACATAGATGTCAACTTTTAGAGACTATAAACCCTGTATTCACAGTTTCCAAATTGTATACATTCAGACGTACAATATAGAAAACATAACATTAAAATTATTATCAGCAACAGCATTTTATTCCATTTTTAATTTCTTGACTGTGATACAATAATCTGGTAATCAGACTGATAATCATAGGCTCTGTAACTTACTAAACTCCCCCAAATAATGATCTGATTATTACGGCAACTTTGATATCACTTTACTTTAACTCTGCTACATTACATTGTCATAACCATGGTAATTAACCTGTCATAGCAGGTGTCATGTGCTGTCATAGGTTGTTATGACACACTTCATTTAATAATATAACAGCGCCGTGTTACCATTGCTGTTAACGGTCATAATGGACTACACAGCAAAAATTAACATATGACAAACTGTCATGACTTCAATCATTGGCCAAACCATCTACATATGTACATACCTGCACTCCAACCCAGCCACCTACAATCAGATTACTATAAGAGACTATAAGGGGAAAGTGTATGAACAAATTTTATGTTTAGCACAGCATTGCTATGAAATCCTGGGTGGTTGGTAAGGTGTTGCTGGACCATTGTTATGGTGCTTCTAGGCTGTTGCTATCCCTTGGAGTCCCAGGTGGTTGCTAATGTATTGCTAAGCTGTTGTTGTGGTATTCATGGGGTTTTAAAGGTGTTGTGTGGCTGTTGGTGTTATCCCAGGTCATTGCTACAGTGTTGCTGGGCCCTTTCTATGGTATACCAGGAGCTTGCCATGGTGTTTCTAGGCAATTGCTGCTTTATCCTAGGTGGTTGCTAAGGTGTTGCCAGGGTATCCTGAGCGCTTGTCAAGGCAACTGAATAAAACAGAAAGTAATTGATTGCTTTGAATAATCATTCAAATGATGGAAAGGACCAGAGAACCCGGAAGAAACCCACACAGACATGGGGAGAACATGCAAACTCCACACAGGGAGGACCCCGGTCACCCGGCAGGGGAATCGAACCCAGGCCTCCTCGCTGTGAGTTGACAGCGCTACCCACCACGCCACCGTGCCGCCCTATGAAATGTCGTATTTACTGAATATTCCTTTTTTTTCTTTGTATGATTAATTCGTTTTTTTTTATATATAAAACATGTTGAATACATAAATATGACTGTAGGAACTATGTATGTATACAATAGTATAAGGCAGCATAAAGACATAAATGTGCAAACAATAAAATAAAATACATCAACCTTTACGTTCTTAGCACATCGCAGTTTTCAAATTTGAGAAAATGTGCACAACCTTTATTACATATTATTCTAACAGATAATCATGCATTCGACTTTAATGTAGTTTTCAGATCAATGCATTTTTACAGCCTTAACACGAAGGAAGCAGCACTGTGCATGCTTGACCCCAGAGTGTGTGTGTGTGCGTGTGTGTGTGTGTGTGTGTGTGTGTGTGTGTCTTTGTATGGAATTGCTTGTGCTTGTCATACTGCAGGAAAAGAGGGTGAGAGAGAGAGAGAGAGAGAGAGAGAGAGAGAGAGACAGAGAAGAGACCTAGAGATAGATAGAGTAGAACTCACATGGCCTTAGAGCATGGTCACATGGGCTTCCCATGTGCAGCTGCTGGCTGTTTTGGAGCACTGGGCTATAGCTGCTCTGTGTGCATGTTTGTTTTCTTAGATTTTCAGGACAAAAATGTTCTGACTTTGAAGTAAAACTGGAGAAAACAGGGATAACCTACAATGTCAGAACCAATAAAATAATCCTGTCTTTGTGAAGTGTTATTTATAAAACTGTACAAGCAAAAGTGTTTCTTCTTGTTTATGGTTGCAGTTATAAAATTCTTATGCTACACACACACACACACACACACACATACTTATATGTATATTATATATATATATATATATATATATATATATAGAGAGAGAGAGAGAGAGAGAGAGATGGTAATATAAACACATGTACAAACACATGCTACAAAACCCACCCTTGTCGGACACAATGTACTACAAATAAACCAACTACACTAATAATAATACAATCAACAAAAAATATCTCCTTTTACACTAGGAGTGTGGCAGCTTCCGAGAGCCACTTTGCATGGCCACACCTCCTAAGCCTCCAATGGCTACGTGGCCCATGACAGAATTCACCTATATATTATACAATACCTTCTATTAGCAGCTGATTCTGGATTAGTTAACATCTTGGTTCTACTCGACCTCACCGCAGCATTTGACACGGTTTGCCACTCTACATTGTTGAACCGGCTGAAACTCTGGACTGAACTATCGGATACGGTGCTATCATGATTTGAGTCATACCTCTCTGACCGCCAGAAGTTTGTCTCCCTCAGTGGCTTCAGATCCACCTGCTCCACTGTAACGTCTGGAGTACCTCAAGGCTCGGTTCTTGGCCCAATGCTTTTTATAATCTACCTTCTCCCCCTTGGTAATATCATTCGACAGCACGGCCTCCAGTTCCATTGCTATGCTGACGACACCCAAATTTATGTCTGCTCCAAGCCCTCTGATCTACAACCTCCCGAATCGTTGCTCAGCTGTCTCCACGATGTCAATTCCTGGATGGCAAAGAATTTCCTCAACCTAAACAATAGCAAGTCTGAGGCCATTCTCATTGCCCCCCACCCCCCCACCCCCATGAAACTCGACCAACCATCCATCTCAATTCCTGGATTCGTCACAACCACATCACCTACTGTCTGTAATCTGGGTGTTATCTTGGACTCAGCTTTCACAATGGAAGCCCATATCAATAACATTACTAAAACTGCTTTCTTCCATCTAAGAAACATTGCTAAACTCCGCCCTTCACTCACTGACTCTGCGGCTGAAACTCTTGTTCATGCCTTTGTTACGTGTCGACTGGACTACTGCAATGCTCTGCTGGCCGGACTGCCTGCCAGTAGAATAAAGAAGCTCCAGCATGTGCAGAATTCTGCTGCCAGGGTCCTGACACGGTCTAAATCATCTGAGCACATCACCCCAAAACTGATATCCCTTCACTGGCTACCCATCCAATACCGCATTCAGTACAAGACAGTACTCTTGGTCTTCCGTTCACTACAGAACCTGCCCCCCCCCTTACTTGTCCTCTTTAGTTTCACGATACTGTCCTGCTCGCTCTCTCCGTTCCGCTGATGCTCACCTGTTGGTTGTTCCTCCAGTTCGACTACAAGGGTTCGGTGAACGAGCCTTCAGCGTTGTTGGCCCAAAGTTATGGAACTCGCTCCCCATTTCCCTGCGTTCCTGCACATCACTCAAGACTTTCAAATCTGAACTGAAAACACACCTGTTTCGGACTGCTTTTAATAACTCCTAATTGTTTTATATTATTTTCTGCTTTATCTGACCCTTTTTCCCATTTTATTTGTACAGTGTCCTTGGGTGTTTGAAAGGTGCTATAAATCAAATGTATTATTATTATTATTATTATTATTATTATTATTATTATTATTATACCACCATTCAGAGACACTTACATTTACACAAGCAACTACCAAAACTGTCACCACCAGATAAGCAATAATTAAAACTTTCATTTGTGAAGAAATCTCAGATGTACAGTAAGTTATAATGGACTGAGTCTAGATTTGTAATCTTTAGAAGAATTAAAGCTGAAGCAACAAAAGACTCTTGGAGCATCTACTGAAATCAGTAAAAAAAGAATGCATTAAAGGTGAAAGGTGAGTACACTAGTTACTATTATTATATTTTGTTATTGAGACTTCTGTATAATTTTCTGTTAAATATATTTTAGTTTTTTTTTCTTTTGCTGAAAAATTAGTAACTTATTTTTATTGTCTTATTTGACTGGAAATTAAATAAAGGTGGGGGGCTCTCTGACTTTACACAGTACTGTAATACTGTACTTACATATAAATAATTCTTAAGGGATCACATGTTCTCACAAGGTATAAAACAAACAATTATGTGTATGTGTATGAAAGAGACACACAAGACAGTTTTCATGGAAGTGGTGGGTTGAGGTCAAAGACCTAACTGACACTTGCCCTACACAACATTAACCCTTTTATTGTCCTGATCTGCTCACGTCAGCACATTCATCTGCAGCACAAACCCCTAAACATTGGCTGTATTATGTCAACAATTTGATGACGTTATCAGTGTGTACTGTTGCGTCCTATGTGCTGACCTCTGCCAGGAGATGGTCACTGATACAGGGCCTCATACTTGAGGCTTCTGTGACCTTGAGGGCAATCAAATCTTTACCTCCTGGAGACAATCAGACTGTAGTCTAACACAGCTGCTGTAGTCTATGGTCTAAAGGTTTTGTCACTGATAGCAATACTGATACTAAACAACGAAAATTGAATTTTGAAATGGAGTTTTATGAAAAATTTCTTAAACACGTCTAAGTAAACTTGCATTATCACAACAGAAAAAAACGCCAATGTTTAAAAAAAGTAAATAAGTTAAAAACAAAAATGGAATTCTTCCAATGGGAGAATTCAGCCAAAGTGGTACACTTTTTGGCGAATGCATCAGGGAACCCTAATAAAAGTTGTATACATGGATGTCAAAATCATGAAATTATAGCTGCAGATTAATTGTCAAAATTGTGCTTATGTCTATTTTGAGTTCGGACCCCAGTGATGACATGGTCACCTGTGGCTGAGAGTCCAAGAAAGTATTATAGCTCTGGTTCTCTCTGGTTGGGCAGGATGTTCCTCCCTGTCCCTGCATCACCCAGAATGATGCGAGCTCAACATGGGTGTCTGTTAGTTGATGTGACAGGGTTACCAGTTAATGTTGTCCTCCAAGCATGTTGAGCTGTCCAATGATGTTGCATTAATGGTAGTTTTCTGTTTATTGTATACATCTTTCAGAGTACATACAACCAGACTGGGTGATTAGCCATCTGGCTTCAAAACAATGATATTCTACATTATTCAAATATAAGCAAAATACTCCCATTACGTTAGCGTACACGCTAAAAACACTAGATTTAGCTACATAAGTAACAAATTAACATTACTTGTGCTGCCTTCTGAACTTATTATAGCCCCTGATGTGTCTTAATTAATGCATTTACTGCTTACATTTATTTACACTTACTTGCCCAACAAACCCACTTAACACTGCTTATTGTGGCTTAACTGTGAAATCTAATGACTGTGGAAAAATTACTGCAGTCAGCTTAACTAACAACGTACTTAACTTAGCTTAACTAATAAATAAAAACTTATAACTTAGTAACTTAACTAACTGATTATGTAATCATTTTGACAGGCCTATTGTGTTTTGTACATGTCTCCTAAATACAAATGTGTTAAAACTACAGTGTATTGAATGTAGTTTTCATCCAGAGCAAAATGGGACAGTTTAAGCTTACAGGAAGCTTATTTACTTATACTAACAACTTGAGAAATTGTTGCTTGTTAAAAGAGAATAGAATTGTGAGAAAGTCAGAAATAGATGCTTTTTCATGAGGATTGGTTAAATTCCCATAGTTAGGCTCACTTTTCAGTAACTATAACCAAAAAAAAATTGCAAATTGGAGTTATTCTTAAATTATAAGAGTTAAAGAGACATTATCATTGCTTTATTACCTTAATATTAAAGATGAACCCTTATGGCAATTATGGGCTGATAGCTAATGTTTTTCATGAAAAGATCTGTTGATGCCAATGCAAGTTTTATTAAATGTAGAAAACTGGCACTACCTATCTTTCTGGATTAGTATGTTGGAGCAACCCAGCATCATCTTAACATTCTGCTCTTAAAGTATACAATAAATCATCAAATATCAGTTTAAATTTTGATCAAATCTGTCTGATGCGGAACTTTTTTACATCCCTACTTGATATCAAACAGTTTATCCTGCCAAACAACATATTGTTTGAGCCTGAGTTAATACGTTCATGAAGTAGTAAGGCTGTCAAGATAAATATTGTTTTTTTTTCTCTGTGTTGCTAGTCAGGGTGGCTCTCTTTAGTTTCTCTGCAGTCACATGATAACAAACCACCCGGATCAAACTTTTGTGTGCACACATGAAAAAAAAAAACGCGAAGGCTGATAACCTCATAGCCTGGCCCATGTTCTATTTTCTAAGTGCAGAGGCCTGTAGACATTTAACCAGCGAATATTTAACCAGAGAATGCTAATGTTGCTAAAAATGACCACAAGGTGGACGGCTCAGTCAGGAATATTTAACCAACAAATGTAAGCAGGGGTCACTTAGCAATGTTTAACCAAAAATGTGTTAATGTCGCTAATAATAAATGCAAGCTTGTAGTAATCAGGTAGTATTATACTAGTGCTAGAAATTGAACAATGAAAGTTAAAGTGGAATTCTGCATAATTACATGGTTAAGATGTAAACAAAGTCATTCGGAGTGGTTTGATGTGAAACATTCCATCCCAGAAAAACTTACCGCATCAGAATTGTTAACAGTGGTGCTGACAGGTACCAGACATCTGAACGGTTTAATGCCTCTAAAACCTGCCTCACATGAAATGCTCAAGGACATGCTGCTTGATGCCTGAGACATTGTTTTCTGATAGTTTTCATATAAGTTTTCATTCATGGTAGACTTTTAGATGCACATCTTATGTTGTGAGGTAAAATGAATGGGATGATAATAAGCCATGATGGACCTGTGCACCTATATGTATCATATTAGAGTGAGAGAGAGAGAGACAGAGACAGACACAGAGGGATTAGAGGACAAAGGAGGACAAGGTTATAGGAATCAATCTTTGTCTTATTTCTAAGAAGTGCATGCTGGCCCTCCCAGCTGCTTGTGTGTGTGTGTGTGTGTGTGTGTGTGTGTGTGTGTGTGTGTAAGGCTGACGCAAAGGAAGGGAAAATAAACCACAAGGCAGATTGTAAACAGCAGCTGTCAGTAAGCCTTGCTCAAGGTGCACAACATTAAACATGATAGTGCAGTCCCTTAAACTGGCAGCTTCTTTTATTACACACAAGGAAAAAAATCTCAAATACAAGGATGCTCTGTTCTAGAGAGTTGTGTTTTGTACATGTGTTTTTCTCTGTTGTCAATGACATGGAAAAGGAAGAATATTCTTGACAGGTTTGGTTCGATTGGTGCAATTAGGACGCTGTGGACCAATCAAACTTATTCTCTGATTTTTTTTTTCCTTTTTATTTTGGTCCATTTTGACAGATATAAACACTCCACTTGTACTCAGATCCACACCAAGTGTGAATTGATCCATTAACTGTGTAAGCACATCATTAGCTTTGTTCCTCACAGGAGAAGAAGATAAGGATGGGTTATGGCAGTGTGATTCACTGCCTCACACTTCAACCTGAGCATCATATCTGTTCTGAAATCAGGTCTCCTTCTCTAACCACTCCTATCTGGATACCTTTTGATTGGTGGGCCACTCACAACCTAGCAGTAACACTGATGTATGTAAAAACCCCAGCAACACCTCTGTGTCTGATACACTCCTTCTAGCACCACGCACACTACCATTCTGCAGTCTCAGGGGCATTGCTATGTGAGAATGGTCCGTTGCACAACTAATAGGTGACCTTCAGCGGTCATGTGGTGCAAGCAAGCAAGCAAAGTTTATCTATATATCACTTTTTACAACAGGTGTTGTCACAAAGCAGCTTTACAGAACAATCAGTATTACAGAAAGAAAAAGAAAAGAGAAAATCTGGGTCCAAGCCCCCATGAGCAAGCCTGTGGCAACAGTGGCAAGGAAAAACTCCCTAAGGGCAAAAGGAAGAAACCTTGAGAGGAACCAAGCCTCAGAAGGGGAATCCATCCTCGTCTGGTTGACACCGCATAGCAAACATTGTTAGTATAAAGTATTATAGTACAAAGCAGGAAAACAGGTGGTTAATTTGATGAGTTTATGATTATGCAGCAGCAGCATCTGAGGGTGAGGATTGCACAGCGTTGTACAGCAAAAAGCTCAGTGGTGGTCAAGCCAGTCCAGAAGGCTGGCGAGCAGTGGGCACCCGATCAAGGCAGAAGAGGCAACAACATCAGACGCACAGGATGGGCAGCTATTCAACTTGGCAAAGTGCAAAACTGACCAATGTTGAACAGGGTAAAGCACAGCTGTCAAAATGTGCTGAACAATATATGTGCTACAGTCTGTAATTGTACACCAATTTAATGACCTATAAGCTCTTAAAACTAGCCAGTGAAAACAGGTACAAGGTAGGTGTTTCCAATAAAGTGAATAGTGAGATATAGTGTTGTAGTACTTAAGCCTAGTCTTAAGATGACATTAGTCTTGACCTTGACGTTATTTGTACTCGGCCTTGTCTCAATCTTGACATCCTCTGGACCTTTTTACTCAGTCTCGGGGCAAGGCAGTCTTGGAAATTGTTCTTGACACCAGTCGAGTGCAGTGGCTCCATCTGAAATGTGAACGTGAAAATTGAGCTTTTTTCTATCATTATTGAATAGCAGTAAGACCTTCAAACAGAGTCATACAGTCCTTTCTCTACGTGTTAAAATAAAATCTGTTTATTGAGAGTTGAGGATTTATTTGATATTTCAATGATTGCTTCCAAAATTCAGACACCCCCTGATGGCAGATCAGAATGGTATCATTTCTGTTTTGATTTAATAATAACAATGTATGTATGTTGTTTGGTTTACGATCAGCTGACTTTAGGTGATGATTCTTGATGGGTTTTAGAGATGAAGGGACAGAAAATAATCTCACCATCATTTGCTTGAAAAGTTGCAATGCAAAGTTGGACTTTTTATAAAACTACTTAATGTTAAGTTTTACAAATTATATTATACAATATACCATTTTTGCATATATCATGTATAATTAATGATAATGAATATACAATGAACCACATTTTTTTTAATTCCTCCCTTTCTTCTTTTTATTCTTAGATTCTGATAAATTCTTAATCTGGTCTCTGTCTTGTTTCGGCCTCATGATTCCAGGTCTAGGTTTTGATTCAGTCTTGATTTCTACAAGGTCTTGTCTTTGTCTTGGCTGCTCCTGGGCTCGGTCATGATTTGGACTCGAGTACTACAATGTCTCAGTCTTGACTCTGACTCAGCTATGACAAATCTTGGTCTTGTCTTGGTCCTGCCACTCCTAGTCTTGGCCATGATTTGGACTCATCAACTACAAAGTCTTGGTTCTGACTTGGACTCGATTTGTCCAGGTCTCAATCTTGACTCAGACTCACCTGTAGTGGTCTTGACTACAACACTAGAGAGGAACAAAACAACTTTTAGTTGGACCTAAGAGTTGGATGCTAAGAATTTGGAACAAGTTGCTGGACGTTACATGACTATAAATAATTGCCCTGTACTTATTTGACCAAAATGATGTATGTCCACAGTCTTGACACTCAAAAACGTTCATCTGGAAGATCTCAGATTGGTCAGTATAATCACTGCGCAAAATAAAATAAAATAAGTGTAAGATGCTCATTTGAATATATTTGTTCATATTAATACTGTCAAGTGAAATATCACAATATTAATTAAGACCAGATATATTGTGCAGCTCTAGTTGCAGTCAGTAAAAGAATATACAGATTATTACTCTCAATTGTATCCATCTCTTCAACCTTTTGTCTCATAGCTCATAGCTCATAGTATTACATAAGCAGATGAGAGGCCTCAGGCACTGACCGTGCTTCAGGTGTTATGATAGTCAACCACCCCCCCACCCCAACCCCCACCCTGCCCTCTCATTGGGCTTACAGTGTGTTCTGCATGTCTCTTCTAACAGCGGCAGTCTGGTAAACAGTAACTCTATCTATGCTCCATTGTGGGTGCTCTCAATAGTGAGAGCAGCAAAGAGGGGAGCCATTAAAGGACTAGACTAGATTAAGTGCCCTACATCTCAATGAGGTTAAGTGCATTTTCTGTTGGAGGAGGCAAACATCCCGTGATATATAGGAGGAGAGGATTTGGTGTGTGTGTGTGTGTGTGTGTATGTGCGTGTGTTGTTTGTGTGTGTGTGTGTGTGTGTGTGTGTGTGGTTGTGTGCATATGTGTGTGAAGAGGCAAACAAGGGCAAATCATAGAATTAGGGGACTGCTGTGAAGACAGACAGAACACAGGGGAAAAAGAAAAGGGGCCAAAAACAGGGTCCCTGAAGAACACAGTGTGTGTATTTTGCTTGTGCTTATTTTACTTACTTTGTGGGGACCAAATATCTTTTTTGTTGGGTGGGAGTACAATTCTCTCAATGTACTAACTAGATCCCCCACTATCACACAACACTACCAAGCTGAGAGGACGAAGACTAGAACTTGCTTCATCTGAGTCACATGACTTTAGCCACCAGCACATCTTATGAACTTTTGCTAACACAATGTGGATAGCTAAATGTGCTTAGAGGAGAATTCTGACAGCCCAATTCTAATATGTCGGCTAACAAATGTGCTACTCATATTCACAAAGTCACGCAATTATAGATGATCCATATGAATCCTTCTATTTTTTTTATTTTAAATTTAAACATATGTCACCTTTAAACATATGTAATTTAAACATACACATCTTTACACTTCAAAAGAAATCAAAACATATTTTATAAAAGCAAGTATGAGTTGAAATTTGGGGGTTAGGGTTTGGGACAGCCACCTCCCAGTAGCAAGTACTCTACAAATGATGACTTGGTATATATTTAGTTTATTAATATCTCAATTAATGTCTTGGGGTTTAAAGAAACCATAACATGATCCTTGTAAATTTCAAGACCTTTACTTTTTATTTATTTATTTTATTTTTTTGTGGTACCGCAGTTTGAAATATTTCAGTAGAATGTTCCATATAGAGGAAATTCGTGCTTTAAATGCATCACATGTAAAACATTTTGAAAGATGTGTAATGCAAGCAATGAAATTCTTGCTAAAGCAGTAGCTGCTATGCGATTGTGAGAAATTTGACTGCATTGTGTTACGCCACTTTGTTACAGAAAAAAGTATCACATTACTGTAATGTGGTACTTTGTACTGTGCTGCTCCAAACACTGTTGAGGATAAGGTAAAGCTTGGGTGTTTCAATATGGGCACTGCAGTGTTTAGCGAAAAAAATGCATGGACCAATGAGAAACAGCCATAAAGATGTGTGTGTGTGTGTGTGTGTGTGTGTGTGTGTGAGAGAGAGAGAGAGAGACAGAAAAAGAGAGATGGTGCTGGAACACATTCCTCAGGGCAGAGTGAGGAGTCTGTATGGAGTTCATTGTTTCTAATCTGGTCATGAGAGCTGCCAGATCACATGAAGCGGCAGGATTCTCTCAGACACACACACACACACACACACACACACACACACACACACACACACACACACACACACACACACACACACACACACACACTTTCACTGAGCTCTGTGGAGAAGGACACTGACAGGGCCACATCCCGTTCTCTAAGGTATATGCAGATGTGCTGTTTTGAGACTCTGTAGGGACCTAATTTGTACTACATCTGTGATTTATATACTTGGTGCACCCCTCTAATATAAATTTTTCAGCTTCAGTGCATAATCTCCTTATATTTGCTCTATGATTTACATTACTCATTACACCTCATTTTATGACTAGTAATCATTTATGAAAACACAGTACCGTACAATAAAGTATTACACAAAAAAGTGCCTCTTCATATCCTGCTCATTCTGCAGTTTTGCTAGAAAGCCTTCCTCTCTCTTCCTCTCTTTCTCTCTCTCCTCCCCCTCCGCCAGATGTGACCTATCACATGCCCCATCTGTCCAGCACATCTCACTGCACCATAGATGCCATTTCTGTAGCTCTTTGCAGCATAGGCCTCACCATACTTTAGAGAAACACCGAATGAAAGGAGGTGGTTATCTGAGAGTAATTCTGTCAAATGTTAAAGGGAACTTCCTCATTTTTTCAAAATCTCTGCATAGTTAGATCTTTGAGACATAAACAAAGTCATTCAGAGTGGTTTGATGTGAAATGCTCTATTTTAGAGTAACTTACTGACCCAGATTTCTTTAAAATGGAGGATGGGAACCAGGGCTTGTGATCTCTATATTGCACAAATCTAGCCATGTTTTTTACTGCCCAAAGGAACCAGTGAACCTACACATGTCTTCTTTATTACAGTATGCAATGTTGATGACAAAGGTGAATCTGAACTAGAACACAGTTTCTTTTGGACCTACTTTGTGTTCCCACGCCCTCTCTGCTAGAATAACGTTCTGTAAAGTTGCTTTTAGCTTCATTTTTCAGACGTCTAGTTCTTATTATTATCACTAGCAACAGAGCATTTCTCATCAAATCACTCAGAATGACTTTTTTTGTATATTAATGACTCAATTATAAAGAAAATAGAAAAATTGGTAGAATTCATCTTTAAAGAGCATCTCTGTTACCTGAGACACATTTGCTTGTGTCATGCTTCATTCTGGTGTTGCATGTTATAAGTGTGCTCATTAATCATCCTCATGAGCTTTGTCAAGGTCAAGAATGAATGCATTCAATCTTCTGTTAGTATCTTCTCACTATCTCTCCTTGTCACGAAAGCCAAAGACACTGTCCTTTTCTTTAATGTCCTGTTTCCGCTCTCACAGCCATAGTAATCTGAAGCATTGTTTGGTCTGTGCTGGATCTTGTCTAGTTTTATGTGAAACAAAGATAATCATGTGGTAAGGAATGACATGGGTGGGGGCATTTCTTGTTTACTGTTGGCCATTTGCCATATAGACTGTTGCTCATCAGTGATGTGTTGAAAATTCAACAGATCTAGACTGTTTCCAAGCTAACTGGAAACAGGATTAATAGTAGGATTGCGTGTGCATTATGCAAAGAACATCAAGCTAAATGGTCGCTACAATGTTATCATTCAGGTGAAGCTATTTCTTTAATTAAACACGAAATAAATTAGAAAAAAAGAGTCCAACTTTTAACCAAACAGCAATGTACCACCAAAACTCATGAAGACAAAATTGTGCTCAGCTAGAAAATCAATGGTGAACACATGTTATTCCCATGTTATTCCCATGTTATTCCCATGTTAATCCCATCAATACAGTTTGAAACCATGGCATTGATGAAGTGGGAATTCTATCTTGATACTAGTCCTGTTTCTAGCCTAGCCAGCACAATGTAACTAAAGCACTTAGTCAGTTACATAAAGATTGAACACCCATTAACATTTCACTTCAAATGTAACACTAAATCCTTCTCATTCGGTGTTAATATTTTACTTGATTTTCAAGTAATAATCAAAACAAGTTACTACCTACAAGACTAGGTTGAACTGCTATGGTAACTAACGGTAACTCCCAAAGACACACGAGTGCCTCACTCTGTTTTCTCCTTGCTGTGGAGGACCGGGGGAAGTTTAGGTTTTTTGCTGATCTTAGGCTATGTTTACACAGGAGGTAAAAGTGGCCCAAATCCGATCTTTTTCCTCATATGTGACACATGCCCCTTACTTTAGTGTTCCCGGTCAAAATGGACCGGTCTGTTTTTAACTGCTCTTAAATTAGCACAAAAACCATTTTTCACCACCATATTTTTATTCAACATTCCTTAGCTGTGAGCAATGTCTCAAAGTAGTGTTTAACCTGAATGTATAGAATTAGACATAAAATAACTGCAGTGCAAATACAAATAGAGTGAGTGCGTTGGGGGGGGGAAATGGGGTGTATGAGGATGTTCTCTGTCTGATGGATTAATATAGTCTGGATACCCATTCATTTCCTATGGCGGTCACTTTTGACCGGGAACACCACTGTTGATTGATTAAACCCTCAAAATTCAATGAAAGAGGCGATCATCACTTTTATCTGTTCCAGTGCATAGTGTGGAGGATATCACAAGGCCTTGAGGCAATCCGAATATTTGTGAGCGTTTTAAGTTGTAAATCGGGCAGATTTGACCCGAACACGACAGGAAGGTTAAGCTGACATTTTGCGCCCTGTTTATGGCGAACTCGAACACACTGTGGGTGATGAGTCCAGCTGTCCACTACTGGAACTTCAGAATCGCTCCTGTGATGCTGGCGAAGACGAAACCGGGAGCGACTAGTGTTCGCTGGTCGTCATGATTCTTTACCTCTGGACGAGCCACGTGAAGTATATTGTTGTTTTGCGCATGCAGGTCGGTTCAGACTGTTCGTTTCAGACTGATGGCGCATACAGATCACATTTAAAAAATTGGATTTGGTGGGGAAAATCAGATTTGGGTCACTTTTACCTGCTGTGTAAATGTAGCCTTAGATATTAAGGTGGAACATATAGTTCTTTGTTACTCCTTGATGCTCCAAACCACCACCCGAATGTTACCTACAAAGGTAATACGACTCTTGTAAACTACATCTCTGAGGGTGACACAGACTAGTTATGCAAAACTGAGGGATCCCATTATTTGTACTGCGGATGCATTGCCCCTCTTCAGCCCCCCACCCCCCAGTGCCTTATGTCATAGACAGATCTGTTGCCATCTTCCCTCCTCTCTCCACCTCTTTGCTTATCACCATTACCCCTCAGAGCCTGCTGCATGCTGGCTGCCATGCTAGCACTCTAGTTGCCATGGAGAATGAGCCAAGGACAGTGGCAGTGATGGCTGACCGCACTCATACTGGCGTGACCTCACGATGGAGGAACTCAGTGGTGGTGAAGCGACTTTTCTGGAGGCAGAGCCGGTTACACCGATGAGTCATGCTGAGGCCGTGGCCATAAATACACCCTCGCCATGCATGGCGTTCCAACACCGTTGTCATGGCAATTATTGCTTTCCCAACTGCCTGCTGGGCTACTAATGCGTTGTTGATAAGGCGCGATGAAGGACGGTGATGCGACGTGCCGCACATTGATGCCTTTTTCGAGGCACCAAGGCAAGGTGGCATTTTTTGTGTGTTTTTTCAAAGGCTGCTGAATTGGCCTTGTGATGTGCGTGCATGCACCTGTGAGAATTTGCCACCTCTAAAATTCTGGCCTTGCTTTTATAAAGCAGCTGACCTTCAGAAATGACCTTGCTCTGCCATGCTTAACACTTTTTTTTCCAGCCAAAAGAGTTTATAAAATGCTTTTAGGCTGCCAGCTAATGCTGGCTGAGAAAAAAGCCCACACATCCTCCTGGAGGAGTAATTTAGCCCTGAGCTTGACACATTACACCAGCAGAATCCAGCTCAGGAGACAAAACGGCCCTGTTGTTGAGGATGACTGTGCAGTTTCTTGGCCACAGTGTTGCTGGGCTTCAGGTGGCCTCGCAGTGGTTGATCGTTAGTAACGGCATAGAGCTCAGTTGAAAGCTTTGTTATGACTGTTGGTACTGCTTTAGGACCTGTGTTTAGGTTCTGTGAAGGGTCTACCATGGAAAAACATACCAACCTGTTAAAATAAATAAAGTTAAACTTAAAAGCTGCTTTGGAACAAAGAGCTCTCTAAAGTTCAGGAACAGAATTGGGGACAGGACTGGATGATTACTTTTGTAGGATATGGCCAAAGGGCTCTGACATGTTACTGTTGGATTGCTATCTGGGGCAGGTCCCTGTGGCATGTAGGGGTTTGGTGTTGTCTGCCCCCCGTCCCCACCTTCCAAAATAGAGCTAAGTGCTAAGCTAATGATTTCAGATGTGGTGCATGTATTGCATTTTCCCTCTAGAGCTCCACAGTGTTGCAAAATAAATGGTTCCTTTGCCTTGTTTTATGAGATTCTGTCAAATAGCGTAGCAGAGCAGCACGATGAAATCAAAGCACTCGTAAAAATGGGGAAAGCCCTGCTCCTCGGAATCTCATTCCCTCAAAAACGGTCACTTCATAGGAAAAGGAAAAATGTTCTTAACCTTTATGTCTGTTTTTTTTTTACAAGTATTTTGTTTATCACACAGTGTAACTGGCAGGTGGGGAACCCAAATGAATGTATACATTTGATCAAAGGATGAAAGAAAAAAGGAAGGTTTTCAGATGATTGAAGCAAATATGTTTATTTATTTATTTTACTGAACTAGAATGCTTTACTGAATTAATGCAAACTGTCGTTTCACAGTAAAAAAAAATTACACACACACACACACACACCGGCCACTTTATTAGGTACAATTGCTTAACACAAATAGCTAATCAGCCTGTCACATGGCCGCAACTCAATGCATTTAAGCATTAGGAGAAAATATCCAGTGAACGGCAGTTGTGTGGATGAAAATGCCTAGTTGATGTGAGAGGTCAGAGAAGAATGGACAGACTGGTTTGAGATGATAGAAAGGCAACAGTAACTCAAATAACCACTTGTTACCACCAAGGAATGCAGAATACCACCTCTGAATGCACAACACGTCGAACCTTGAAGAAGATGGGCTACAGCAGCAGAAGACCACACCAGGTGCCACTCCTGTGAGGTAAGAACAGGAAACTGAGACTACAATTCGCAAGGGCTCACCGAAATTGCACAATAGAAGATTGGAAAAATATTGCCTGGCCTCGATTTCAGTCTCGATTTCAGCTGCGACATTCAGATGGTAGGGTAAGAATTTGGCGTAAACAACATGAAAGTGTGGATCCATCCTATGTTGTATCAACAGTTCAGGCTGGTGGTGGTGGTGTAATGGTCTGGGAGATATTTTCTTGGCATACTTTGGGCCCCTTAGTACCGATTGAGCATTGTTTAAATGCCGCAGCCTACCTGAGTATTGTTGCTGACCATGTCCATCCCTTTATGACCACAGTGTACCCATCTTCTGATGGCTACTTCCAGCAAGGTAATGTCACACCATGTCACAAAGCTCATATCATCTCAAACTTGTTTCTTGAACATGACAATGAGTTCACTGTACTCCAATGGCCTCCACAGTCACCAGATCACAATCCAATAGAGCACCTTTGGGATGTGGTGGAACGGGAGATGTGCAGCGACAAATCTGCAGCAACTATGTGATGTGTGATGACAATATGGACCAAAATCTTTGAGGAATGTTTCCAACACCTTGTTGAAAGTATGCCATGAAGAATTAAGGCAGTTCTGAAGGCAAAAGGGGGTCCAACCATTTAGTACCTAATAAAGTGGCCAGTGAGTGTATACATACACATCTTTTAAGCCACTTCTCCTTCTGGGTCACGGGGGGTGCTGTTACATGTGTATATAGTATGTATATGTATGTATATATGTATGTATATATATATATATATATATATATATATACATGAAGCTTGGATATAACTTAGTCAGTGTACAGCTTATATAGCAGTATATATTTACTATTCTCTGAAAATAACTCTACACACAGCCATTAATGTATAAATAGCTGGCAACACAAGTGAGTACACCTCACAGTGAACATGTTCAAATTGTGCCCAATTGTGTCGTTGTCCCTGTCTGGTGTCATGTGACTCATTAGAGTTACAAGGTTCCAGGTGTGAATGGGGAGCAGGGCTGTTAAATTGTTTTGAGCACAGTTCGCTCATAATGGCCACTGGATATTCAACATGGCACCTCATGGCAAAGAACTCTCTGAGGATGTGAGAAATAGAATTGTTGCTCTCCACAAACATCTCCTAGGCTATAAGAAGATTGTTAACACCCTGAAACTGAGCTATAGCTCGGTGGCCAAGGTGATACAGTGGTTTTCCAGGACAGGTTCCACTTGGAACAGGCTTCACCAGGGTCGACCATAGAAGCCTCTTCTGAAGCTGACACACAAGAAAGCCCAGAATGTTTGCTGAAGACAAGCAGTTCAAGAATATGGATTACTGGAACCATGTCCTGTGGTCTGATGAGACCAAGATAAATTTGTTTGGCTCAGATGGTGTCGAGCATGTGTGGTGGCACCTGGGTGAGGAGTACCAAGACAACTGTCTGTTGTCTACAGTCAAGCATGGTGGTGGTAGCATCCTGGTCTGGAGCTGCATGAGTGCTGCCAGCACTGGGGAGCTGTGGTTCATTGAGGGAAACATGAATTCTAACATGTGCTGTGACATTCTGAAGGAGAGCATGATCCCCTCCCTTCTGAAACTGTGCCGCACTGTGCTGCATTTTCCAACTTGATAACAAACCCAAACACACCTGCAAGATGACAACTGCCTTGCTGAAGGTAAAGGTGATGGAATGGCCAAGTATGTCTCCAGACCTAAACCCAAATGAGCACCTGTGGGGCATCCTCAAGCAGAAGAGGAGGAGCGCAAGGTGTCTAAAATTCATCAGCTCAGTGATGTCATCGTGGAGGAGTGGAAGAGGATTCCAGTGGCAACTTGTGCAGCTCTGGTGAATTCTATGCCCAAGAGAATTAAGGCAATGCTAGATAATAATGGTGGTCACACAAAATATTGATACTTTGAGCACAATTTGGACATGTTCACTATAAGGTGTATTCACTTGTGTTGCCAGCTATTTAGACATTAATGGCTGTGTGTAGACTTATTTTCAGAGAATAGTAAATATATACTGCTATTGAAAGATAGATTTGTCCCACATTTTTATGTCAGTACCGAAACTCAAAGATATGGGTGGAGCTTATTAATTTAGCCCCACCCCTGCATGTAAGAACAGGAAGTAAGACTGCATCACTGCCAGTCTTAGCCACAATTTGCGCAGTTACACTCCATTGTTTTGAAGTAAATGTGTCTCAAACCCTGAAGATCAGTGTGTAATATTACGAATGGTCAGTAAAGAAAATTGTGCAGTTAAGGAAACTTTTTGTGTTTCACTGGAAAAATATTGTGATTTTAAGTGTGTAAAACTTTTTGAGCATTTTTAATGTCTGAAATTTGCTAAAGATTTCACTACCGAACCAGTCACTAGTGACACATTTGGTACAGATTTGAAAGCATAATTAAGGTAAAGGATCATTTGAAGCAAAAAGATCCTAGTCTAGGTCCAACTCGGTTAAGTCCAAAATAAGTCTTTGAACTAATTCAGTAGAATGATCCATATACTTAAGAGCAAATTTGCAGTCAAGCATTCAGGAAACATAATCACAGTATCTACTGCCCATTTGTGAACTTAAGCATGGATATTTGTAGAAAAACAACATGCATTTCAAACCCTTCAGCATCCCAGTGTCATACAGAAGCCTTTGAAGCGCATCTATGCTGGTTTTATGATATGAAGGATGAACAGGTGGCCTGACTTGGTCAAGTCACGTGCATCAGCCCGTGCATTTGAATAAACTGTCACGTCAAATTTGGTGTGGAGTTTTTAAAGAGCTCAATTAATTGTCTAGACACAATAATATGGGCTTTGGGCAAGCATGTTTAAAATGTAGTTTGCTAGATATTCCAAGTTCTTCTACAATATGATCAGGCTTTTACTTCTTGTTTTGCTTCTGCTTTTTAATTGGCCACCCGTCATAGTTGTTCAGTCATCTTGCACTCTTTACCCATTATATGCTATGACCATTTTGCTATTTCTTTTTGCGTGAGGTCTGCAACACTGGTGGGGCACATGAGAACATTGTGGAGGCTCTATTGGTTCCCCTGGTTAAACTGGCATGGTGCCTGTCGCCTCTGCTTGGAGCACAGGAGCCGAACTAATTACCCTCCATCAGGAATTTGATTACGGTGCATTTGCAGGGCATTCGTTTGACGCTACAAGGGCTGCATGTGAACTAAAAAAAGAAGAAGCTGGTCACCTTCGTTACCATAAGCCTTTTGTCATAGAAATAGATCCTCGCAGCTCACATGTCTCATGTCCTTTCTGCTTTCGATGTCAGTGGGAGTGATTCTTTATCACACAAAGCGATGCTCCAGTACACGGTCTAACCCATGTCGTGAAATGCAGTGGAGCATTGTTTGTACCTATGAATGGTATAAACCTACATACAAGAAGGATGTCATCCATTTATTACCAAATGCCAACCAAAAGCTTTTTCATTTTAATTCATATCACTGTCACGCATGCAGCCCTGAATGAGGTTAGCGGGTTTAGCCATATGTAGGGGAGCAGGAGGTTGAACTGTGTCCAAAAATATGGACACTGAAACTGAGATCTTTCTCCATTTTGGAGGGTGAGAGAAATGTCAAAAACGACTTATCCTGGTTGAGCCTTTGTTTTTTTTTTTTGACGTATAGAAATGAAAACAAATAGATCTGTCTTGGTCATTCAATGCTTCCAGCCCCAAGTATGTGAAAAAATAAGTTATTCATTTTATTTGAATTACATTTGTATAAAAGTGAAAACAAGTTAATGACAAGGTAACTTGCTCCTTCACATAAGGCATCGTCAGAGCTTCATGGTTTAAGCATAAGCTAGAAAACAAAATAAATTCAGTACCTTCATGTATGTTACATTTACCTAAAAAGTAAAGCAAACTATTGAGTGAAAATCATAAAAAGTTAACACCCCTTTGAGCACGGTGTCCTTGAAGCGTGTCCCTCAAGCACTAACATAGCTAGAAAATAGTGGCTGAAGTAACCTAGTTAGGTAAGCTATCGGTTACATAACTAGGCTATTTAGACAAGATGGCTGCTAATGTTTGTAGCTAGGCAGTTGGCTATTTATAGATAACAATATGTCATACAGTGTCGGAAACCACATATGCATGATTACTTGATGTGGATTGGGTCAAATGTGTGATGACTTAGGTATGCAGTTTGGATGATGCATAAGCATCTGTTACTTATGCTGTATTCACTTGTACATTGCACTCGAAGAGTTCATTAAGTCCCATTTCTAAATAGGAAACTCAAGATTCTAGATAATGCGAGGTGTATAATCCAACCGTTCACCTTGTCTTCTGGCAATAAAAAAAGTGCTTCTATGTGAACTGATGAGCTTATAGCAAGGAAAAAGCAGGATGTATATTCTCTGGATCTCTATGTTTTCTTTTTACATGTACTGGGCATACAAGGAATAAAGTTGTATTTATTTGTTATGCATCTGCCTCCCAATAAGCACTCAAATGCAGCATTAGCTACATTAGCCTTGTAGCAAACTTCAGCCCCCAAACATATTGCAGCTGATTTACTACATTTGATTTACAAACATATATTTAAACATGCATATACTTTTAAACAATTTGTGTTCATAGAAACACTATGTGCAATAATAATCCCTGTAAATAGCAAGCTAGTCATTCAAAATCTTGAATAAAATATAAAAGTATTAGATGACTGGCGATTTAAGGTAGCCCTTTGCTTACCAGAGAAAGGAGGAGGTTGGGGTTTTTCTCATTGTAAAAATATTGTGCAGAACACTGCCTGTCACAGTGATGTTCACCCTCCCCTTGGCACTCCAGTAGCATCAGAGGCCGCTCACTCAGTGCTGAACGCAAGGACACAAGGCTTGCTTGCAGTTCATGCCTCGCTGTAGCCCGCAACCCAGTCCCACTGCAGTGGGGGAGGTCAGCTTACTCAACCAAGCACACAGAGCAAATTTGCCACTGAGAATATGAGAAGAGCAATGCTACTTTACTCATGCTGTTCATTTCAGCTGATAATGTGATTTCTATACTGGGTTAAGTGTCATTTTTTCTTCATTTTCCTCTATCGGTGAGGAAATAATGCTATATATTGGACAGGTGTAAATAAATTATATTTTTGCTTTCTAATGTTTTCCAAAAACAGAAAAGAAAGAAAAGAAATAAATCTGCTTTTCAGTTTTGGTGGAAGGGATCATTTGAAATGACTGTAAAATAAAACGATTCTTGATGCTGAAATGCTTTAATACCTTTAATATTTAAATACAAGACTCCTTAAAACAGTTATGGTACATTACCATGCTGTTTGCACATATATATTTACATTTACAGCATTTAGCAGACACTCTTTTCCAGAGCGACTTACAGAAAGTGCTTTGTCTATCTAGAGAAAGTATCTTTGCTAGTTACCAATAGGTTAGAGAGAAAGCCAGTCCTGAACTCAATAATGCTAGAAACAAAGAATCACTGTTGATACCCAGAGCAAAAGGAATAGAGTTGAACACAGAACATTTTTGACAACAGTTTTGATAAAACCGCACAAATCTTGATACATATAGGACTATAAGAAATATTCTGATATTTTTACCATTTTACCATATTTATACCATTTACCAATGTAACGGCATTCATCTATAAGACATTCACCATAGAAAATTGTAGGTTAATTCAACTGACCTACAGGTAAATAATATTTCATACAGCAATACCTGTTGCTGTATTATTAGTTCTCCTATCTTACTTCAGAGTGACCAGTCCAGTTAGATCAATTGACAAGCACGGTTGATTATAAATTTGATAAGTTCAGACAATTGCCTAAAGAGGCTGGCCATTGAATGACCCATGTAAGGTGACAGCCCTAAGAAAGGGGAGTGCCCTGAGGAGCTCAATGTGCCATACTTCCCTAAGAAGGGGAGATGAAATAGGCATGAGAGCTTGTGAGGGGGAGGGGAGACCCCATGGAGATTCATAGGCTGTTACTGATAATGGAACTGGGATAAGTTAAGAAATGTGTGTGCTTCGTGAAAATTGAGTATGTTCTTGGTTCACACAGAGTAACAGGCAAAATGTTCTTATAGTCTTGAGTGTGTGGTGGGAGGTTTGTTGTAAGGTTCTTCATGACTTATACAGCGCAGGAGGCCCATTTAACTCTAATATATACTCATTCATCGTTTTCAAGAGCATGATCTGTTATGTGTGACAACAAGCCTTATACTCCCAGCACAATCTGTAGCCTATGCGTCTATGCTCTGCAAAAAAGCGGGGGTGGGGGTGGGGGGTGGAAGTGTGTAAATGTTTGATGCGGCTGCAGATTGCAGCTCTGATATGCTACATCACGCCATCTGTCTCCAGCCAGAGCCTCTGTATTAGAAAGAGAGAAAGATGGCGGCAGGAGGAGAAAGGGAAAAGGAGCCTGGTGACATATTGCATTGTGCTAAGGTAATGACGATTCTTGTGCATCAATGAGCATCAATCCAAGTCCTCCAGTAGTTACAGACGATCTTTTGGACCTGTCCAAGCTGGAGAACAATTTAAGCCATGCAAGAATTGATGGTGCTTTTGGGAGCTCAAAGCTAAAAAACTTCTATTTTATGTCCACACTGGGAATCGATAAATCCCTTCTGAGGTAGCATTATAAAAAATTTAAAAATCTGTTTTCATGGCAACTGGAACGAGGGAAGCAGGCTCTTTTCTTTATTCCTACAATACTCAATGAGTAATAAGTACAAAAAGCCATCAATAAGAAAAAGGTTCTTTGGACGACGGAATTAGAGATGATCAAAGAATATGCTAAATGGTTTTGCATGGATTCTAAGGGCATTGATCATAGCTAAAACCACGGGGGATGGGTGCATTTATGGATGCAGGAAAGGTGTTCTTAGATTCTTAGATGTTACTTTAAAGGAACATTAAAACCATATTGGATTCACATATGAAACAGATTGATGATCTGTCCGCAATATCATATTGACAGAAGGTCAGTTCAAAAGACTGATGGTCAGCCTTGTTTTGAACTCTAACAGAGCTTATTGCTAGCAAAGGTCAATATATTTAAGAGAGGCTCTGTACCAGGATGGAAATTCAATTTCTTCATCTAAGTCCAGATGAGAATGAAAAAGGTCGTATTTTACACTCTGCTCATTTGAATGTGGACAATGAAACCATAAAAGTATGGATGCATATACAGTAGCTTTGTTCATTGTTCTTATGGGTTTTATCCCACATTTGTAGAAGTGCTTGAGGATAAATGTGAGCAACGCTGAGGTTTTATGGACTGCTGTAAAAACTGAAATGCCTCTGTGAGCTTGAGTAGAAAGTTATGATTTTTCCATTTCTTGAAAAATAATTTCTGTAAATTTCAACAGTCATTCTTGCTTCTTGATAGAAGGTTTCTCATTTCTTGGTATTCAGCTTAAACAGCTGCCAGAGAAGCATTGTTGAGACCTGACAGAGAGTTTTTTTCTGATTTTTTATCACAGTTTACTCAGGATAGAACAGAAGCATACACAACACTTATGTGCCAGTGAAGTAAATGAGCTAGAGTGAAGCCTGCAGGGAATCAACCTTTGCTTGCTTCAGCTTTTCATGCTGGAGGTTTGGAAGAACACTATCAAACACATGACAATGAGCAGTAAGGTTCGGGAACATCTGGAATGCCAATTAATTAGGTTAATAAAATGCCTGTAAAAAAAATAACTGGCATTACCAAGATTCTCCAAATATCTCCAAATGCCAATTCCATTCTGTGCGAAAAAAAAAAACTTTCCCTGTAATGATGTAATAATGTAATAATGTAATAATGTAATTTCATAATGATATGAAAGTATGAGCTGACAGTAAATAAGCTACACATGTCCCAGCAACAAAATCCAGAAAAGTGACAGGATAGCAAGACATCCCATTCCCAATGCTCTGGGCCTACAACATTTCACACTTTCAACCTAGCCCTGCAGAAGGTGTTGATAAGGTGTTCTTTTGACGCTCCCATAGCCTGATGCAGAGAGAGAGGGGCTGGCTGATGCTCTCCAGTGCCGGATGTTCCATTATTGATGAGGCCACACTCAGAGCACCTCTGCTGGGGCAGAGGATGGCGCAGCCTGCCCTGACTCAGCGTTTTACCATCGAATGCCTGGGCTGTTCTGCCTAGTCAGCACTTCATGGGTTGTGGGGGTGGGGGGTGGGGGGTGGGGGGTGTTGGGGGAGCGGTAGCCAAGTGGATAAATGAGAATGCTGATAAAGAGCTATCTCGATTTGAAGAGCCTCCTCAATCTCAAGCTGCTCACCGTGGCTGTTGTGATGAGATATGTTTGAGATAGGTGGGTTCATGTGGCTATAATACTCCAAAATCACCTGAGATGACTGGCATCTTGTGCTTTGGCAATGACTTGCCTTGGCACCACATTTGGATGTCATGGTTGGCATCATAATTTGACACATACATAAATGCATAAATATGCAGTTGCCTCCCCAGCACACACACGCACACATGCACACACACGCAGACACACACACACGCACATGTCCAGCTGCTCCTCTATAATTTATTCCTCACTGAACCCAAAGGACTAATGAAATCACAAATGCCTCTCTGATGTACGCGCAAGCTGAGCCACATTCCTTTTTCTCAAAAATGGGGCTGACGCACTGCCCCGGCCTCTTCGACTTCATTAGGATTCCATCCCTCAGGGACCCTGGCGAGAACAAACACTGGGAGGGCAATATGCGCAAACTTAGGCCCACTGCGGGGAACACTGATAAATTACATTTGAAGACGAACTCTGGGTAATGATTTAATGACGTTTTACTGTTGATGGGTCCTTTCCGGCACAACCACACAGAAAATGCTACCTGCAGGGCGGCCATTTTGGCTCAGCACCCCTCCCCCCCCTTCAGCTAAGCATGGTAACTGCTGGAAGTAGGAAAAAGATCCAGGTGGCCTGTTTCGATTTACACCGCTTTGTTTCACCTTGTGTGCTCTAACTAAATATTTCAGGCTGCACAATCCGAACGGTATCACACAACACAATGTGGCTTTGTCACAACTCAGCTCTCCCCTCTCAAGGAGTGCATCATGCCATAATTATGCCTTAGGTAGGGGTGATTAATTTTTTAATGGAATTAATGTTTTATTCATAGTTGTGCCGACTCGGCAGCCATATAAGAATGGAGGCAAAATAAACAGGGCTGCCTCTGCAGTGACTGGCTATAAGCCGTGGAAGAACAACACACATCTGCTTTTTGCAAACACTCCAAGCCCATATCACCCAGCCTCCTTATTCAAATAACCCTGATACATGTAAATGTGTTTTACCATCTGCATATGTTTGCATGGAAGTTATTCCAGATGGGTTAAGGAGTTTCGTCTGCTTCCAGTGAGGCTGATCCAATTGGTTTAGTCTACCCCATGCAGTCCATTTACTAACACGCTTGCCTTCCCACCCTGCAGAGAGCAAGAAATATGGATTTCGATTTCAAATAGCCTCCCTTCAGTCATTACGATAAATGATTAATCGTGGCTGGCTCAGGCTTGGCAGACTTGTGGAGGAAACTGGAAACTCTTTATTTTGAGATATAGACAAGTAATGGAGGTTAGCCTATTAATTGTCAAGTTTTAATGAGCTGACTATTAAACTCACCTAATACATGTTATATGTAGTTAATGAAGGCACTGAGCAAACAGAGCAATATCCAGGGCTTTATTAATTAGATGGTAATCAAAACACTTAAGCTGCTGATAGCTTGCTGAAAGTGAAGTAGTGTGTCTTGGGGAAACGTGATGAGATAGCAAAGTAAAGTAAGCTAAAGGATGAGCACACTTTGAGTGAATTCCCTTTGTCATTTATAGAAATTTAAACATTTATAAATACATATAGTTTGTGCCTGAATTTAAAGAACATTATAATATGCTGTTGCTTTCCACAAACCATGAAGCTCATTTCACACGTATTGTCTCTGGACTAAAAAAGAAAAATACAACTCGCACACTATTTTAAGTCCCTAGTATGGTGGTTCAAACACGCCATTATGGGATGAAAATAGCAGCGGTGGCGGCAGTGGCAGGGCCTAATGAGATCTCTGTCTGTGGGCACAGCTGTCATGCATGGAGCCCCTGTTCTCCATGCTCTCTGACCCATCAATTTGCTGCAGGGTTAGTAATGAGATTGATCCTGTTTGCCTAAAACACGGAAGAAGAGCACAAGCAGGTGCTGACACAGCTCAGAGGAACCGACCCATGCCACTTACAGTCATTTGCAACTGCTCAAGACAGAACACACACATTCTCAACCACGATCGTCACATAAGCTGTCACGGGAGGAGATTTGGGGAAGCTGCAGAGGGGTCATTTGCAAAGTCACTTCAGTGACCACCATATTGGAAACAGCTCAAGCTGCATAAATGTGTAGTGAAGGCCTTCCCTGGAGGTCTCACACCATATTCACAGACGTGTGAGATGAGTTCACACAGTGGTATGAACTGAACAAAGAAATTCTTTTTTAGACAGACATGATACTTTTCTAAGCATCTGTGAAGCATGCTTAAAAGCCTTCCTAAAACATTGTAATGATTTTTAACCAGTTTATCAGGCACTGCCAAATGCTTAATAATGCCGCAGTCATAAAAAAAATGCACTACAGCATCTACAGAACAGCCTCAGTAATATTTCTTTAAACTAAAGCTTTCTCCCACACTAATGTCTAGCTGTAAAACGTTATTAAGACCTTACCAGGAGGAGTTTTACGGGGGAGGAGGGGCCTCAATTGTCAAATTACCTTAGTAGGTGTTGCACGTTGCTGCTTAATAAGGATAAATAGGCGTGACCATATGGTCTCTGACCAATGAGAAGATGAGACTTCCACAAGCGTGGGAGAAAGAGGCATCGATGGGCGGGGCCATACGTGTTTGGGGCGGGGCTAGAGCCGGAAGCGTCTCTCTTTCGTCTCCTTGTCATTGAGCTCCGGCAGATTTTGTGTGGAGAGAGACGGACAGCAGCGGCGCAGCGCAACGCAACGGCCAACAGGAGACCGCTGGCTCAAAAAAGAAAGCGAGAAAGCGTTTTTAAAACAATGAAACCGTCGATGAACGGTTTGCAGCTCGCCAGTAAATGAACGTCGTGTTTTATTCAATGACGTGACGTTGCTCAGTTAAAGCCTGAAGCTTAGCTGCTTGCTAGCGGAGAGAGAGAGAGGTAAAGAGAGAGAGTGAGAGAGAGAGAGAAAGAGGGGGCTGTGTGTCATTGAGAAGGCAGGACACGTCAAGACGAGGCAGAAAAGGCTGCGAGGCTATCGCTAGCCACACTCGGTGTTCCTGTGGGATATATATATTTTAAAAAAGCTTTTTATCTTATTACACAAACCAGCTCGTCATTTAACTGTCATCGAATAGCTCCGTGGTTCTCGTCGCATCGGATCGGATCCTTCTCCCAGCCGTCGCCTGGACCAAGGGTAGGCAGTAAGGTGAAAAGTGATTTTATTTGTTTATTTGGAGTGCCGCTGTGGACGTGTTTCGTGTGTCATTTTTATTCGTCGTCAAACGAGTATTATACGCATTCTTTTATTCGTTAAAGATAAGACTCGCGCTGCGAAAAGCCCGACAAATTAGAAGACGTCATCATTTTTTGTGGGCTAGCTGAAAAGCTAGCTGCTTCGTCGAAAAAGGGAAGGAAATTCCCAGGGCTATTATAACGTCCAAACACCGCAGGCTTAGCTCGCTATCAGGGGGGTATCTTTATGAACTTTGACTTTGAAACCTCGTCGTGAAAAGGTATGTCGTCGTGTCACCTTCGTGTTTTCTGGCTCCGTTTCCCTCAGCTGGCCTTTTTTTTCAGAGTCTGTTAGCTAGCCTGTTAGCAAGTGCCGGTTAGCCCAGTGCTAGGAGCGAGACGTCACGAGGCAGTAATTAGGGAGAGCCAATAAGAAAGCGGCGTGTTGGCCCAGCGGCTTTAACTGCTGGTCGCTCGTAGCAACCCTGAGTGGGAACGTAAGAAAATGTCAGCGGTGGCTGACCGTTCGATTTCTGTTCGTCGTGTGATTTGGAGTAAACTGGCGTTGAAATACTTGTAAAATATACGCTGTTGTCTAAACACTAAACTGGTTATTTTCGAGCAGTTTGCCATGTCATTTATTTGTCCAAATGTAGCATAACTGGTCGTGCTCCAGTGTGCACTAATATTGAAACCCCAAGAATGATATTCGCGGTTCATCGAATTGTCTTCTAGTAGTAAGTCAAGTGTTTCGCCACTCATTCAGGGCTATTCATCAATTCAGCTGATGATTGATTGAAGACCCCCTGGATGAAATCTTCACAGATAACCCCTGTATAATTTTTGTGTGAAATCACAAGATGTGAATGAGAGACCACCTAGAAGTACATACAGATATTAACAAATCTGTTTTGATTTCTTTTAGGATAGAGTACCGTGTGGCAGTCTTAACTGGAGAACATAAATGGGGGATTACGGGTTTGGAGTCTTAGTGCAAAACAACACTGGCAACAAGTCCGCTTTCCCGGTACGAATTCACCCCCACCTGCAACCTCCGCATCACCACCAGAATGCAACACCCAGTCCTGCTGCTTTCATAAACAGCACCTCAGCTGGGAATGGCAGCAACGGTGGCTCTCCCTGGCTGTTCCCTGCGGCCACTGCCCACAGTAACATGCAAGATGAAATCCTTGGCTCAGAGAAGCCCAAAGTCCAGCAGCAGGAGCTGCAAGAGACACAAGAGAAGCAGCAACTCTCCCCTGGGCACCAGGAGGGTGGTATCATATCTGAGCTGGAGAAGGCCCGCTCAGAGGAGAGCAAGGTGGAGAGCAGCCCGTCTGAGGGCACGAATGGCAAAGAGAAGCTCCGCCTTGAGTCCCCTGTGTTGACACCCTTTGACTATCAGGAACCCTCTGGCCTGGGCACAGCTGTCCAGTCTAGCACCTCCTCCTCCCTGACCAGCTTCAACAACTGGTCGGCTGCTATCCCCCCAACCCCTTCCACTATCATCAATGAGGACATCAGCTTCTTCAACCCGGCTGCATCCGCCAACAACGGCCCGCTGCTGTTCCAGAATTTTTCGCACCATGTCAGCCCAGGCTTTGGAGGGAACTTCTCACCTCAGATTGGCCCCATCTCCCAGCACCATCCTCCTCACCCCCACTTCCAGCACCCTCACAACCAGCACCAGCAGCACCGCCGCTCGCCTGCCAGCCCGCACCCACCTCCCTTCCCTCATCGCAATGCCGCCTTTGGCCAGCTCCCCCATCTTTCCAACAACCTGAGCAAGCCGCCCTCACCCTGGGGCAGCTACCAGAGCCCTTCGCCTTCTCCTTCCTCCACCTCCTGGAGCCCAGGTGGCGGATATGGTGGCTGGGGAGGCTCTCGGGGTGGCGAGTTCCGTCGGGGCCTGAATGGTGGCATGACCCCACTCAACTCCATCTCACCCCTGAAGAAGACCTTCCCCAACAATCATGTGCCCTCGCAGAAGTACTCACGGACCAGCCCTGGCTTCAACCCTAAGTCCTGGATGGACGAAAGCATTAGCAGGAGTGAGAACATCTTCCCCTTCCAGGTATTTATAGTAAAAATAGTAATTCAAATGAGAATCTCTCCATATTGTTGTTCTTTTGTGTACAATGCTAATTTGCCTGTAGCGCGTCGTGACAAAGGTTTAACTACTCTAGAATAGAGGCCTGATGCTATAAGTGCTGGAGGCCTTGATGACTAATGTAGCACTGCCTCACTGGTTCTGAAGATAGCTCTTTGAGGGGTTTATGGCTGACGTCACCCCAAAGAGCATATCAGGGTTTGATAGCATCTGTGAAACATGATTTGTGTGCTTGAAGTACAACAACGTAGAATACATTGTGCAATAATTGTGTCTTTGCTAGGTATATGTATTTAGGTATTTAGTGGAAACGTATTTGATAAGAGTTCCAGTAGGGTGTAATTAAAGGCGCATAAAAATAAAACATCACGACTCAAATGATTTTAGGGCTGTAGTGCTGCAACTTCACCCTGAATGTGGCACTTGCGAGCTCAGCTGGTCACGTGCCCCGCTCGTATTTGTTTAGAGCCTGTCCTCTCTAGTTCAACCAAAGCAGGATTTGACTGTGTATGCTGGGGGCAGGGTGTTGGTGCTGAGAGAGTGAGATGGCAAAATAAGCTTGTTAAACTGGCAACATATTAAATTAAGTATTCCTCTCTGGGTGCCTGGTTACATTCTGAACTAAGCCTTCTTAAGCCAAATTGGCAGCAGTGGAAAAATAAGTGGTAAAGGAGATCACAGGGACATTATGTGGGCCTAATTTGGCATTTCATGGTTTTGTTGAAATTGCATTGACCTTGCCAGTTGCATAATACGTTTCTCTTTGAATGCTTTCTCTTATTTTTTGATGATCTCACACTCTTAACACAATGTTTGATTTGGTGTTGCTCACTGCCCTCTTTTTATGATAACATTAAAGTCTCTAAAATGTTTTTTTTTTTTGTGCCTGCTGAGATTGCTATCCTATCCCCAAGCTGTCTGCTCTAAATTTAGTATTGCTACAATCACATTTCTGTGGGTCACTGGCCTCATGTCACGTGCTGCTCTGTCCCTTTAAGCTTGTGCCACTGCCACATAGTTTCCATTTCATTACAGTGAACAGGTGCCTAGATCTTCTTATTGAGCCGTTTTTACATGCTGACCATAGCCTAATCAGGATACGTAGGTCACCCAAGCTGTTTTGTAGTTCTAGGTTCTGCTCTAGGTTCTAGTCTCTAGCAAACTGGCTTGTAAAAAGCTAGAGACAGGGACTATTTGATAGAGGCTGGAACCTGCGGCTTCACTGTGGAGAACAGGCAGCTCTTGTTTGCAGCTATCTGCTCCAGCTGGTTGAATACGTGATGTGACTCCCAGCACTGCATAATGATGCTGGAAGTTTCCACAGACTCTGTGTGTCTTGGCCAAGACTATCTGGTGTTTGGTGTGAAAGCAAAGGCTGTCTCTTGAGGTGGGGGGGGGTGGGGGTACACACACGAACACACACACACACACACACACACATGCACTTGCATACATAACACACACACCCTGGCGCTGGTGAAATGTGTAATTAAGCAGTTGCTCAGAGAGAAAATGAGAAATGGGAGATGCGATCATTCATGGCGGCGGAGATGGTTCTCTTGACAGTAGGCTAGTCGAGCGAAGACACTGTAAAGGAAAACAAAAAAACAAATATGGCTGATGGGAGGCATCTCTTCCTTGTTATTCGCACCAGCATTTGCTCCATGCTTGAGACTCAATTAGTGATCAGACTGACTGCGAGACAATGTAAAGAAGTTAATTTTGTGTACAGGCTTTTGTGTGCTTATTGTAAGAGAGTTCATATGCTGAAGCAAAGTTCAGTTTACCCCCCCCCCCCCCTCCCCCCCCCCCAAAAAAAAAAAAACGTAGGTGTAGGCTTTACTGCAAAGTCATGACTGACTTTGTGAGTGATTGTTAATACAGTTGTGCTGTTTGTGAGACATACAAATACATATCCACAGTACAACTTTGAAAATGCCCTTTGTCACTAAAGAAAGAAGTCCTTTTTAACCTGAGGCATGCCTCATATGAATGTAAGGCAGTTTCTCTCCATGAAAGCTCATTTTCTGTTCCCTTAATGGAAGAGGCTGTTTCCACTCTTCCTATGCTGTTTTAAGGCTGCATTTGAGTCCAAGCTCTGTGCGCTTTGGCCAGCCAGGTCTTTTACTTTCTAAAACCCCAGGCATCCTCTTAGCTCTCCGTAAGCTGTGCTAAAGCCTTCCGTGATTGCATGGGCTAGGCCCTGAGCCGGGCATGTACCCAGTTCTGGTTTGGGCACATAACTCCAGTACAGGTCTGCAAGCTTTCTACCCATTAATGGTCTCAGTGCTCTTTGATAAAGGAAAAGGTGTTGTGAGACTGTTCAACCTCAGTGATTCCATCTGAGGTCAGAAGGTTAGCATGCTTTTGCATGATTCTGTGGGCTTTTAACAGATTTGGATTCATTTGTGCATCCAGCCTCATAATTCTGCTCAGATGGATGCATAGTGTCCATAGACTTAGCTTAGTGAATTCCCTTGGTCAGTTGGTCTGCTTTCATTTGTTACATATGAATAAATTAGCTTATGTATCAGAGCCAAGGGTTTTCACTTATTTTGCATTATATGCTGATTGCATATAATTTGTTTGGCACATTTCAGTGATGAACACCAATATGGAAAACCTTGGTGCATTAACTGGAATGATTGTTTATTTATATTAGGATCTTTTAAACATGAACAGGCTGTCTGAAGGGCATAAATGTGTTAGATTTGTAAAATGACCTCGCAGAATTGAAAGATTACAGTCTGTGCTTCAGTCAGTCGTATAGTGCATGTAAAATTATGATAATTTAAATGGAGTTAAGCTCTCTATATATGCTAATATACCAATTGCCAGTAAGTCCACAAAAGGCAAATGAGTAATGTGAAACTGATATACTTGATAAACTTGACATTTTTTGCCTTGCCTTTGCTATGAAGCACGATTTATCATTGTTTCCTCTAAAATGTTTTTTCATTAGAGGTGGCAGGCCCACACTGCAAATATTGAGGATCAGACACTACTCAACTTCTAAGTGGTTGCTGAAACAAACCAAAATCACCCAAGTTTCAACGTTAATTTTTCCCAGCTTGCCCAATCTCGAATCAGTCATTGTATTTTACAGTGTTATTTAAAGATAAATAAACACACCATGCTTATATAAATAAGGTCATCCTGGTAAACCTAATGGTTGAAATAAAGCTACTCAGATTCCTACCAGAGAACTGTACTTTTTTTGCGTTATAGATACTATTAATCAATTTAAAGTTATCAGTAATATGAGTGTTAGCATTTGCATTCATAAGTTATTGCTTATTAAATATTACCTTACCTTCTTCAAGTTCCTCTACAGTTCTGGCTACCAAGTCCCAGCCCATTTTTAATTTGAAGGTATATCTCTTGTGGATAGTCTGTGAAAGGTTTTTCTTTTACCCATGTGATATGCTGTTGTGACTAACTTGGTCAATCGGCTTCACTGTTCGTCTGTTGTATGTCTAGCAGTCCAGATGTGCTATTGGCTTTTATTTAGCTTATTTTTGCTGTTGTACACACAATATGAGAGACTTGTCATGACACTTGAGTAACTGTAAAAGTTGTAGTTCTGACAAAAAAGTACCACTTTTATCTGTGTTGTTAGGGCATTCCCTACAATTATATTCATCTCATAATTATTCATATTCATTCATATTCATAATGATCATCTCCAGTACAGAGGGGTCAAAATCAACCCATGAGGAAATTAAGCTGCGGACTCTCTTTGCTTCATATTTGCGCCTCGCATACAGTTTCCTATGCGTCTCGCTCTGATGCGATTTGTCAACATACAGTGGGGCAAAAAAGTATTTAGTCAGCCACTGATTGTGCAAGTTCTCCTACTTAGAAAGATGAGAGAGGTCTGTAATTTTCATCATAGGTACACTTCAACTATGAGAGACAAAATGAAAAAAAAAATCCAGGAAATCAACATTGTAGGATTTTTAAAGAATTTATTTGTAAATTATGGTGGAAAATAAGTATTTGGTCACCCACAAACAAGCAAGATTTCTGGCTCACAGACCTGTAACTTTTTCTTTAAGAAGCTCTTCTGTCCTCCACTCGTTACCTGTATTAATGGCACCTGTTTAACCTCATTATCTGTATAAAAGACACCTGTCCACAGCCTCAAACAGTCAGACTCAAAACTCAACCATGGCCAAGACCAAAGAGCTGTCGAAGGACACCAGGAAGAAAATTGTAGAAGAGTGACTCTACAATAGGCAAGCAGGTTGGTGTGAATAAATCAACTGTGGGAGCAATTGTAAGAAAATGGAAGACATACAAGACCATTGATAATCTCCCTCGATCTGGGGCCCCATGCAAGATCTCATCCTGTGGGGTCAAAATGATCATGAGAATAGTGAGCAAAAATCGCAGAACTACATGGAGGGACCTGATGAATGACCTGCAGAGAGCTGGGACCAAAGTAACAAAGGTTACCATCAGTAACACGCTACGCCGAGAGGGACTCAAATCCTGCAGTGCCAGGCGTGTCCCCCTGCTTAAGCCAGTACATGTCCAGGCATCTCTGAAGTTTGCCAGAGAGCATATGGATGATCCAGAAGAGGATTGGGAGAATATCATGTGGTCAGATGAAACCAAAATAGAACTCTTTGATAAAAACTCGTCGTGTTTGGAGGAAGAAGAATGCTGATCCCAAGAACACCATACCTGCTGTGAAGCATGGGGGTGGAAACATCAGGCTTTGGGGCTGTTTCTCTGCAAAGAGGACAGGACGATTGATCCGTGTTGAGGGAAGAATGAACGGGGCCATGAGATTTCATGAGATTTTAGCCCAAAACCTCCTTCCATCAGTGAGAGCAATGAAGATGAAACGTGGCTGGGTCTTCCAGCATGACAATGATCCCAAACACACCGCTCGGGCAATGAAGGAGTGGCTCCATAAAAAGCATTTCAAGGTCCTGGAGTGGCCTAGCCAGTCTTTAGACCTCGAGCCCATAGAAAATTTGTGGAGAGAGTTGAAAGTCTGTGTTGCCCAGCAGCAGTCCCAAAACATCATTGCTCTAGAGGAGATCTACATGGAGGAATGGGCCAACATACCAGCTACAGTATATGCAAACCTGGTGAAGACTTGCAGGAAACGTTTGACCTCTGTCATTGCCAACAAAGGTTATGTTACAAAGTATTGAGTTGAACTTTTGTTATTGACCAAATACTTATTTTCCACCATAATTTACAAATAAATTCTTTAAAAATCCTACAATGTGATTTCCTGGATTTTTATTTTTTTGTCTCTCATAGTTGATGTGTACCTATGATAAATTACAGACCTCTCATCTTTCTAAGTAGGAGAGCTTGCACAATCAGTGGCTGACTAAATACTTTTTTGCCCCACTGTATAATACCGTTGATTTGTTTCACAAGAATTAATAAGATTTAAATATTCAAGGGTTTGGCCTCAGTTACATTGTTCTGTTAATACATTGTGCCCCCACCACCAATGTGAACTTGCCCAACTGGGCAAGTAATATTTTTTGTGCTGCTATCCCAATGTCGCATTTTACTTGCCCTATGCATTCGGCAGTCACTATTGTTGAACCCTGTCAAGAAATGCGTGCAAACTCAGGCATTCTTCCAATGCTAGGCAGGGCCAGATTAACACTTCCTGAGGCCCGGGGCTAATTACCAGGATGAGGCCCTTCATATGATGTTCTGACGCATGACCTCACACAAACCCACTGACACATCAGCGTACACAGTACCAATCTATGACAGACTACCGTTTAAAGTGAACTGGTATTATGATTTCAATTCAATTCACTTCAATTCAATTCATTTCAATTCAAGGGTAGCTTTAATATCATTACTGAATCGTTACTGAATAGTTTGCAAAAAAAACAAAACACATTTCCAGTAGATGGGGAGTAAGACAACCATTCTCTTGCCACCTTCTCTCCATTTCTGAGCGAGCGACTGAACAATGTTTTGCTCAGACATCGCTTCTGATTTTTATAGCTCCTTTCAGAAGCCGAAAAATCGGCATCTTTATGTTGACATTGTGTGGGTGCTTCAATTCCCTTTCCGACCCAATAGCTTCGCATCTCCTCATTAACTTCTCCCCAGCATGCAATATCTGTTGATATATCTATTTTCGCCCCTGCCTCAGAATCAACAGGCTCATCTGCTACATTACCCACTGGTTCTTCTCCATCACTTGTTTCCTCAGAGATTGTAGCACTATTGCTAGCAGACTGGCTAGTTGGGCTGGTTAGTTGGCTAGCGGTGGTTGGCTGCTGTCCATCACTGACAGTTGCCTCTTTGCTGGTGGTAGCTGCTACAGCAGGCTGACTACTCCACATGTTGGTTAATTTGGGTGTTTTCTGTAATAATTCTGTCGCTCTTTCCTTTTTTATTGATTGTAATTTTCGTTTTTTTGCTCCGCTCTCGTGTTTCCTTTGGCCCGACATTTTCGCTTGTTTCGTTTTTTTTTTTTCTATTAATTTTTGTCATTTGACATTCAGCGACCGGAGGCCCCCCTAGTGGCGAGGCCCGGGACTGCAGCCCTTTCAGCCCATTCTTTTAATCCGGCCCTGATGCTAGGTTATGCAAATAAAAAAACTTGGAGTAGCATGTAGCTGTTACTTTTTGGCTTTTTTTCCGTTTAGAATGAGTTGAAGCAGCAGCAGTAAGAATTTTGGCCCACCACTGCAAAAATATATATATATATATGGTGGAAACAGTTTATCACAATGTACTATATTAAAGAAAGCTAGATTTGTTTTCCAGTAATCTTCCATGATTTTGTAATGACTTTTGGCTAAAAGTGCCTACTGAACAGACAATGACCGTCAAAAATATCCCAGTACTCCCAAAATCTGTATGTTTCCTGATATAGCATCATATTCATTAAACAACATTTCTAAGGAAACTGACATTGGTGTTGTAATTGGAAGGAGCCATGTGATTGTGATAGTTATGGCTGTTTAACTCTGTCTCACTGACTGAGAGGTTGTGCTCCATTTTAATTACTTTATCACAAAAGTCAATCATGTTCCCCTGTGAAAAGATTTCTCACCCCCTGCCTTTGCAACCATGCGCATAGGCTGGATTAATAGGCTTTAGAGTGATTTAATGTTGAAGGCTTTGAAATACCTTTACCCACAAAAAACAATGTCAAGTCCCTGCCTCCCTCCTTTCCCATTCCCTCTTTCATTAGTTTGGCTAGAACATTGTGGATTAATGTCATTTTTGAAATACACGTAACACACCAGACTTAATTATTCTCGCCACAGTATTTCATCAAGGCTCATTTCTGAAAAACACTCAGTAGACATTTGCATATCACTTCAGCCACAGTGATCTGAAAACAGACTTTTAGTGGCTGTAGGTAGCCTTTGAGCCAGCTTTGTCTATGGGGCCAGTTCATAATCTTAATTATAGATTCACCTTGCAGATTCAACAGATGAACCAAAGTAACTCCCAGTAGAACAATGAAGAAACGCCTATTAGCACCTTTTTAAAACAGAGGTGCTTGACATGACAGAGTTTGCCCTGTTTTGCTAACGTCCACTTCATGCACATTTGAGTACATCATCATAGCCCTCTCAGGAAACTGTAGTGGGCAATAATTCTGAAGATGGCCTTTGACCTATTCTGATATTCTGAATCATTGTGCTAGCACTCTTCACTAGAATAAGTGCAGTATGTGAGTAGTCTCTCTAAGCTGATGGAGATGAGTGGTGCTTGGGAGCTCCAAGCAGATGTTGAATCGTGACTGAAAATGGGCAGAGTCTATGGTGAATCACAAACTAAGGTACTTGACAACAGAAGCTCTGTTAGGCATAGAGACCTGAAATCTGTCCCACCCCTCTTTCTTTACCGGAGAGACCAGATTTCCTTTGTCTTTCTCTTTGAGAACAATGGCTGAATTGCACATTGTATGACTCAGCTTGCAACAGACAGAGGCTAGAAAATTTTGATCTTTCTTGGCTCTTTCCTGGGAAGACAAAGAGCCTAATTTACCACCTACAATCAAATTTCAGTATATGCTGTGACGACCCCTAAATGGAGCAGCTGAAAGAAGAAGAAGAAGAAGAATCAAATTTCAGTATACATGTGAGAAAAGTCTGTTAGTGAAGTCTTTATTGTGTTTGAATAATTTGATGTATCAAATCAGATGAATTTATTGTAATTTCCAAGCATACCAGTAATTTTTACAAGCATACCTATTAAAATATAGACCCGTATATGTACAGGTGTTCATACACAAGATCACATCGTTATTGTTTGGGAGAAAAAAAGCCAGGATTTAAAAATACCCTTTACAGTACTGTAATTCACTAATTTTATGCACAGTCCCTGCAGTCCACAGACTAATTAAGTGAATCTTTGGTAAAAAGTTTTTTTCTGGACTGTACTGAAATGCCAAATTCAGGTGTTTGCTCAAAGGAATTGCACTGGAATGCACGTAATAGATCTGATGTTATTTCAGTAATCTTTATTCACCTGCATGACATTTTACTGGTTTGTATTTGACTTGCACCAGAAAATAATGCACACATGAAAACATTTATGCCCACCATCATTTTAATTGAAATGGCCAACACTTCTCACTAGATATGAATATATATATATATACACACACACCCACACCCACACACACCTCACAGTATGTTGCAGCATGCTTTTCTAAGCATATGATGGATATCGGTGCTTAAAACACTTTCTAGCTGCATGCTTAATTGCAAAGTGATTGTGTGTGTGTGTGTGTGTGTGTGTGTATGTATGTATATATATATATATATATATATATATATATATATATATATATATATATATATATATATATATATATATATGCATATATATATATATATATGCATATATATATATATATATATATATATATATATATATATATATATATATGCGTTTGTGTGTGTAAGTGTGTGTGTGTGCATATATATATATATATATATATATATATATATACGTTTGTGTGTGTGTATGTATGTGTGTGTGTATGTATATATATATATATATATATATATATATATATATATATATATATATATATATGTGTGTGTGTGTGTGTGTGTGTGTGTGTGTGTGTGTGTGTGTGTGTGTATATGCGTTTTATATGTTCTGGACTAGCAGGGTATGCCTTCCAAGAAGACCATCAGCTCATTTGAAAACCTGAAAAACTTGGACTCCTTTTGTGTATATTCATCCAGCTTGGAGCCCCAACAAATAAGACAAATGGTAGTCAAACAGACTACTTTTACATTTTTTCAAAACCTTTTTTACCTTTTAGGGGGAATAAAGAGGTCAGACGTTCATAACGAGTAATGACCACTCTCCGATCCAGAGTTATCGTCTCAAAGTCACTGTTTTGAGTAATATGTTTCATATTTCACATATTTTCATACTTTCTAGCTTGCTCTTTAGTGGCCTTTGCTGGATAATGTCAAGCAGAATCTGCAGTGATTTATTTATTTATTTATTTTAACACAGTACTGATCTGTGATTCATGTACAGTTCCATAGCAACCAATGAGAGCACCTGTTTCAGTGCTACCATAGTGACAGCTTTTGCTTTCAGCGCACCAGACGCTCTCAAATATCAGCACCACTGTGATTCAACATAAGGTGCATGATCAAATTGACTGACCATCTGACCTTCAAACCAACTCGGGTCCAAATTAGGGTTATATAGTGCTGATTTTTTTTTTTTTTTTTTTCTCTCCTTCTTAAAGAGCCGTGTCTGAATGTATTTGAGAGAATATGCTATTAAGCACAACATCTGGTCAATATTGTCGACATACTGGATTACAGCCTCAAAGGCCATATTTTGAATGAGCAGCATTTTTTTTACTGGTTTAACGTCATATTTAACACACTCCACCCTAATATTTTTGTTGTAGTGATCAGTAACACGGTAGAATGTATCTGTGTTCAACCTCCAAGCACTGTGTTATGACCGTGATACAAATCTGATTACACAATTTCACCATTTCGAGTGTACAAAACAGCATTCTTTTGAGCCATATTGTACTTTAGCACTGTGCTGAATCTTTCTTTATATAGGCCTAGCACTGTACACTCTAGTTACTCAAATCTCAAAGTACTTTATCCAGGACATTAAAAAGATGAAAACGCTACTATCAAATGAAAAGTAACAGCACAGTTACAGACTAGCCTAAATACCTATGTTTTTAATTTGGATTTATGAACTGTATAAGGAAAATATGAGCTTTGAGTGTTATTTTGGATGGGCTATAATGCTTCAGCTGTTCAACAAGATATGCTGAAGTTAAGAGCCACTTAAAAACGTTCAAACATCATAAGCAAATCAAAGTTCTTCCATTGTTGCTACTGTTGTTGGTGTTGGTGAGAAGTCCCTGACAATTCCTTCTGCTGGTGTGTGAAGGGAAATGGATGCAGCAACCTGAGTGGAATATGGATAATTGTGAATTCAGTTTAGTAATTGTACTGTGCTGTACCGTCTTGTGGGAAAAAAACACCTTATGATGTAACAAGTATAAAGTGTGATTTCCAAGCAGATGATGTGCAATGGACAATTTTAGGAATTGGTAGCTGTCAGAAATGAATTGCTTTCGTCAGTCACAATGGGCCCACACATTTATGGAATAGGCTACTAGAGTTTTGCTGTCTTTACTGATATTAGGGTAAATTAAGTGTAATGGAAATAAATCTGTACATCGGAAATCATGCATGTATTTTAAATGTATGTTCATGGACTCCTTTGCATATGGTTCCCTCAAATCTTCATGTATTTGTATACTGTTATGGCTGTTTCTCTTTTTACTTTCAGGTGGTTTATTTGGTAATTAATCTTTAATGGTTTACGACTCTGTGTATTAGCTTTAAAAACAAGCGAAGAGTCATGTAGAACAATTTATTGCTGCTAAGTTCTGCACTTTATTAGATTGCCACATTGGACCAGCTTTTATGACTATTTCAATACCTCTACATTTCCCAACCATTTTTTTGTGACCATGTTTAAAGTTTGCGTTAATCATTGGGCATGTCACACAGTGCAGAATAGAAGAGAATAATTAAGACTTGAGCTTGTTTGCTGCTTTACCTCTCGCAGATGTGAACAAGCGGCATGAACGGTTTGATTTTGGAGATGAAAGCGATATTCCCACCAAACTGTGGGATATGAGAAATGTCGTCATAGTTTGATTCTTGTCCTCTAATGCTCGTCTTTCCCTCCTTTCCCTACTGCACAGGAGCGCACTCGATCATTCGACGGCTTCAACATGCACTCCCTCGAGAACTCGCTTATCGACATCATGCGAGCTGAGCAGGACACTCTGAAAGGTAAGATAAGAGTTAAAAGAATGAGCTCACGTATGAAAGCCCTTTATGGATGGCCAAAAAACCTTTGTCCTCTCCTTCAGCTGTCTGCCTGATGCAGCCACTGACACGTGATACAAGTGGGGTGCTTTCTGTGTGCGAGATGTGTGGCAGTCTTTAGTTATTCTTTCAAGCTGTCAGTTTTTCTAATATGCAGTAGAAGGAGCTCCTCTTTTGTGTGAGGTTGTGCTGTGTGCCATCTCTGTTTTCCATGAAAGCTGGTTCGTTATTACTCAATTAGACTCATGTTCCCCTTTCTCTGCTGACTGCAAGTCACAAGGCACTTTCCTGCCAGACCCACCTTTGAACATGATGGGGGTAGTGGCAGTCAATGAGCCCATTTGGTTATTTTAACCAGCCTGTAAAGAAACTAGATTGCATCTTTCATGCCCACTGCTGCCTGTATGACTCTCAATAATGGAAGTGAATGTGTAAATGAAATCCAACTCTCATCCCTATTTTTCCCCCAATCTCATGTCTCCCGGTCTCTAGGAACAGCAGACCATTGCAGATAGTCTTAGCAGTTTTGGAGATTTGGAGATTTCCTTGACATCAGACATAATCTGATATTTTCTTTTTGTGTCTGTGTGAGAGAGCGGGCAGACACCTGCCTAAAGCTCTGCATTAGTACTGAGTCACTGTTCAGAGAAATGAAGCACTCAGCTGACCTACAAATGGCTGTTTTGCCATGTAACAGAACTTAGCAAGGACTTTGTCCACACTTCTAGCTCTGAAATCTCTGTAAGCTCATCACATGTTTCTTAGAGAAAAGGAGGAGGTACCGACTTCAATAGTAAATTGCCAGGGTTGTGATGGTTATAAAAGTGGTGCATCAATTTATAAGGTATAAATTGTTAAAGGAGCATAATTTTTGTGACATTTGACTGTTTTTTGCCTTGCAAAGTGTCAGGTAAGAATACAAAGCTGTCTTGGTTTTTTGTGTCATTAAGGTTGGTTTGCTTCTGCAAAGTTTTTTTTTTTTTTTTTTTTTTTTTTTTTTTTTTTTTTTTTTTTTTTTTTTTTTTCCTCTCCAAACTTTCCGATATATCAAAAGACAGAAGATCAAAGGAGAGTTCTTCAACTCATCACTCTTAAATTGAAGTGCTCTACTGGTGCATAGAGTTTCTGTATTTGGTAATGCTCAGGTTTCCTCTGTGCTTTGATCTAGCTCATCATGCAGCTAGCTTACTGTGTTTTAGTCCAGGTATTGCAGAAAATTAATTTGTTTTCTTGCCTTGTACATCTTCTACTCAACTGTTCTGGTGTACACTTTCATAAGGCTTCCTTTCATTTGCTCTGCTTACTCTTATCTTTTGATTTGTTTCAAACAGTGAACCTTCTGTGAGAGGGTTCATGATGAAATTGTCTTTATAATGGAAGCTCCAGTAATTAAAAGATAATTATCTTAACAGTCCCTCCAATAGAGTACATTCCATCTCCTGGCCAGCATGCGGTGCAAACTTGACAGTTAAGGTTGTAGTACCAGCTCTGATTCATGCACCACTACTCTGACACCTGTGAGCTTGACCCTTCTGATATTTACCAGTTAAGCTTGGAAAGGCTAGGCTAAACAAGTCATGGAAAGAGAAAGATTGACAGATGCGTGTAAAAGAGCTTTGAAAGACTTCCAGCATTGTGCTCCGCCAGTAGAAAGGGCTTTCTGTTCTCTTTGGAGGAACAAAACATTGTGCTGGCTCCTGCATTGCTGCTGGCCTGGCTACTAGATGGCTCCCCTAGTGCCTAACTGGAAAGGACTTTGGTTGTCAGTTGTGGACCTCAACAGTAGAACACTTTATGCAAACTTGCTAGTTTTGCTCCAACCATGTTTAATTTCATTCTTTTACTGGAGATGGTTATTTGAATGTCATATATTTTGACTTTGAGTTAAGAATGGATGATGGATGAGGGCTGGGAACCCAAAAAATATGCTGTACATGGAGCATGTAGAGTGCTGCCATTTAAAAGACAGTTTTAAAATTATTGACTAATTTGACTGACAGCTGTAGCAAAAGAAAAGCAGTAAGCACAGGAGCAGTGGGAATGTAGAAATTTAAATGGTCAATTTATATGTAAAAACAATTAAAATGGCATTTGACTGTTCTTATTGTTATGGACTTGCACTGTTGTTTCAGTTAGTTGAGTTTACTTACTTGAATTGGCTTACCTTGATGTATTATTGCATCTTGTAAGCTACTCATTGATTATTTAATTGTGGTAGCCTCTAGTTTAAAATCAGTTCCGTCATCAGTTTGTAAATTAAGATAAACAAGTAAAATAAGGCTGTTAACAGCAGAAAATGTTTTTCAAATGGAAACTACCTACATAGTTTTCTTTTTTACAAAAGATTTTGTAAGTTAAATGTACAATAACAAAAGTGAAATCTCCACAAAGTACTGCCACAAACCATGAGTGGCCAGTGGACACAGATGTACTTATACTCCTTTTCAGCCTTGCACTAAATGATTTATATCCTCCTCTCCCAAAGGTCGCCTTGGATTCGCCCATCCAGGAGGAGACAGCCCTTTGCCTATAAATGGTGCGTAGATGGATTTTATTGCTTTATTGCACTAGTGGCTTAACCCTGTACAAGCAGATGGGTGGACAGGTCCAGTGAGCTGTGTGTTGACACAGTCAGCAAGATTAGCAGTGTGGTTGTGCCTAGGAAGCACTACCAGTGTGCCTTAGCGCTAGCCTTTGTTGCTTTGTGGAGGGGGTAAACTCAGTCTCACCGGTTCATTATCCAGTCATTTGCTTCACCATTAGCCTATGCTCCCTCAATTGCAACAGTCTAGTCTATTTGCATAGATTTAAGACATGTACTAATGCAGATATTTATTATTTTCCAAACTTGTCACAAATCACACAAATGAAACATGAAAATTATGAAAGCTCAGGTGAACTTTCTTGTTTTCCAGGATTAAATAAATAGTTTTTCTTATTTTAAAAATAATTGTGCTTATTTAGACTGTAGACTAAGCTCAGTGAAAAAATTTAATAAATAAAGTTCATTTTTACCAAAGGCATTAGCTTTTTGAGCTTATCTCTTTCACAGCTAGCCTGTTCATTGTAAGAGCACTGTACTTCCAGCACTGGTAAAACTAAAGTGGACACTAAGGTATTGGTTTTAAATCCCAGTTTTGTTGACCTCGTGCTCTGCACATTTGTGCGTTTTCCCTACTATACGCACTTGACCCTGCCAACGAGGCACTTGTCAGTTAGTTAATGATTTGAATAATGTGTGTGTGTGTGTGTGATGAGAGAAAAAACATGTGCAAAATGTGATTGGGAGCCTCTGCTTTAGTTAAACAATATCCGTTTTGCAATTTTGAGAAACATTTCTAGTTTTGCTGTTTTGGAAATGCTGTTTATTGGCTAGGTATGTGCTCAATCCTCTTGCACTAGGGCACTGTTAAGAACACCCCCCTTTGAAAATGTATACATTTTAGTTGCTGGTATTTGGGCTCTGAGACACGTGGGGGTGTATATACTGAATCGTACTCATGATGAAACCTCAGAGGATGGGCATTCTTTCAAAGGCTTTTGGATCACCTTAGGCATCAAGCCAGGAGAATCTAGACAATTTCCTCACAGTGTTTGAGCTCCTCTTGGCCCTGCTGAACAGGAGGTAATAAAGGAAGGAATGAAGAAGTGTTGATATAGTCCAACCTCTGTTTGGTATGTAAACTGCACCATAATAGAAAGATCCTTTGTGATGCCATACACATATGTACGAGTATATGTTTAACTGATGATTAAAAAATGTTTCAAACTTACTGACGTTAGCTATGTAGGTGGGTTGGTTAGGGACATTTTAACAAAAAGATGATGTAGAAGAAACATGTTCCCTCACATGTGATCTTATTTTACATGCAGCAAGGAATTATGGGAGGCGACGAGGTAAAGAATGAACTTTTGACCAATTCAGAATGAGCAGAAATAATACATTTAGAAAATCTCTCCACATGAACAATTTAGAAAATGATGCCAGTGCCAATGTCTGCATGAAATATGGGGAACAATGTTAAATTGTGTGCATGTACATGTGCAGCCTCCATCTTCATTTGTGTTTTGATTGTGTGCCTATTTGCATCTTTCCTACCATATTTCTCTAATTTTGGGTGAAAAAGACATTTTAATTGGGGCGCTTTTTTGTGCTTTGTGCAGCGCGCGCACACACAGACACACACACACACAAATAAATAAATGAATAAATGAGTGAAGCATATTTTTGAAATATTTTATTGTAAAAAAATGGTAAGCACTGTAGGACACACAGATAAATTTATGGAGCATACTTGTCATACAGCATACAGCAGCTTTTCATAGGCAAAATCAATGCTAAATGTTGTATGTTGTGCTTAGATCTACGACTACCGTTATCAATTACTGTTATTCACACTAATAGCAGCACCTGTTAACATAAGCTGCAATCAAAAGCATGGCAAGTGGGCGAAAGGCTTAACCCTAGGTGGCCAGGCCTTTTTACATGTTTCTCGACCAAAAAAAAAAAAAAAAGATGCAAGATTAATTGTTTAGAACTTATTTATTTGTTTATGTATGTTTGTATTTATGTGTGTATGTATGTACTGAAACGTGACTAAAACAGAGTATCATTCACCTATATAGGATAATGCTATTGTGTTTTGCATTGTCTGTGTGATGCACTATCTGTGCTTGTTTGTGGCATACCACTATAGAGGTTTTGGCAAATCTCCTGTCTTTAGAAGAATTTAAACTGGTATACTGGATAAACCTGTACTCTGCCCACAACTAATATGTGCCACACGTCTCTGCTGTAGAAACATAGATACTTGCGTGTGGGTGACAGTTGGGACTAACTCCCTTACATAAACTCTCTTATAAAGCAGCTCAGGCCTGCTTTCTGTCATGTCAGTAGGAAAAGATCTGCAGTAGCTTAAGCCTAGGAACATACGGCATGGAATAACACTGCTGAAGCTCAGGAACAGATCTACACAGCTGTAACATAGCATGGGTCCCAGCTAGCCCAAACAGCATAAAGAGAAAGGGCCAATAAAAAAGAAGCAGGAACTCAGCCAGAACATTAAGAACACTGGCCAAAGCTATGATAAACAAAGAAACTGCTCTGCTTTCATTCAGAATACAAGCAAAACAGACTGGCTTATTTACTCAAAAGGTGAATTAATTTAGAATGAGCTGAGTAATTTATGTAAAACAAAACTGTGAAATCATTACGCTCGAACGAAAAATGAATTTTACATAACATTGTTTGCTTCGTGAGTGCTCTTGAAGGCTTGAAGTAATTTGCCTTTCACATGTGTTTGACTGGTAATGGGCTTTGATGTAGCCATCCGTTAGAATTGCCAAGCAAAAATACTGATCTCTTCATGGACCTCTTCCAGGCCACTCTTCTCTGTTCCCTATGGAGGATGGCTTCCCAGACGAGGAGAGGACTGAGCAGAGCCTACCTGGCCTGAGCTCCCCCCACTGCTTTCCGCACCAGAATGGAGAGAGGGTTGAGCGCTACTCCCGCAAGGTCTTTGTGGGTGGCCTTCCCCCTGACATAGATGAAGGTATCACCCCATAGAGTGAGATTGTTGTGCTGCTGTTTATGTTGAACATACTATTGAAACGCATTACTGTAGAATCAGTTTATTTTTATTACAATACAATTTATGTTTTATTGTCTTTTCCAGATGAGATTACTGCTAGTTTCCGACGCTTCGGGCACCTGTTTGTGGACTGGCCCCACAAGGCTGAAAGCAAATCTTACTTTCCACCAAAAGGTGAGTAAAGATCTGTAATGCAGCAGGCGTTTGGACTTCACCAAACCATTCTTGTGAATTTTAAAGACTATAGATTTATATATAGATATGTAGAGTATAGATTTATCTCACTGTACTAGTACATGTGATTACAATGGATCAGGTTTTGCTTCCCAGATTCTGGTTTACAGACAACGTAAAAGAAGATTCCTGATTTGTATATTGGTCTGAGAGAGTTTAGTCACTGACATAGATGTGGAGACTCACTAACAAGCTTATGGTGTTTTGTGGATTTCCCCAAAAGGTTATGCATTTCTCCTGTTCCAAGATGAGAGCTCTGTTCAGGCTCTGATTGACGCTTGCATTGAAGAAGATGGCAAGCTTTACCTGTGTGTTTCGAGCCCCACCATTAAAGACAAACCTGTAAGGGTGCCTTTTCTACATGAAACGTTGTGGTTCATGCCATATCAAAGCCAATTTATGTTCCACATTAGTATCATGACTTTTTTGGAGACGATCAGAGTCTTCAAGTAGAGGAAGAAGAGAATAAAAATATATTTAGCAAGATATAGTGTTCAAATTGTGTGAACCCTTAATTTTCAATTAGGACAAGAGACATTTACTTCCTGTCCCAATTTTTTAGATTAGCCATAAATTGTGTTGTTAAATTCTGAAAATCAACGAAAACCAAAAGTATGCAGTGTCCTTACAAGTATATAGCAGTGCAAAATGCATTTTCTCTTGTATCTGTTAAAAGAATTTGCTTTCCCTTTTCCTTTTGTGCTCATAGGCTGACTGAGCTTTTGGGTTTTACAGAGTTATAAGTTTAGAGCTAACATTCTCTATTAAAACAGGTCCAGATTCGCCCTTGGAATTTGAATGATAGTGACTTTGTGATGGATGGATCTCAGCCCCTCGATCCCAGGAAGACCATTTTTGTGGGTGGTGTACCACGCCCTCTTCGTGCAGGTACGCTGTGGCGCTGAGGACATTTTCCCAGTTACTTTACTGACAGTTACCATAATGCTTTGCAGTGTTATTGTGATAAACCCTGGATTTTAGGTTATTTCAGATAATGATAATCTCACTGACGATTCACTCAAGCAGCTCTGTGTCTGTGTGTGTATGCTTGTGCTTGTTTCTTTTGACCACAGTGGAGTTGGCTATGATCATGGACAGGCTGTATGGTGGCGTGTGCTATGCAGGCATCGACACAGACCCAGAACTGAAGTACCCTAAGGGAGCAGGGCGGGTCGCCTTCTCTAATCAGCAGAGCTACATTGCTGCTATCAGCGCTCGTTTTGTACAACTGCAGCATGGAGAAATCGATAAACGGGTCAGTGCAGGCTCCCACTGCAACCAAACTGAGACACTCCCCTTGAACCATAACACAGAACAAAAGACAACATGTTCACTAGTATGACAAAATATTGTTTAATCAGTTTTGGTTCTTTGTTAGGCTGCAAATTAAATAAATGGTGTCAGAAACGGTGACCAAGACCTTTATTTTTTGGGGTGTTTTAGTGTTTGTGATATTAAGTAATATTCCATCAGCTGCATCCATATTAGATGCCCAATTTGAGCTCTCACACTCTCTTTGCAGGTGGAAGTGAAGCCATACGTCTTGGACGACCAGCTGTGTGACGAGTGTCAGGGGACGCGGTGTGGAGGCAAGTTCGCTCCTTTCTTCTGCGCTAACGTCACCTGTCTCCAGTATTACTGTGAATACTGCTGGGCGGCTATCCACTCACGTGCTGGCCGAGAGTTTCACAAACCCCTGGTGAAAGAGGGTGGCGACCGTCCTCGCCACATCTCCTTCCGCTGGAACTAAGGTGACAGGCAGGGAGATAGACAAGGGAGAGAAGGCTAGGAGTCGCAAAATCATCGTCTGAATAAATGCACTTTTCTGTTGCTGGTTCCTTTTTAATTTAATTAAAAACACATTTTAATTTGTCATTTAATATAAAGTATAAAAAATGGATATGTATCCAAAAATATTCAGGAGAAGAGTACAATATGTAATGCATCTCTTTTTTTTTTTTTCTTTTTTTTTTTTTTGGTAATCCCATTTGACTTCTTTTTCTTAGAACACAGAGATATGAAAATATTGAGTATTAGTATAATTTGTCATTGAGTATGATTATCTGTATGACTATAATTGGCTGTTTGTTAACTTTGAATTATACAAGTATTACATTTTGTTTTATATTTGATTCAAAAGGCTACAGAGCAGACATGGCGAGAAGGTGTTGCTGATGAAGAGTGCACTTATTTCTTTGTTGAATAGAGTGCAAATGCAGTGTAAGACCCCAGTGTTTTAACCAAAGCTTAATCACAATTGGTTTGTAAGAACAGCAAAGCAAAACAAAAAAAAAAAGCATCCGTAAAGCGGATCCTCTCAATAGATCAAATATTTCAATGTTTTATCAATTTACAACCAATGCTAATATCTAATGTTTTTTGACAACTATTGATGCCGCATTAGATTTCTGGGTTTGATTTCTATTTTGAAATGCAAGTAAACTTATACCTCAAGCTTAGCTGCTAGTTTATTGAGTAAGATGTAGAAACCAAGCTGGTCTCACCCCTTTCCATGCTGACCACAGAAAAGGGAAATGACATCTGCAAAAGGCACAGTAAGATATCTGTGCTGTCACTTCCTAAGTTAAAAGAAAACAAAACAAATAGATTCCAACAGTGGTTCGGAAACTGAACATAGCATCCTAATGGGGAATGTATGGCGTTGAAAGAGCAGTAGTTTGCCCATGGGCTGGTTCAGCAGCAAGGAATCTTAATCCATTTGTGGCCCAGCTGCGCCAAAACCAGCTTTAGATTTCTCTAAGGCTGTCGGCAGCAAGGAACCTTTACTTCGTCTCGCAATGTGTGCAAATTTCCAAGCCTTTACCCCAGCCAACAACATTTTCGACCTGAAAAGATGTAAACCTAATGGCAAAAAAATGAAGATTTTAAAAGAAAAGACAGAACCATATACCTCCTGTTCTGCAGCATCTGTGCCGACTCAGCCTGAGTTAGAAGCATAACTGAAGGTAGTCCATGCATCGCTCCTCAACCCTCATGCCCCACCCCTACACATGCAGGTCTCTCACTTTGACCTGCAAGCATACAGGTTTTACTTTCAGACATTAGGGAACCAAAGATGGCTGTATAGTAGTGAGCAAGACCATAGCTCACTTTTTTTTCTTTTTCCTCCTCCAAACAGGTTTCCGTTCAGTTTATTTACGCTATGCCACCCCCCTTCCCCCCCCCCCCCCCCCCCCCCCCCCCCACACACACACACACACACACACACACACACACACACACACACACACACACACACCTCATTCCATTCAATATTTATGACCAGATGAACTCCAGCAAACCAAAGATTGGCCTTGAATTGATAAGCATGCAGTCAAAATCCACAGTAACACTAGTGAAAACCACTGAGCCCAGTGTACACTGGCCTTTCCGCAAGTCCACTCACTTCTTTCCAAAGGTCAAAAAAGGAGACATATGTTGTTCAGCAGTCGGGTATTGTCTTGAGGAAATTTATGCTAGCCGTCAGATTTTGGGAGGTAATGTGTAAAGCTTTGAGCAAAGTATGTGATTTGGTTGATGATTACAAGCTTTCATTATCTGATTCTGCTAGCGTAAACGTCAGGGAGATAGTGAAGAATTATAACTTGATACACTAGTGAGAAACTTATCCTCGTGTTGGCTTGATGGTGTTCTAGTGCACCCATTCTGTACCATCACTTAGGCTTGTGGGTGTGGTGGTTGAACATTTTAGAAGTTAAACACTTTTTGAAGAATTTGCTGTTAATGAGATGAGATAAAGATTATTTTATACATGGCCTGCTGATTTTTGGTACAGTGTTTTCTAGCTAAATTATTTTGTCATGCACATATAAACATTTATTATGCACTACTTTTCTAAATACTTTTTTTTTTTTCAACAGTCATTTTAGGCACATTTTTCACAAATGGGAAAACTCCTTTTTGCAATACCTCAATTTTTCACATTGTGAAAGGTAGCTTTTGTACTTTTGTTACTGAGAGATCTGCATATATGGAAATTTTCATTTAAGAGAAAAAAAGTTGAGTGATTTTAATATATATTATTTTCAATTATGCTTTTTATACATTTCAGTGCTGAGGAATCTTTACAACTAAGCGCACACTTGCGTTGATGCGACTTCAAATCTGCAGAGGAAAGATCAAAGTATACCGCTTAAGGTCTTGGATCTTGTACACTAGATTTTAATGACACACACACACACACACATACACACACATACACACACATACATATATATATATATATATATATATATATATATATATATATATATATACACACACACACATACACACACACACACACACATGGGTTTTTAAAAAAAAAAAAAAAAAAACCTAAACAACAGCATGGCAAGACCAAGTTGTCATTAAATTGTTAATATTAAAAATGGTTATCCTAGTTGGAAAAAAAGGTAAACTTGTAATTTTAGTTTCCTCTCCATAGCAGGAATATATAATATAAGGAGAATGCAAAATTTGGTTCATGTTTAGGCTGACTCTCGTATCACAAGAATGGATGTTTGATGTTTAGGTATTTTAACATTTGAAAATATATATTCTTGAACTGCCAACTAGCTCCTATTGTAATCCTTAGCATGCATGATGAGAAAAAAAATAAGTACATGAATTAGCTATTAAAATTAATTGTTGTGGTTGTGCACCAGATGTTTCTAAACATTTAATTTGTTAAGGACACCCCACACCCTGCACCCTCCTGTATGTTATTCTCTATGCCTTCCCCATAATCCAGTATCTTCAGGATGCACAGATAAAGCAAACATTAAAGCGAAGAGAGAACTCTAAAAAAAAATAAAATAAAAAAAATAAAAAATCCAGCTAGCAGTGCAGGACGAGAGCATCTTATTGGACGCTGTTGAAAAGACTTGAGAACTTCATCCCTACTGTCTGTTTGAAGTAAAATCACAAACTATTTGGAGGAAGGGGAACTTTAAGACTTGAATGTGGTAAATGTTGCAAGTTAACTTCGAGTTGTTATGTGCAATACTTTTTTTGAACTTTTTCCAGATAAAGACTCTTTGCAATGTAATTCTTTAATGCCATTTTTAATTGCTGACATTTAAAGAAGATGTTAATATGTTTTTCACAGTCATTTTCTACTGTTATTGTAATCCTTTTCATGCTGGTGTTTGTAAAAAAGAAAAGAAAAGAAATCAAACTATTTGTACTAATATAAATAATTGAAGTTATTTTTAAAACATTAAAGGTTTTGTGCTCATTTGCTTATTTTGTTTATTTCAAGCTACTGTGATTGATTGCATTGTAATTATTAGGTCAACAATGTATTTAGCTGTTTATTGGTATATTTTTAATTGGAATGTATAATTAATTTTTATAATTTTGATCAGATTTTTGTTATATTTTTGAGGTGAAGCTTTTAATATGTTAAAGTGTCTAGTTTTTACTAATTGCTATATTGTGCTCCACAATATATGGTTCACATTTTCTGAAGGAAAATAAATATTTAAATATCTGTCTGTTAATGATGTTACTTAATGGCAAAATTTCAATAGTTTTTAACTGTGTATGGGAAGGTTGTTGTATTTATTAATAGCATTTTTTTACTTAAGATATCACCTTAATTTTTATTGTCATTTCACTTTATAAGTTCCTATTTTTGTATTTTTCTTTCTAATTAAGTTATGTTATACAAATGTCCATATTCTAGGAGTTGGTCTGTAAGTGCTAGTGAAACAAAAAGAAAAATCTAATGTTATTTAATTGTTTGCAGCCAACTATTTATAACAATATGCATAATTTTTAAATATTTGTAATGTGAAATGTTGAATGAATAAATCTTAACTGTGACAAGAAAAGTTCACGTGGGTTATTTTTTCATAAAAGCGTGTTTGTGCTTATTCGTGGTGTGCCCTCCGATTGTATGATCTTGTCAGTTGGAGCCCCTGACACATGCAAATTAGAATTATTATTGAATGTCTCAGTGGCTTTAGAAGGCAATGACACAAAGGAATTGCTGATGTGTATATGAATGATTATGCTTGCATATCTATCTTATTTATACTGAGTATGGTTATGTTCAAGTGACTGAAAATAGCATTTGACATGGAATGTAGATAAATTTTATGTACAGCACGAATGCTCAGTAGCACCATCTGGTGTTTAGTGATGTTACCATGAAGAACTGCTTTATTATTCTGAGCAACACCCATTCACTGCTAGCTACCAAAATAATGTTGCTGGATGTCTTTTCCAGTTTGTTTTGATGCTGTTAGCTAGTAGTTCTCCACATTATGTACGTTAGGTCCAGCATCATAGCCGAATGTCTCCATATGTGAAACTGAATGATTTTATATAGAGCCCTTTTATATCCTCTAGGCCAGTGGAGATATACATGTTTCACCTTCAAGAATCTTTTGAGGCAATACTTAGGTCATGTGGGGTTGATTAACATTGGAGCTAAGGTCTGCAGGGAGGTAGCTCTCCAGGAGCAGAGTTGGTGACCACTGCTCTAGGCTATAGTGGCTGATCAAAAGTAAAAACCTGGATGGGCACTTTTCCTGAAATTACTTCTTTTGGTATGCAAAATTTCTTGTTACAACACCAACACAAACGTTTTGCTGAAGAAAGTGCCATTCTCGAAAAGGCGGGAATAAACTTTTAATCTTAATTTGTGAAAAATATTTTGCTGAAAAGCCTTTTGGCAGTGGTGTTACTGCCTGGAGGCCCCATTTTTCCTGCCAGACAAGGTTTTTGACCAGAGTATATACATTTTAGTGGCTTATTAGTTAATGACGGCAAATTGCACTTTTATACTGCTGACAGAGTATGCGTTAAGCCAAATTTAGTCAGCAAAATTTTCTATGCACAAAACACATTCTAGACAGACTTCAGTTGTAGATCATGGAAAGACAAAATCATACTCTGCACCATACTGATTGAGATGTGCAGATACAAAATGCAAACCAAGCTGAATCTACTCTTAAACAGAAACTGCTCTCCTGTCAATTACAGAAACTTTCCTCAGAGCCTTAAGGAGCTCTATATCCTTAGTCGTCATACTGCTTGTCCTGTTGGCTGCCTTTGACAATGTAAACCACTGGTACTTATTTTAACACTTTCTGACATGGGTATCAACAGCACTGCTCTTATCTTGGAGATTGATTCTACCAATTACCCTGGAAAGGCTCTGTCTCATGTCCTGATATCCTAATAATAGAGTGTCCTGGGGCCAGGGGTCAGTTCTAGGTCCACATCTTTCCAGTTCAGTGTTAAGCTCATGTGGCCTCTGTGTTGCACTGTGACAGCCTCCTTTTTTCACTGAACATCTGGCTTCTGGATATAGGACCACCATTTAGAACTGATTTTTGAGAAGACAGAACTGATCTACCTATCTACTAAGCACCCTATACCACTACCCCTCTCCATCACAATTGACTCTTGCTCCATCCGTTCATCGCATACGAGACGGTGACCACCACCGCTCCTTCTGGAGATCTCCTTACCAGCAGAGTTCTGTTCTAACGTGCATCTAACATGCTGCAACCACCCCCTTACCCAACAATAATGTGTCTGATTCAGCCACTCAAGGGCTTCTGAAGAAACTAATTAGCTGGAACAGCTGTGTCAGAAGGTAGTTGGAACTAGACTGCAGGAAAGTAGATCTTCAGGACTAGGGTTGGTGACTACTGAAGTAAGATTTAACCTTGCTTACCTAAAGTAACTTTACCTAACCTTACCTAACCTTAGCTTGAACTGATTCCTGACAACCAGCTCAATTTTTTGATCACATAACATCTCCCATCAGACCATCAAATAGCAGATTCCTACTTCATTACAATATGACCATTCCTGACTGCAGAGGCAGCTTAACCTCCTGTTTAAGACTTTTCCAGATTGGATTACTGTAGTGTTCTCCTTGCAGGCCTTCCTCATACACAATTTCTCTTTTACAACGCTCATCTGGACCATAACCTCCTGAAGTTATCTCATGTGACCCCTCTACTTCACTAGCTTCCGGTAGCACCAGGAACCAAATATTTGGTTCTTATACCTTCCCTGAGAGCATACTTATAAGGTCTTGCTGAGTTCTTGGTCCTCAGTAGTGAAACTAATCATTAGTCTAAAACCACAAAAGCAATGCTTACTTGTGTTCATCCTCCTTTGGATAGCTGTTGCCACTTTGTATTCCCAACTGTTTCAGCAAACCACACCTTATTGTGTTAGGCAAGGAGATTCAGTTTCTCCCGGAAGCACCCGGATGTTGCCTAACTCCTTATAAACTTCTCTTTTCCCTTTTTTCTTCAGCCCTGAGGTATATTCAAGAGAGGTCAAGAAACAGTCACAATAGAAAAGAACAAGCTCTTAAATATTATTATAAACCATTAGGAGCATTAAGAAATTGTTATATAGGCCTAACATTAGATATTAATTTAATGCCAGAATTTCTGTTTATCAACTGCAGAAAACCAACATAGTTGCATCAACAATGGCATCTTGTCACAACACGGTAATATCGTAGTACAGTTGCATTGTTCAGTGAAATATTTCTTAAAAGACATCAAATGACCTATATTAATAAACAAAGAGTAGTGCAAACCCCACTTCCTATCATGCTCTCCTGTTCCTGTATGGCATTGTGTGACCATCCTACTACAGGAAGGATATAAAATAATAGAGAGGGCAGTGAGATGAGATGACCTGATGACATCATGCTGCTATCTGTCTCAGGAAACAAAGATTGTGTTAAACACAAATAGGTCAATGGCTGATGCTTCCTCCCCTGAGAGTCATGACCAGGAAATCGGCTGGGAGTGTGTTACATGAAGGGAAGAAGATCCGTTCACTTTTAGTCTTGTTCTCTGCAGTATATACGCTGCAAAATTCTTAGGAAGCCAAGAAAATGTTTATCTGTTTATCTCCGCTGTTAGTGTGTTTTGCCAGTAAAAAAACTATATAACATTACATTATTATTACAATTACTTTACATTATTATTACAAGAACATGACATCATTATTACAAGAACATTAAATTAGTATTACAATTAAATATAGAATGGGGGAAACAAGTATTCAGGCAATTTTACTTCAATTTTACATATATAATGTTGTTTTACTTTATAATGTGAACAAGATTTAAATAAAAAATAAAACTGAGAACATTAGTATTTTGCTGCAAAGCTATTTTTAACAGCTTTGAGGTGTCTGAGAGAAATTATTGCATGGTGCACCTGTCCATGAACTTCCACGAACTTTCCAATTGCATATTATCGAACCAATTATACTGACAGGGATGTGTAAGGTCTTAACTATGGCCTTGCAGTTTTTCCTATGCAAATGTCCCTAAAAGTTTAAGAAGCTCCTTCACCTTCACTGTGATTGCTACGTTGTTGTATCTTCTCAACCAATTTTATGTCTTTTATAATGACACCAGGTGCAATGTGCACAAAAAGACATCTTTGCAGCATTTATATATAGTACTTCATTTAATTTTATTTTTGACCTTTACATATATGTACGTTATTAGTATCTGTTTTTCCCTAATTTTATTTTTTTAACATACTGTATCTTTGTCATGAATACTTTTTGTTCATTAAAAAAAAAACAAAAAAAAAAACTACAAAGTCAAAACACATGATGTGTATAGATGTCACAAATGTGGAGGAAAACAGTTTAATAAGTCCACACAAAAATTGTGGTCAGTCTAAATTGAAAAGCAAAAAAAAAATACAAAAAACAAAGCAAAAAAAAAAAAAAAAACCCAAAACAAAACAGAAGACAGGCAAGGCAGGCTCACAGACGGGACACAAAACAGGTGATAAACCAAAACACAAACCAAAGGAACTAACAAAACAAAGAATGCATGCTCAGAACAACAAGACGAGATTTCACAAAGAACGTGGTGTGAACTGAAGAGGTTAATTAAAGGCTGAGATAATGGGAGGTGCAGAGCCAGTGCCAGTGATCAATAGGCCGATGATGCCAAGTGAGGGCGAACAGGTGGAGCTGAGCTGTGGTGATAAACTTGGAGCAGATCTATGCACTGGAATCATATTAAATAACCAAAACAGAAGTGTTTGAATACTTGTTTCCTCTTACTGTAAAGACAGTATAATATAACAAGAACTCATTTAAAAATGTTTTTAACATTTTCTTAGAAGAATACAGTTACAAGAACATAGTTTTGTCCCTGGCTTCTCACTGCACTTCTGCCTTTGTGTGGATTCAGTGTTCGACTTCATCATCACCTGCACCTGATTCAATTTGATGATGGATTGATTTGTTGATGAAGTTATCGGATAGTAGCTATAAATCTAGGCTTTCTCAAGGATAGCTTTGGAAATGGTTATCAGACTGACACATTCAATCTCAGTGTCTTTTTAATATTTAATATTGAATTTAATATTATTAGGAATTATATTTGTTACTGATTTTCAAACAGATAAATGGCTAGTTCCCAGAGAAGCAGTTTTATATATCCTTTTATTATATATTCCTGGTCACTGTCTCCATCTTGCATCATCTTTCCCAGCCCTGGCTCTGGACACCCACTGCACTGCACATTTGAGTGAATTTCCTACTTCAGCACACCTAATGAGAGATTTAGTTGGAACAAGTGTGTTGGGAGCATGAACAACATTCAAATGTACAGAGCAGAGGTGAGATAGCACCCTGATTACACAGATGCCTAATCAGTTGCTAAACAATAACATAAGAACACTGAAGACTATAACGTGGGCATCAGCACTGACTTTAAATCTAAAATCTGTATGCGCTGACCATTTTGTTAGAAATAGCAACTTGCTGGTGTACAGTTATAAACTGAAGCCTATCTGCTGATGCACAATTAGTAATTGCCATTCATTTTAGATATCATGACGTAAACCAGTGTATATGATTTGCGTTTTGAAGATTTTTGTTTACTATTGTGATATAAAAATGATTGCAACAGAATTAGTAGGACATAGGACTTCAGATAGTTACAAGAGTTCAGAAATGTTTTCGAGTAGCTGTCAAACATCTTCTAAGCTCTTCTCCCTCAGGGTCGCAGGGGTATACTGGGCACTGAATATTATATATTTTACACACACACACATTTTCTAAACCGATTAGCCTTCTGAGTTGCAAGGGGGTGCTGAAGCCTATGTTATTTGATGTTATTTAGTATGTGGCAGGGGTGGTTGGTTAGTGTAGTGGTTAACACCTTTGCCTTCTACGCTGTAGACTGGGGTTCAATCCCCCACCAGAGCAAGCACCCTACACTATACCAATAAGGGTCCTTGGGCAAGACTCCTAACACCACCTTAGCCTACCTATGTATAATGATCAAATTGTAAGTCGCTCAGGATAAGAGCGTCAGCCAAATGCCGTAAATGTAAACATGTTTCATTACAAAACACTATGTTTTTATAGTGTCCAGTTTTGGGACTGAGAAGGGGAGGTTCATTGAACAGTAAATAAAATACCTATATTTACATTGTAAACATCGAATGCCCAGTTCCTATCAAAATCTCTGTCAATAACAAATTCATAATTGTCTGCATCCTGTTTTAAATGATTAAGCAATGTCAAAATATTTTTAAACCAGTTCTTATTATGAATAATAATTTCACAATGGTCTTTGTCCTGGTTTAATTGATTAAATGTTTAACATTTATTTTATTAATTTGTAATGCATACGCTTAGTCTAGTTAGTTAATTAGTTATTAAATGGTTAAAATACAATTTTTTCAATATTAATAAACATGAACTGGATTTCTATTATGTATAAAGTTACATGTGAACGTGTGTATTAAATGTATTAAATTATATCATAATGTTTCTTATTACGCTTAAGTTGAATACATGCGAGAAAAGCAGGTAACTGTAAAATTAAGAATTTTAAAAACACTGAAAACATGGAAAGTTAACACACAGACGATTTTCACATCAATGAAAACTAAAGCATGTAAAACCTTCCGCAATGCCTTACTACCAGCATGACACCCTCTAGCAGCGTCACTGCAGTGCTTGAATGATCCACCATGCAAATAATGTCAGGTCAACAACAACTGTAAACTGACCACTGATGAATGGGGTAGAGCAGAGCTCTGTTTCAAGATAATGTGCCCACAACCTTAGTTTAATGGAAAGCTGCCCAGGCTGACATATAATATATCTGTTATTGTTTGACCGTGCTGACTTTTACATGTGCTGACAGTACAAAATCCATGTTTCTCTGTTTATATATGTGTTTTTATTTATTTTGTTTGGGGGAAACAGATCGATTTCTGGTTATGAGATTATGGTCCTACACACAATGATATGAAATTCTGCAATTTCCCCCTGGGATCAATAAAGGAATCTGAAAAACAGATGCTGAATTACAAGCACCCTTATGCTAATTATTTATGATAGTTACATTTGATTGGCTACGTCTGATTTGGTGTTGGATCAGGAATTGGAGGGAAAAGAGAATGAATCTTATCCAATCCTGTGTCAAATCTGACCTGGCATACTGGATGATCACATTGTGTGATGTGTTGTTTGCTGTGTATTTCTTCCTTTGGAGTAGTAGAGTGTTTGAGTGCTTGGAATATGGTAGCCTAAGTGAATTGAATGAATTCTAAGAAGAAAAAACAAAGAACAAATATCGGATTGTGTCGGCCAGAGAGGTTTCAATATCATGCCATCTCTGGACCCACCTCTTCTTGCCGTTTTGTTTCTACCTTTCGGTTAGACGTCTCGATTTTCTTTGCAAGGAAATGAACTGCTAATTTGGAGTGATAAAGTGATAAAGTTGATCTTATAAAGATCTGAATACTAAGTGCATTTGGTGTTTTCTCCAATATTTGAAATTCAGCAAATAAACAGTAAAAGTGTACTGACGTGCAAAAGTGTGTTCTCTGTACTTTTTCTCACTTAGAAAATCAAATTGGGCAAGAATATAGATATTTTTCGCATATTGCAATAGAAATATGCGCAAATTTGATCTCATCATACTTAATGCCTTCACAAATAAGCACACTATTCTTGTGTTATGCCATTTGTCATACTTTTGTAACCTGTTAACTCCTGCAATAAAACATTAAAGGGGACTTCCAACCATTTTTCACAATGTCTGCATAATTCAGTGATTGAGATGTAAACAAAGTCATTCAGAAGCGTTTGATGTGGTTCATTTGGAGAGAAACCTACAGACTCTTTACAGTGATAGGAACAGGCATTCCTAATGTGTACAACATAAACATTTTAATAAGCACCCAAAACTGAGTTTTTAATGTAATTGTGATGGTGGTTGGTTAGTGTAGTGCTTAACACCTCTGCCTTCTATGCTGTAGACTGGGGTTCAATCCCCGACCAGGGCAAGCTCCCTACACTATACCAATAAGGGTCCTTGGGCAAGACTCCTAACACCACCATGGCCTACCTGTGTAAAATGATCAAATTGTAAGTCGCTCTGGATAAGAGTGTATGCCATAAATGTAAATGGTGGTAAACCTGTAAAGGGTGCTCTTTGGGGACTATTTTGAATACCCTTCCTGTATCCCTCCACCACGAATAGATTAAAATCAGTTGATTAAAATACGTTTCAGGCCAAAACTTTATCACAAAACCACACACACAAAAAAACAATGCCTCAGAGGTGGACATCTGGTTTTAGAGGTGGACATCTGGTTCCTATTGCCACCACTGTAAAGAATTCTGACTCGGCAAGTTTCTCTAGAACGGAGCTTTTCACATTAAACCGCTCTGAACGACTTTGTTTACATCTTAACAACGGAATTATGCAGACGTTTTGAAAACATTTTCGGTGGATTTCCTCTTCAACAATGGAAAAAAATGGCCTGCACTTTCCTTGACCTCTCGCGAGATGGCGCTCGAGGCTCACCTAACAGCTGCTCATCTCCTCGCGGTCCTGAGGGTCGAGTAGAACAAACGCTCGCTCTCCTTCAGATCCCTCCACGGCGCACGGGGGTTAAGCAGCCACTGCTCGGATTGCGGCGCCCGTCACTTTCTGCAGCTTTTCCGCTTCTTCATCACTCAGCTTCTCTCTCTCCACCTCCAGCACGGTGGTCTCCGCCCGGCTGCGTCCACAGCGACGACCCAAAACGGGAGTTGTGACAGTGCGAACAGCCACAGCCGACGGTTGTTTTGGTGAGTATGTGCACATTTGTTGGCCGGCGAGGTTTGTTTGGGTGGGAGACGAATTGCTTTGACTGGTAATCAGGCAAAGCGAGCCACGAAAGGGGCGCGGGGGACCGTTTTATTGTGTCTGTCGCGTCTGTTGTAGCTTCTATGCTGCCTGGAAGAAAAGAGATGAATCGGCAGCGGCGCGGATGATTTTGTTTCTTGTCTTGTTTTGGAGAAGAACCGCCTGAGAAGAAGCGTTCGACCTCTTTCTTTTCAACTCTTGTTGGATCTCGATCGCTTTCGTTTGAATTTGTGAAACCCCGATTGATTTTGTAACAAAATAAGTTGGGATAAAGGTACAATAGACCCGCCTGGTTTGCTGGATGTTTATGGAGGTAGACAATAAAGCTGTTTTTTTTTTGGTTGAAAGCTTCGCTCGCTTCGAATTTGGCACGGATTTATTTTCGCAGCGGTCTTAACCGCCTCATCTTGCGCTTATCTGCTTTCTCAGGTTGCTGAAAAGTAAGATAATTCGATAAAGATGGTGAAACTTGGGAGTAATCTACAGGACAAAGGGGCGAAAGCAGTGAGCGTTGAGGATGGATTTCAGAACGTCCCCCTCATCACGCCCTTGGATGTTAGTCATCTTCAGTACCAAGCGCCAGACAAGGTGAGCTGCACCTCCGTCCATCAAGCCTTACATAACCTTTCATCAGCCCTACATCAGCTCAGACTAATACAGCCTTCAATCCCTGCACCCTCTGTCTCCAAGAGGAGTGATGTAGAGGTCTGACCAAGTCAGCCGTTATTGCTCAAAGGTTTAATTAGGTTAATCCTTTAAAATCACGGCTTGGTTGATTCCCTTCGCTACAGTAAAAATGCCCACCCTGCTGCTTTTTCAGAAACCGGCAGGTCAGCCAGCAGTGTCAAGTTTTAAAGCACTCAGATTGCATTAAACATATAGAAGGCAACTGTGACACTTGTTCCAAGTGGTGCCTCGGTCCTCATTAGGGATTCTGCTGAGGGAAGCACAATCATGGCATGCACCTGCTAACTGAAGTGGGTTGTCACTCTCTCCGAGCTTGTGCAGTCATAAAAGAGCATTCTGTCACGTCTTATTGGGCACAATGAGCAACCCCCCCCCCTGCCCAGCCACAGCCCCCTTCACCAAACCCCCACCCACCATTTCCCACGAGATGATCAGCATCCTTTGGGAATCCGATGCTTTATTGGCCTGCATGACAAAGACAGAAAGCCATTTTATCTTATTTGTCATATGGAGGCTGCAGCCTCTGTTTGGTGCCAGCTCAGAGGCAAAGAGGATATGTTGGATTATTAACGCATCTCTGGTGAGCTGGTGAGGCTCTCTGCTCTCTTATTTTGAAAGCTGTTAAGCGGCACTTGTCACAAAATAGGAATAAAGAAAGGAGCCATTTATCCATTAACTTGTTCGGTTTTGTCTGTGTATGCCTGCGCTGGAATAGCTGTTTAGGTTTCTGGTTTGATAAAATGCAGTGTGCACTGTGAAAGTGAAACATTTGCATGATACTAAAATGAGTATTTGTCCTGGATTTAAGCAATAGAATAATAAAATAAATAAAAAATTGGGAACTGTTCCCAGCTAGAAAGAGAACGACAGGGAATATTTGGTGGGATTTCTGTACCACATGCTGATTCCTTAAGGAGATCAGTTTCCAGGTAATGTCTTGTTCAAGGCCTTGGTAGCTATCTCAAAGCTGTTTTGGAAAGTAACACCTCTTATGATGCTCAGTGTAGTTGTCAAATCTGCAGTGTAAGGAGTGTGTTTGCACTGTCAGTTGCAGTTAGCCTTTTCATGCCTCTGCAAAGATAAATGTAGAGAGTAAAGGAAACTTTCTGGGGGTTTTTGTGCAGAGGCACAAAAGTCAGAATATTTCATTTCATTCATGGTCTAGTGGAAGTATTTAGTAGGCAGCATCAGAGTCATTTTTTTTCTATGCGTGACTAAAGGTAATTCAGAGAAAATGTATTAGGACATTATTTGCCGAGGAAACTAAATTATTTTCCAGGACACTGCTGACCAGGGCCTTGTTTCCGGAACCCATTGTAGAGCAACAATTATCATTAGATGGTACAAAGAGTGTTCCTAGCCATGCTTATTGGAAACATTACTGCAAATGATCTAAGGATGATTTGTAGTTCTACGGTTGTCTTGGAAAATCATTTTACACGAGGGACCTAGTATGGCCTGGCAATGCAAATAGACTCAAGAATGTAAGACTGTCATCAGGGATGAGATTAACCCTGTCTCGTACTGGACATTGCTATTTACTAAAATTATACTTTCATAGAACAAAAAAACACTAATTCAAAATAATGAAATCCAGATATATGATATAAGAAATCTGGATGAAATCTCTGGGTTTTAGGGATTAAAAAACAATACTATTTGTAATTTTTATTAAATGGAACTACAAATGGATTAAGATCTTAAAATGTCCAACAGAACAATATCCAGTGAGGATTTCTTTTCCACATGGTATCCCATTGATCATTTAGGAACTGACTTGAAGGCATTACACTTTAGTTGAACATACATTTAAGAGTTAAAGCAATGAATGGGCCAATTTAGTGGGAGAAATATCACTCTTGACCTTCTGGAAGTCCTAGATACATCACTGAATGTGACTTTGAGCTGTAATCTAAACCAAGTTTCAGTCAGCTTTTAGATATGGAAAACAGTGTGACTTTGTGCCAGGGCTCCTTACTGAAAGAGTCACTGTAAAACTAACATAAAAAGATCTTTTTATTGTCTGTAGTAGGCTTCAAATAAAATATTTGAAGGCCTAGCTTTAAACAGTCAGAGTTCACCACAGAGAAACATGGCACAGTGCTGTCTTTCTGTCATTCTCTTTTTTTCATTGTGGACAATCTCCCCATCTCCAGTCATGATAATGATCAGTCCTGTTGGACATCATTAGTCTATGGGACTGTAGAGGCCTGCAGATAGTAATCAGACAGTCATGAGTCATGATTCATGATACTAAGTGTTGCCATGGCAGTGTCTACCAAAACAAACCTTGGCAAAGAATGGAAAAATACATAAAACCTGGAACTGTAGCATCTTGGTTGTGGAAGATTTGCCCAGTACTTTAACTCTCAATTCAATGTGTTCATGGCATGTGTTCATCATGAACTAGTTCTGTCATTAAAATTGTAATCAAGGAACCAAGCAAGCAACTATGAACTGCAGTGCTGACATTTTTATATACAATCCTGTGAAGACAGCAGGAGTTTTGCGTTATAGTTCACAAAATTTCTACACTGTAGTTGTTTCCAGCTGCCAGAATGACTCATTGTACACATATCTCTGTTGACTCTGAAGAAGGTTTTTCATCATACAATGCCTCATTCGAGTTTTGGTTTTAAACCCCTAAATTATCATCTGACAACCATGTTCATCAACTGCAAATTGCATGCAAATCACAAGTTGAGCACCAATCACCATCTCATTTTCATTGTGACCCATCTCCTAATCATCCAAGAAGCCTGTTTTGATTCATATGTCACGTCGAGACTGCATTCATAATTGAGATGCTCAATCCAGTCTGACCACCAGCAGTCCCAGTGCTGGCATTATCAACAGCTAGAATCAGCAGCAAAAACGACACAGTATAACCTTGCCTAAAGGCATGGATTCTGTGGAAGTTGAAAAAAAAATGGGAGAGCAATACTAATGATAACAGGGCACCTCAAATAGCAGAGGAGCACAGACAGAAAAATAGAGGCAGACAAGATGGTAATTCAGGAGGAAAATGAAATGTCAGAGTGATTGGAAAGGGGTTGGGTAAGTGGTAATTGCAGAGTTCATGACAAGTGGTTGAGGCTGTTCCTGCAGTCACCGTGACATTAAACACCATTAATTCCAGGACTTGCTTGGAAGTTAGATGCTGAGCTGGAGGTCTACAGTGAGGTGTAATCATCTAAAGGTATTATTCCTCCATCGATTTTCAGAGGCTCAGCTTCTTCAGAGTGAAGAAGCGCCAGGGGTGTTTAAAAGGAGCAGATGTGTGATTGTGAAGGGGCCATGTGGAAAGGTTATGAAAGGTTGCCTTGGACATTTTGTGAAATTATCACAATTTAAGCTATAGCTTATCTACAAATGTAGTAAATTAAGTTTGTGGAGAGGACCGTGCCAGAAGTTTCTCCTCCTTCCAATGTAATGTCCTATTAATTTCCCATCTCTACCTTAGGTTTTAACAACCCATCCAACAATCATTTCTCCATCTTCACACTGTTCCTCAGTTCTATCTGTCGGTCATACCTCTGTTCATCCAAAAGGGGCTGTCTGGTCTTCTAGCTTAAAGTGTAAGTCATCTAGAACTTCAGACCAAGTTGATAAAGTCTCCCCTCTTACAGTTATACAGTGTCTTCTCATTCTACAAGCATATGTTGAAGGCATTGTCCAAGCAGGCAAAAGCAACAGTCTTAGGGTTCAGGTTAGGTTTATTTTTTGAGTTGAGGCTAAAGGGCATTTTACAAAAATTCCTGTGTATTTGAATTGTTGAGCGTAAGCAAAGTCATTCAAAATGGTTTGACAAAAATGTACTGCTATAGAGAAACTTGCAGTGTCAGGATAATAATTTGTTTGAAAAATCAAAGCAATTACCTTTTGAAGGTTAGGATCAGAGGAAGTGTTAGGTGTAGGGTTAGGGAAAAGTGCTGAATGATGTCCACTGAGGAAAGTTTTGGGAAAACATAATGTCTGTTTAATTTTTGTATACCTTGTACATGTGCTGTGTTGACCTACTCTTTACGCAGGTTGTGGTGAAAACACGAACTGAATACCAAACGGAGCAGAAGAACAAGGCCAAGCTGAAGGTGCCCAAAGTGGAGGAGTTCACCATCAGCTTCACTGATGGTGTGTCAGAGAGACTGAAGGTATGGCTGGGTCTTGTCATAATTAAAGCAGATACACAAAACAAATACCATTAATTTAGTGTGCTTTACAGATTAATGACAATTATTATTGCTTGTCAAATGAGTTTTAGTTTTCTTTGTATGACTGAATGCAAATGTCTAGCATTCCACGACTCCTGACTGAAACACTTTTAAGTTTGGTAACTGTTGTCATGGTAGCACAATTTTTCAGGGTCCTGAGTCAAGAACATACAGATCATTATTATGGATGGCTGCAGTTACTCATCCTAAGTTATTGATGTCTTCATTGATTGACACTCCAAGTGTTCTGGGAAACTGAAATCCAAATGTTTGCAATCATGGTGATTATTTAAGTGAAAAGCTAAAATGTACCACATTAATCTGTTTCGCCATATTCTATTGAACCCAATGTTTGTAATGATAGCAATTTTGCCTGACATTGATATTGGATTTTTTTAAAATCTATTTTTGACCTTTAAACGCTCTAAACTGAGATATTTGAGGCTGTTTTTGGAAGGCTGTACATGCTGGAAAGACATTGGTAACATTGATCTTGCAGGTTTAATGAATTCAGAGTTTGTGACAGTGGTGAGTTTAGTGGTACGTTTCTTCATAGCAGTGAAGGTCACTGGAAGAGCTGATGGAAGCAAAGACAAATTATACATTCAACGCAAACGCAAAGCTCCTAGCCTGTCTACGAGGGGCTGTGACTGAGAGGCGGAACGAACCTTTCGCCAGTGAGCTTGTGAGGCTTCACTGACTCTCTCACTCACTGCAGATTGTGAAAACAAGAACCGCATGACCTCAAAATCCCCAGCATATTCTCTCTAGAGCTCGTACACACTGGGCAGCACTCAGATTCAGTTGCCTTTTTTCCACACCTTAGCTCATTACTTTCTGTAGCATCAAATGAGTCAAATGACAACTGAGCTGCAGGGCTAGACTTGCTCTGAGAAACTCTTCTCATGGCCTGAGCGCTGTATAGACTGGGGTGATGGAAGAACTGGTTTAGAATAGGAAAAGCTTGCTGCTAATCTCTCCAGCTCTGTTGCTTGATGCCTCCCAGTGGGCCTCAGCCATATTCCCCACTGTTGCTCCACTTGCAGTCAAAGAAGAAATGTTCCCCTTCATTAAATGTTCAAAACAAAGAAAAGCAGGGGTCTCTTGGTATCTTATGCAGCTGAGCGGAACATATTAACACATCATGTTAAAATAAGTGGGGAATTAAGATAACTTAATTGAGAAGGGAGGGCCTTGTGTCTTTCTCTCAGCTTCAGTGCACAGATGCGGCTTTGTGAGTGCTGTGGATGCAGGTGTTTCACATGATCATTTTGCTAAATGGTGAGAGGCCTCCTTTGCAGTACCACCCCTCCCTATGTCACATTTTGAGGCCGGTTAGTCTCAGTTTTTGGCCTGTGCTATGTGTAAAGTTTGTGGAGGTGCAGGGAATAGTTAGTCCTACACCTAGAGAATAACCAGATAACAAAATATTGGTGAGAAAATGGGTTTGTAGCAGTTGTAAAAATCCCGACATAAAACTGTAAATCAAAAACCTTTTACCTAAAACTGTGGATGTTATGATGTGGCTCTACAAATAGATGCTCTGGTGCTAGGTAGAATTTAGGGTTGTGATAGTGTAGTGGTTAACACCTCTGCCTTCTACACTGTAGACTGGGGTTCAATCCCCTACTAGGGCAAACACCCTACACTATACCAATAGGAGTCCTTGGGCAAGACTCCTAAAACCACCTTGGCCTACCTGTGTAAAAATTATCAAATTGTAAGTCGCTCAGGATAAGAGGGTCAGCCAAATGCCATAAATGTAAATTTACTTGGCTTTTCCTACACTTTTTCTTGATTGACTATGACCTCCAAACTGATTTTTTTACAATTTCAATTGACACATAGTTTCTTTTATTTGCACTTTATATTCGAGTGTAGTCCAAGACTAGGCTTAACTGTCCCTGACTGGAAAACCAAACCTGTATGTGCCATAATGGATATTTTCTTTTTGATGTTTCAGCCTTTTTACATAAATATAACACTATGGCTTTGATGTGTATAATTCTGATGTATTTTAAGATGGACTGGTGTGGAAATTGTGTATATTTAGGGCCTTTAGTTGCAGGGTTGTGGGACTAACATTGTGGGAACAGTTTGAGGAAGGATTTGTCTGTTCTAGCATGACTGTGTCCCAGACTGGTTGGGGTAGTTTGTGAAAGAACCTGCCTGGCCCACACAGAGCCCTGACCTCCACCCCATTGAACACCTTTGGGATGCACTAAAATGGAGATTGCAAGCCAGGCCCTCCCATACAGCATCAGTTTCTGACTTCACAAATGCACTTCTGGATGAATGGGAAAAAATGTTCACAGACAGATAAGAGTTAAAGCTGTTATGGCTGCAAAGGGGGGCCAACTCCATATTAATGCTTATGGATTTAGAATGGGATGTCATAAAATCTCCTGTAACTTTTGTCAATATAGTGTATTACTGTTAGCTCTGCGCTGTACATGACCAGCGTAGTTTATCTCTGATGTAACTATCAGGCCAACAGTTATTAAGAACAGCTTTGCTGTATATATATACAGGAGAGAAAGAGAGAGGGGGGAAGAGAGTGCATACGAGAAAAAATGCAAAAGAAGGTGCCAAATATATGATAAGATTCTTCAGATAAAAGCTAATCTATTACATCTAAATTAATCATAAGACAACAAGCCCGATGTACATAAATATTTCCAAAATCTGATATTTTTTGAGTGCTGTTGGGCTCAGGTTGGGTAGTAGATCTCTGCAGTGTGTATGTGTGTGTTGGAGGTCTGTTTTCTGATCTGAGCCCCACAGGGCCTGATAATATATTGGGTTTTGAGGTGATTTTGGACCGATTTTTCATTGGACTCGGGTTAGGCTGTCTAGTAAAGTCCATGTCGCTAATGGTCTTCACTTCATCTTCATTGTGAAAATGTAATGACCTAGTCGTTACATGAGCTACGATGCTTACTGGCCACACTGAATATTGTGGGTATGTGTACAGTTTGGACTTTAAAGATCTTTAAATTATGCACACAGACACCAAACTGTAGTATATTGTGGCAAGGTGTACATTAAAACCTTCAGGCAAGCTGAACTGCTGCAAACCAATAAATAATCCAGCATGAAAATAATAAAAGCAGCTAATGGATAGCTTTAAGGCATATGATATGTCTCTCTCTCTCTCTCTCTCTCTCTCTCTCTCTCTCTCTCTCTCTCTCTCTCTCTCTCTCTCTCTCTCTCTCACTCACACACACACACACACACACACACACACACACACACACACACACACACACACACACACACACACACACACAGACAGACTCTCATGTGCAATGCAAAATGGATAACTGGTTAATCCTAATACATAGCCTCACAATCCTCGGCTCAGACACGCATCTCCTGGCTGAATGGATGAGTGTCGTGCAGACGGCAAACATGAGGGAGGGAGAGAGACAGATAGTCAGTGAGTGGGAAGGAGATAGTGAGCGAGTGAGAGAGAAAGAAAGAAGAAAGAAAGAGTGAGAGCAAAAGAGAGTGTGAAAGAGAGTGAGAGAAAGTGAGAGAGGGCACTGAGGCGGGAAGATTCTCTGTCAGTTGCAGTCTCTCTGAGAGCACAACAGAATGAGAATGAAGGGAAGGAGCTGGGTGGGAGGAGGACTAGCTCAGTAGAGGGGGAAAGGTGGGGGTACTGATACCCGCCTGGATCCCAAGGCTCTTATTTAGTCTCCCATTTTGTTGGCCCGAGAGAGAGAGAGAGAGAGAGGGAGAGAGATATGAAAAATGCTAATGGTGTGGCACACTTTCGGAACAGAGCATGAACCAATCAAATGGTGAAAAAGTTACTCAACGTGCAGCGAGACTTTGGGAGGTTACTGTTAGAGAGTGACTATATTTTTGCAGCCTCTGTGTTTTCTATGTGCCATATGCTGTATTACAAACACAGCTACAACTTTCATGTATTGTATGTATTATTTGAGGGGATTTTGATGGCTTTTCAAAATTTCTGAATAATTCAGTGGTTGAGATGTAAAGTCATTGAGAGTGGTTTGGTATGAAATGGTTTACTGACTCTACGATACTGGTAATGGGAACCAGTGAGCACTTGCATGATACCTATTAATTTAAATGCTTTAGGGCTGATTTAGATATGCAACTGCTAAAGTTGTCAATGCTGAAAGCTAAACTTAGGATCCAAAATTCAGTTTAGAATTGTGGATTTTTTTGTTTCTGCTTAAGCATTTTCTTCAGCTCACTTGAGGTAAAGGAAAAATGTAAGGCCCAAATTCACTTACGATATGTTATATATGTGACCACAGGTGTCAACAACATAAATAGAGCCATTTATTATTTAAAACAACTAGGTATGCCTTGTAAGTTCAATATAAATCTAAAACAAGTTGTCTTTGCCTATCATTTTACTGTTTAGGCCAAACCTTGCCTCACTCTATTGAAAAATCAATGTCTCAGTCATTAGTCTCTTTATTTATAACTATTTCATGTAGTACATTTCTTTGAGGGAGCTTTTAGAAGTGTTAAACACTTCAGACATCTGGGTCTTATCACCACCATGAACACTTGACTCAGTAATTTCTCTAGAATGAAGTATTTCACATCAGATCACTCTGAATGACTTTGTTTACATCGTAACAGCAGTTATGCAGAAAATTGAAAATGACACAAAAGTACAGAGAAAAATCAGGCTTCAGAATCACAGCTGTTACCATTTTAAATCACATGCAAGGCTATTTGACATTACTTAACAACTTTACTTGGTCTGAGGCAAGAGAGCTATTAAAAATAAAGATACCAAAAAGGGTTCTTTGGAGCAGTGCCATAGAGTGTGGTCTCCAACCCTGGTCCTAGAGCTCTACCTTCCTGCAGACTTAACTCCCACCCTGAGTGACCCTGCATGATCTAATCATTGCCTTCAGAAGTCCTTGAGTAGCTATATAAGATGTGTTAGAACTGGGTTGAAGGTGAAACTTAGATCTTCATGAGGAGGGATGGTGACCACCCCATAGAAGAACCAAATTTGGTTCTCTAAAAATCCTTTTACAACCCCAATTTCAGTGAAGTTGGGATGTTGTGTAAACATAAATAAAAACAGAATACGATGATTTGCAAATCCTTTTCAACCTATATTCAATTGAATACACTACAAAGACAAGATATTTAATGTTCAAACGGATAAACTTTATTGTTTTTTGCAAATATTCACTCATTTTGAATTTGATGCCTGCAACAAGGTTCCAAAGAAGTTGGGACAGGGTCATGTTTACCACTGTGTTACATCACTTTTCCTTTTAACAGCACTCAATAAGCGTTTGGACACTAATTGTTGAAACTTTGTAGGTGGAATTCTTTCCCATTCTTGCTTGATGTACAACTTCAGTTGCTCAACGGTCCGGGGTCTCCGTTGGCGTATTTTGCGCTTCATAATACGACACACATTTTCAGTGGGAGACAGGTCTGAACTGCAGGCAGGCCAGTCTGGTACCTGCACTCTTTTACTACGACGCCACGCTGTTATAACACATGCAGAATGTGGCTTGGCATTGTCTTGCTGAAATAAGCAGGGACGTCCCTGATAAAGACGTTGCTTGGAAGGCAGCATATGTTGCTCCAAAACATGTATGTACCTTTCAGCATTAATGGTGCCTTCACAGATGTGCAAGTTACCCATGCCATGAGCACTAACACACCCCCATACCATCAGAGATGCTGGCTTTTGAACTTTGCGCTGATAACAATCCAGACAGTCCTTTTCCTCTTTGGCCTGGAGGACACGACGTCCATGATTTCCAAAAACAATTTGAAACGTGGACTCGTCAGACCACAGGACACATTTCCACTTTGCATCAGTCCATCTCAGATGAGCTCAGGCCCAGAGAAGCCGGCAGCATTTCTGAGTGTTGCTGATTTATGGCTTTTGCTTTGCATGGCAGAGATTTAACTTGCACTTGTAGATGGAGCGATGAACTGTGTTCACTGACACTGGTTTTCTGAAGTGTTCCTGAGCCCATGTGGTTAATATCCATTACAGAATGATGTCGGCTTTTAATGCAGTGCCGCCTGAGGGATTGAAGGTCACGGGCATTCAATGTTGGTTTTCTGCCTTGCCGCTTACTTGCAGAGATTTCTCAAGAGACTCTGAATCTTTTGATGATATTATGGACTGTAGATGATGAAATCCCCAAATTACTTGCAATTGCACGTTGAGAAACGTTGTTCTTAAACTGTTGGACTATTTGCTCACGCAGTTGTTCACAAAGTGGTGAACCTCGCCACATCCTTGCTTGTGAATGACTGAGCCTTTCAGGGACGCTCCCTTTATACCCAGTCATGACACTCACCTGTTTCCAGTTAACCTGTTCACCTGTGGAATGTTCCAAACAGGTGTTTTTTGAGCATTCCTCAACTTTCCCAGTCTTTTGTTGCCCCTGTCCCTTTGCAACATGTTGCAGGCATCAAATTCAAAATGAGTGAATATTTGCAAAAAACAATAAAGTTTATCTGTTTGAACATTATCTTGTCTTTGTAGTGTATTCAATTGAATAAATCATCATATTCTGTTTTTATTTGTGTTTTATACAACGTTCCAACTTCATTGGAATTGGGGTTGTAATTAAGAAGTCTTTCAAGAATCGTTTTTGTAAATGAGATGTGAGAGCCTGAAAAACTGAACCTGCAAATCCAAGTCAAGAACCATTTAGGAACCTTTGTGGGTGTGATGGTTTTGGCATGCAGTTTGCAAGTTGCTAATTTGTGACATGTAACTTGTCAGCAACGTTAGCCCAGTAGTTCCAATGGGCTACATTTAAGATACCAGACATGTGTGCCTGAATATTATTATAATATTATTATGATGATGCTATAATTTTGTTAAAAGTGGAGAAAAAAAATTGCAGGTCAAAAAAAGTCCATTCCTAAATAAGCGTTTCCAATCCTGTATAAGGTGTTACTCTGTAGTCTGCAAACACCTTCACAGAGACTCTTGAGTGTATAGCTCAGCCTGTCATTGACATAAAGGAGACTGATGTTGAGGATGATGCTTTGAAATGAACTAACAATCACCAGATTGAGGACACAATCCACTTTCGCTTTGCTCTGTCAATCTCTTCTCCTTGGTCATGGCAGCAATTTGCGACTGGCCATTTGACCAACCCTATGAGTAAACAATAATTTTTTTTGTTGTGCCAGCAAGATGCAGACACTTCTTGCCTTCTCCCTTGGAACGGGTTAGTTGTGCCACAGCAACAGTCCTGCTCAACTGTGGGTGCCACCCTTTTCGAATACTTGCCATTGATTGGTTTTGACAAATTGTTGGTTCGGAGGGAAAACTGTATATTGTCAAACACTGACCCCAGAAGCTCAGGGGGTGGTGACTGTCTCTATGGGAAAGATTGATCTTGTCAAATGATTGTGATCGTAGCCTAGGCAAAATGTATGCATCTTGTCAGTGGAGCTCAATAGCCGCAGATGGTGCACAGTGTTCAAGACATACAACCATGAAAACATGATTTGTACTTATGAGTGCTGAAAATTGAACCATGAAAAGGCACAAGATGGTAGGGTTCGGTGATTTCTTAGTACACACAGGCAGCAGGATGTGATGTGGAAATTCATAAGTAGATTATAGATTTTTGGATGAATTGGTAGTTTGGAATAATAAGCTCTGACCCACCAACACTCCCTGTCCCCATGACATGTTCTAACACCACCCCCACTGCTAGTGCAAGGTGTAGAGACTGATTACATTCTTATCAGCTGCTCTAAGGCTGGTTTCACTATTGAGGTCATTGTGTTAATTGTTAGTAAACCTGACTGGGGTTGTCACTGCAAATTCTGTTAGTAATACAGTAGGGATTATAATCAGGGATTACATCTGCGTCAGCAGAAATATATATTAAAATATTATCAACATCTGATGCGTTTGATCATTGTTTCATATTTGATAGTTCGTGTATTGTATTATTTGATATATGGTGTATTTATTGTAGTCTGAGCAGAAAGGGTTAGTGGCATTGACCAATTGTGTTGGTATTTTATTCATTTAACTGCATTTATAACCCTACAGAAACATTTATATTTATCTGTTACGCTAATGTTAGTCCAAAGTTACACATTTTATACATGTGTATATGTTGGCATTAGCAGATACATTATGTGGCCAAAGTATGTGAACACCCCTTTAATTATTAAGTTCAGGTGTTTCAGCCACACCTATTGCTGACAGGCACAAAATCAAGCGCTTAGTCTTGCAGTCTCCAGAGATAAACGTTGGTCACACTGAAGAGCTCAGTGACCACAAGTCAGTTTCTGTCCTGCTAGATCTGCCCTGGCCGACACAGACCCCTGACCAAAACCCCACCTTTGGGATGAAATGGAACGTTATTTGCCTGCCAAGCCAACATCAGTGTGTGGCCTCACAAATGCTATTTTACCTGAATGGGCACGGATTCCTGAATACACAGTCAGAAATGTTGTGGAAACCCTTCCCAGAAGAGTGGAGGCTGTTATAACCACATAGTGGGGTGTGGGTGGAGCAAATCCATATTATTGCCTGTGTTTTTGGAATGGGATGTCCAACAGTCTTATATGGGTGTGATAATCAGGTGTCCACTTTTGGCTAGTGAATGTACATCAAAAACTACATTACCCCAAATTTCCATATGGGTACATCCATTTATTTCCATGATTAGTTGAGTAATCAGACCCAACAATAAAAATAGACCTTAGTGAATTCTAATATTTCAAAATATGTTTTAGAGGAAGATGCTTTTTAAATGACTTCTTCAAAAAAACGTTCTTACTTTAAGAGATCAGTAGGAGAATTTAATAATGCATTGTCATCACACCAACTAAGCACTGCTAATTTATTGAGAAGGTGCATTTTTTTTATTAGTTTTTTAAAAAACTCACTTAATTGAACTGAGTAATTATGACTTAGCCATGCTTTTATCAGCTAGTACAAGGCAAGAGACATCTAAAAGAGATTAAGCTTAACACTATGTTATAGTTGTACTCTAAGGTTACCATGACTCCAAGAAATCATTATGTTTGTGTCAAAGGTTTGAACAATTTACTGGAATCATTTGTCACATTAAAAAAGGACAGCGTATTTTAACTGCCACAGGGGACCAGGGGGTGCTTTCAGTGTCCCATGTCGGAGATGATTAATGACACCAGATGGCTTTTCCTCTGTTCAAACGCTGATTAATCTCACCTTCTCACTGCCAGTGGAGAACTACTGCATCCTTTTTTGCTTTCTGCCTTCCAGAAAGAAATATCACCCACTTATTGGCACTGAGAGAGCGGATTGTAACCAGGCTTTGTTTTTTGTTTTTTTTCCTCAATGCCCGTGAAGCTAAGTGATAATTGTGTCTGTTTGTTCTCGTGTTGTTCCAGGCTGTCGGTCTGCTTCAGTGCTGTTCCTGCAAATACGCAAGCTTCGGCCTGCCATTGTGCAATAATCTGGACACTGGTTTCAAGAATTATGAGCTGCCTTTAAGAAGTCCTGTGATTGCTAGTAGTCAGTAAAAGACTGAACATGGTATGTAATTCCTCAGAGACAGTATCGGACTCTGCTAGTTTGGTTCCAAGCTGTGTAACTAAATTTGGAAGTGTAATTGGCCTGCAGTTCGGGATCATGCACTGTTCCTTGACATGACAGCTGATCTGAAATGGCTGGTTTGGGTCAGCCAAACTGCTAACATGAGGCTGATTTAGTCAAAATGGCAAGGGTTGCCTTTTTGTCATGGTGCAGAAGTAGAAGAAAAGACAGTTCACGGTTATCACATATGGTCTCTACCACTACTGTTTCTCCCATGTTAGGCCTTCTTACCTAAGTCCCTATCAGGGAGCCTAGGGAGCAATTAGTGCTGTAGAGCAGTTTCCCTGCAGCAGTTTCTCTCTCTGTCTCTCTCTCTCTCTCAGTGTACAACATTGGCAAGGCTAATGGTGAGAATGCCCAGTGGCTTGCCGGAGTGGGAGAGACTGCCCTGGAGAGCTGGTCTTGTTATTCTGCCATACTGTGGATTGCCCCCCACAGAAGCCTTGTAGCTATCCAACAGTTCAGTTCTGCAGCAAAAGGATTGCTTAGAGGAGGTACAGAACGGAATTGTGGTTAACCTGCACTCAGGAAGTGTTGCATTTGGCCATAGATTAGATTAAAATGCATACCTGCCTCAGAGGCTGAATATTGAAAGATGAAAGTATCAGAGCAAGATTCCTTTTATGCTCTATGAGCACTTTTACAAGTCTGTTCTGAAGTCAGTTTTGCTTTTATGATAACAGATCTGCCAAATTGATCAGCCGAGACATGTTTGGTATCTGAAGTCTGCTTCTTTATCTATAACAGGTAGAAAAGTACAGACAAAAGTCAGGCTCCAAGATTGTTACTGCTGTTGTTTTTTGCTTTGCAATGTCTGCTTGCTGGTGGTCAGCGGTGAGTGGTATAACAATATTTTATTGTTATCATAATCATTTTTGTTATTGCAATAAATAATATGCTCTCTTTATATTGTCAGAATAATGAATAATGAATAATTAGTCATGTTTAGGGCTGCAGAAAACATATTTTGATAGTTATTCATGTGAATAAATCAACTAAAAATGGATTAATCAGAGCTGTAACGATAACATTGGGCAATGTTCTGACAGCCTGAGGTACTGTTCAAGAACTAGATTACCACCACACTTTGTACAAGCCTGCCCATAAGTTTGAACTACAATAAGTGTTAAGTGGTATAATAATAATAATAATAATAATAATAATAATAATAATAATAATAGTCATTTAAATGAATGTTCTAGCTCTTCTGGCTGCATTTTCACTTGCTAGTTCACTTCAAGTGTGAGTAGGTTCCCATGACATCATTTAGGGTTAAGGAAAAACCTCTTCAGAGAAGCCCTAATGATTTCTGGGAAAATTAAATAAATACTCATAATCATAGATGTTATTTTGAGCTCTTTTTAATTGTAATACTAATCGTACATCATTATTAAGTTTGAGATCTTGAATTGGCCAATGGATAATGATTCAATCAGGATTTTCCTTCCTTATCTAGGTAAGCACAGTCAAGCAAGCTCTCCCATTGGTTAGGCCTTCAGGGGCTAGACAAAAGGCCTAACATGTTAGATTAACTATCAACATAATTAGGAACTGACAATCAAATCAAGCAGTCACAATTTTGATTAACAGTGGGTGGTACCAACTTAGTGAGAAAAAGATTACTGTAGGCCTTCTGGAAATCTTAGAACAAAATCAAACAGGAGCAGCAGTCTAAACCAGGTTCCAGTCAGTTGTTAGAAAGTTCTGTGCCAGGCTGTTTACCTAATCTCAGTAAAACTGCTCTATGCAAAGTAAAATACTTTGTCTGTTGCGAGCTTCAAATAAAACATTTGGAATGTCTTTAACAAGCTTGTGAATAATCTGGAACAACTAAAAAATAGTTTTCAAGCGTCTTAATAATAACAAACTCCTAGAAATCCCACGAGGGTACTAGCAGAAATTATTCTAATTTTTGGCCTGAACCGAAGACCTAATTTTAATAGTTTCACCACTGGAAAAATCTGTGTAAATTATATTTTTAAAGATGTTTTGCGAAGACATCACATCGGAGGTGGTGACTAATCACTGACAGTTCAGCTTTACCAGTAGAAACAATAGTGATAGGCGATAGTGTAGCAGATTTTGAGGTGGTTCTCCAGAATTTCTTGAAAAAAAAGAACAATTTGCTTGTTACTGAGGACCTTGAAACTCCTAGACCCCTGAACACATCGCAGTTTGACATGTCTAAATAAGACTTTTTTTTTTTTAATGAGATTTCTGGGATGTTTCTGTGCTTCGTTTTCACACAAACAATACGTTACCCTGTTTAATAAGGAGCCACAAGCCAGCTCATTAGCAATGTAGATCGTTCTTGTTTACATATCCTCTGTGTCCTGTTAAGAGACTACAGCGCTAAGAACTGGTAAAGTGCTTGTCATCTAATTCACCCTGTCTCAGAATAAATACCATCAGACTTATTCTGAGGTATTGGGTTTTTCTGGAGGTAGCAGACAGCTTTGCTTCATGTTTTGTCTGTGCACCATAACTCCTTCATATAGTTAATGTAAATCTAAAGCCCTTTCAGCAGGCATATTCCTTTTTTGGCTAAAGCACTGTCATGGATCATCAGAAGAGACATACCATTAGATGTGAGTGAGAGTTTATGGATTTTTTTGTACTTTTTCTCTTGTGCACCTTCTATATTTCCACAGAGGCCTAGCCTAATTGGCTCATATTAGCATACAGTAATTAGAACTCATTTCACAGAGAATATGGAGTCTCTTCCCTTGCCTAAAGAAACATTTCAGTTGTGCTTTTGCTTTCCCTATGTTCAACACAGATACATTTTTCAGTGTGAATGGTAGACCAATTTTGCTTGGTCAGTACTATTTATCTTGCAAGATGATTAGTTCTTTTAAAATATTTCCCAGAATATGGCAAAACTAGAACCTGTCCAGCAGAACACATTTATTAAGTGACTTTTTTCAGCTACTCTGTATAAATACTAAGTATTTATAATACTGACTTATTCTAAGATAAATACGACCCCAGATGTTCTCAGATTGTCTCAGATGTTGTGTAGATTCTACAGAGCACACTGGTTTTGTGGTTGAACTCCTCATGGGAGGAAAGAAGGTTGGTGATTCCCATGACTCTCCTCATCACCAAGACTGAGCCAAGCCACATTCCCTGAACATCTCCTCACACTGTTGTTGAACTGCCTTTAGAAAATGCTTAAAGTAATACTACGGCATTTTTTAGGTGAGTATGTATTGTACAGTTAATTCCCACAGACAATCATTTCTAACCATTGCCCTTAAACATGTTCGCACATACTAGAAATCAAGAATGAACATCTGAAATATGCAACTATATGACAAACACGGAAGTACAACAACAATAACAGTCCTAGAATGAAACATACTTACTGTCAATCAAAAGTTTGGAATCACTTGTCATATATTTATAATTGCTCATATTTTGCTCAATAACAACTTACAAAAATGTTGGGACAGGGATAGTTTAAGAATGGAAACTTCGTAACATGATGAAATAGTCCATGACATTAATAAAATGTGCAGAGAATCTGCAGAAGTCTCCGTACGTGAAGGACAAGGCTAAAAACCGATATTGAGTTCCCATGACCTTCGATCCTTTAGACAGCACGGCTTCTGAATGCAACCATATCAGCTTGGGAAAATGCATGTCAGCAAGCAGAACGCTTACTGCTGTCTTTTCTGGCTAAAGCTCATCTGAGATGGACTATGGCAAAGTTCAAAAGTCAGCGTCTGTCATGGTGGGGGGTTAGTGCCATTGCCATGGGTAACTTACACATGTGTGAAGGCACCATTAATATTAAGGGGTACATACAAATTTGAGAGCAACATATGCTGCCATCCAGACAATGTCTTTTGCGGCAACCTCACTGCTTCTTTTATCAAGACAGTGCCACATTCTGCACTTGTTCCAGCAGAGTGGCTTTGTAGTTAGAGAGTGCAGGTACTGCTGTCCATTCCTGACTATCCATTTAAAATGTTTGCTGCACTATGAAGTGCAATATATGACAATGGAAGCCCTGGACTGTTTAACATTTTAACTATTTGAACTTGTTATATCAAGCAAAAATGGGAAAATTGACAGTTGGTGGCCTTGTTTCCCAAATGATTACAGAACATTGTGAAAAGGAAAGGTGGTGTAACACAGTGATAAACATGCCCCATCCTAATTTTATTAAATGTTGCAGGTATCAAGTTTAGAATATGCACGTATATATAAAAAGCAACAGAAACAATTAAATACCATGTTTTTAATTGAATACAGGTTCAAACTGATTTGCAAATCATTGCTCTCTGTTTTTGTTTACTTTTTGCTACTGTTCTAACTATTTTGGAATTGAGTTTGCATACGTTGTAGATTGAAGTACAATATCATAAAATGAATAATTTAGTTAATATTTTATATTTATATATATATTTGAGATACCAAGAAGTTGAGTCATAAATAATATACTGTTGTTCTATATTAAAAATATAACCTTTATCTCTTCAGTACTGTAATTATCTGTAATTGTCACTTTTGTCAAGTCATCTGCCTTGTTTGACTACTACTTATCAAAGACAAGACATATGGATGAATTATGTTAACTGCATTCTCAGTTATGGAATCCTCTCTGTTAACAATTTTAAAACATGAAATATGTCTCTTTTTTCTTTTACAGCTTTATAAATATTTAGTGGAAATCTGTGAAGTTGTAGTGTAGTAGCACCTTAACAGGAAAATTTAGCCAGCAACAAACTGGTTTATGTTGATGAAAGCTGTGAACTTTTGAACAGTAGTGTACATGAGGGAACATGTTACCAAAACTGTTCTTAGGATGTTTCGTCCGGCTTTCCAGTGCAATAATAGGTTTTCTGGTATTAAAATGCGATCAGATAGGAGCCTGAAACTCCAGCCACACCACTACACTGGTCGCAATTCTTCCCTCCAGAAAACTAGTTTTCTGCAACTTTATTTACAAATGCTTTTGACTGAAGGGTTCTTGAAACTGTTCTGCAAAAACGTTGCTTAAGCAATTACTGGTGGAGTTCAGCTGCTCATTGACTTCTACTGTAAGTGAGTTTGAGTGAACAGGTTTTCCATTCTTTTCTAAATACAGGGAAACATTGATTTTGTCTGTGGTAATCATGCATACAATACAGAAATGGCAGATGGAGATGAAGTTTAAAAATACTGGATCATTCTTTTAAGAGACAGGTGAAGTGTAGGAATTTCCAAATTTTCCTTCCATTTTCAGTTAATCCTCAGTGCATATATATGCAAGGTAAGAATAAGAAAGAATGGAAACAGATGTCTGTAGTTATTGAAGGAGTAATGGCAAAACCTGGATATGTTGAGCTTTGTCACCAGGCTTGGCTTATAGTAAAATAATTCAAGGAAAATAGATCTTTCTTCCTTCCAGTGCAGGGATCCACTGATTTATTGAGTCATTGACTATTGTTGTGTGGGGACCAACTGGATAGGGGGAAGGTAGATTTAGATATGATTCATGGTTCCATTCAGACCCCCTGAGGAGAGTGTGATGGACGGCTCACAAATACATATGGAAAGTGCTCTTGCTGGGTTTGTATGGGGCTTCGGTGGGGGTGGTATTTGTAATTGCATAGAATGGGAGAAAATGAGATAATTTGACTAAATGATTGATATCAATGTAACATGAATTAATACAATGCATAAGAGTAGAGCCTGAATAATTTGAATACTGAAGCATTCATTTATTTTTTTAGTATCAGGATCTCTATCCACAAACCCAGTTCAAAAAAGATGTACAGTATTTGAAATGCAAATAAAAATAGAAAGCAGTGATTTGTAAAATGTATTTGACCTTTATTTAAAAAAAAACAGCATAAAGACAAGATAATAAAATTTTAGATTTTGATTCTGAAACGGATGCCTCGAACACATTCCAAAATGGCATAGGGACAATGTAAGACTAGGAACATTGTAAAAAAAACAAACAAAAAAACATCATAACTAAACAGAGTCCTTCATGGGTGAGGATGTGTTGACCAAAGCAAAAGGGCTTAGAAACACCATCTGTCATGGTAAAGGAGGGTGTTAATGCCAGTGTCACTGGTCTTTGTGAAGGCACTATTAGTGCTGAGGGGGTTAATAGGTATTGTGTAGCATATGCTGCCATCTAGATGACGTCTTTTTCAGGGATGTCCCTTCTTGTATCAGCAAGACAATGCCAAGCCACATTCTGCATGTGTTACGATAACTTGGCTTCATCATAAGAGCCATGCAGGTGCTGCACTGGCTAGCCTGGAGTTCATACCTTTCTCATAGAAAACATTATGAAGTACATTATATGACAGCAGAATCCCCAGACTGTTAAGTGTTTAATCAAGCAAGAGTCAGAAAAAATTCCACTGTTATGAGTACAATTGCTGTTCTCTGTTTCCAAATGATAATGTTAAAAACACTGTGAAGTAGCCAAATAAATGAAGTAGATGAAAATAAATAGAAGCTAAACTTAAATTTAAAACTAAATGTACTGTATGTTCATAAACAAAATAATAATTTTAATTTGTTACATCCTTAACATCTAGATACGTGAGTCATAAATGCTATGCAAGTGATAGAAATGAGCTTTGAACAAAAGGACTACAATCATGAATTCTATCCTAGCACCCTGCAGCTCATGAGCATATGGACTTAAGCTTTACTAGTCATTCATTGTTGCTGCTTACTGGATATATTTTGAACAGTAGTAACAAACATGCTTTACATTTCAGTTATTTATGTAATTATTAGGTAGCAAATTAGCGGAAGGCCTTTTTTGAGCACCCAGAATTGTCTTGTGGTCTGAACTCTGGTGTAGTTCCCAAATGCTCCCATTGTGAAGATGATGCAGGTTACACATTGTACAGTATTATAATATTCCATATGATGAGTAATAGAAGCAACAAAAAGTTGCAAAGAAGTGCAAATGTAGTTTTAAACAAGCATATGGCTTTAACTTGCAAGCTTAAAACGTTTGATATTACACTTTCAACAGCTTGACAGCTTGTGACAGTGGTTTCTTAAGGATGGTGTAATTATATTTATGGAAAAAGCTGCATGTGTGAAAGCACTTGTAATACCCTAAGACATCTTTACAATGTATGCTATGAAGTATTTGCTTACCATGATCGCCATGTTGGCCTGCAATATACAAACGAGCCGCTATTCAATCAGTGTTTCTCACTTCGTCTTGGCTCCAGAGTGTTTCTGTGGGTATTTTGATGAAGGTATTCATATTATCCCACAAAAGTAAATTATGATAACACTTAATAATAACAGGCTGCTGTAAACAGAAATTTCAGTGGGAACATATAAATGCTTGCAACTGGTAATAGTAGCACAGAGATAGTGAAGTGGCACACGCTTGTCATTCAGTTGCATCTTTCAGACTACACTCTGGACTGTGCTTTAATCTGTATTGCTGTGGTCCACAGCAAATGAGTGTAATGCATTAATACCCGAAGTACTCCAGGGAAGTTGAGCCATGGAATAAATCCGGCCCAGGGATTATGGTTTTCCACCTATGGATTAAATTGACGTCAAATGCTCAAAGACGCATCAACAAGAAGAAAAACAACAACAACAACAACAAAACAACCTTGGAGCTGATCAACAGGGCACTATAATGATAACCAGAGGGGGAGAAACGAGGGGGAAAAGGGATGATAAAAAAACAAATACAGATGGCAGTCAAAACAGATGGTGATGTGTCTGGTCTGTTACAAACACAATGATGTTTGGGCTGAAATGACCTCATTTAGTGCTGGCTCAGGCCTCGACCTGGAATCAAAGAGAATTTTGGCCAGTTGGATTTGGCTGTTCAGAATTGCGTTTTGTATCTTCATTCACTGGTGTGAAAAGGCTTTTGATGTCTACAAAGTAAGCTGAGCGTGAATAATTTGCAGAGAGTGTATGCCTGGTTCGGTGCTGAGAGAATCCAGGTAGAGGAAATATTTTTTTTAGGGTTCAGGTTTATTCCTCAAAGGACACAGCAGGTTAAAAATGAGCAGTCAACATCTGAAAGCTGTCATGTTGTTTGCTGCTGGACTCAGAGGCTTGTATAGAATTCAGAAACAGTATATGGTTTTCTAAATTGTCAGATTACACTCCTCAAAATGAAGGGTGCTTTGGCGATATGCCATGTCTGAAACACTTTTGGTTGCTTGAAGAGCCTTTCAGTGAATGGTTCTTTAAAGAATTGTTTTTGGAAATGAGACGTGTGAGTGTGAAGAACCGTTTTAAAGTTTACAGAACCTCACGTAATGGTTCTACATCAATTCAGGCTTTTTCCTGGAATTGTACATCATAGCTGAGTGCCACCGATGAACCTGTCTACAATGCCAAAAACAGCTTTCACAAAGAAATCATGAAAGGCACTTTCTGTTATCAGCCAGAGAGCAGCATGCCACAAATGAGGCCAATTTGGGCCAAGGTCATAGCCACATTTAATCTGCAGTTAGAGGATGGATGGATGAATGGATGGAGGGAGAGGGATGGGGGAAAAACTGATTCTCAACTAACCCAGTTTTGGCACTATACATAAATCTGCAGATAAAGATATGGAACATGGAGCAGATTTTGATTGATTCCCTTGGCTAGTCCATCTCCCCTGGACATGGGCAATATACTAGTGCTCGGATGGAACTAGTTCATAATCCGGCTCCTTTCCTCAAAGCTGCAGAACTGCTGAGCTGCAGTGCTTAAAAAATTGCATCTAAAAATAAATAAATAAAATAAGACCCAAGATAGAGAATAATGCAGATTTACCGGATGGTCAAGAGCTTTACATGAGGACATGTATGAAATGAATGTCACAATATTAAAAGCAAATTTGAGCCCATTAAGATTTTGTGCTATTTTATTACCTATTTCCCTATTTGGTGCCATTTTATTTATTGCTGAAACAAGGAAGAAGAACAGTTGGTATTGATGCAGTTCAGTTTCTTCTTTGTTAGAAGCACAAATATGTAACCAACTAAAACTGAACTCTGGGGATGTGAAAAATATTGCTGCTGATTTCTTACAAAAACTTGCGTGAACAGAATAGAAGCTGCAATAAAGGCAAGATGTGGACAGACTAAATACTGATTTGATAAATTTGAGAAAAAATATATATATTATGTTCTTTTGTTGTGGCATTTCAGTCAATTTCTGCTAAACATACTTCTTGTTTTTCAAGGAAATATTAATAGAAATTCACATAAATAATTGAAAGGTGGTCTTTTTACACTGTGCTGTATGCAGCAAAATATATACTTGAGTATAAAAAAGTGTTTTAACATAATATTAAACATCAGGGCATGCCGATCACAATCTGTATGATTCAGTTTTCCTCTTGACCCTTTATAAAAACGTTTTAATAGTCCTTGGACAAAAATGGATTTGCATAGTTTTATTTTACAGCAGTTTGAATCTAAAATGAATAAATGAAAATGTGCTGGAACTTGATAAAAGAAAAACAAAATCTCTTGCATAAGTAATGAGTACATTGAACATCTAAATTATAAAATGTAATGAGTAAAGAGTATATATATATTTTTTTACAGTTGTAATTGAGCAAGAATTCAGATATTCAAGGTCAATAATACTGCAATAGTACAAGTCTTCCCAAACAAAACTTAAAGAATAGGAATAAAATACAGTCACATACATATTTTCCACCCCAGCAGTTAATGCTTTTTTCATTCAGTTCTGCTGCTGCAACTAAAAATCAATATTGTTGACATCAACACTGATATACCAGTCTGGATGATGTATTACCCTGCTCTATTTTCGAACCGTGTGCTGAAAGTATACATCAGGTTTTGACTGATGTCAGTGAATTTTTCTTTCTATTTAAACGTCTTCAGAATGAAACCAGTGGACATGCATGGACTTATGGAAAATCACAGCATGGAAACAGTAAAAACCTTCATCATTAACATAATGATGTTCCTTATAGATTCAAGTCCATAATTTTGGCAAATTTAAAACTGTCCTCAATTGTTCAAATTTTGCAAGATTTATCCTTTACATCTTGTCAGACACTGTAATTTGGCAGTGTGCCATTACCATCGACTCTTACAGTTCTGAGCTCCCTCAGTCTCACCCTAAAACTCTTTAATACCTCTGTCTTCTCCTGTCACACTGGAAACATGTCATAGTTTTAGAGATTTAATCCATTGTAAAAATGAATTGCTTAGTGTGGTACAGAGAACAAAAGGAGTAAAATACCACAGCTGGCCTACCAGCTCCTTATAGTGTGAAAGTCTTCAAATATTCAGCTGTCAACTGGTTATCTCTCATTCATGTTAGAGGCCATTTGCATAATTCTAATTAGCTGGTGTTCAAAAACGTCCAATTTCTGATATTGAAGCTTAAAAGCAGAAAATGGCCTCCCTTTTCTGCACTAATCCCCCTTGACAAAGTAGTCGGGTCTGGCCGAGAATTGCCACCGTCAAGCTGCAGATTTCTGAAGAGTATGAAGCTTCCTTGTTTGCGTCACTTGGTTGTAACAAATGTACTCTGACAGATTGGGAAGCGTTTCGTGAGGAGACTGTGCTTGATGTTGACAGTGATGGGAATAAATTAGCGTTGTGGGGAAGAAAAAAAAACTGTCAAACCGCCTATCAAGCTAATTTCTTGGCTAAGCTATATTCTCTGCTCTCTCTACTGAATTAGCAATGCTTGGCGAGTTGTTTATAACCAAACTGCTTTGCAAGTTAAGATGAAATTCAGACATTAAAAGTGCATATTTAAGCAAATAATTCCCCCTTTTGCGTGATCAAATTCAAAATTCCACTTCAGAATGTCTACATTATTAAAAGGTTAAAAAATAGGGTGGTCTGACAATTTTCATAGCAGTAGTGATAGGAACCAAACATCTGAAGAGTTTATTGCTTTTGAAAGCCACATAACAGAACATAAAATGGTTTCAAACACACTGACAGATGCTAGTTTTTGGTCTAAACTCATTTAAATAAAATCTGTGTCGGCTTCATTAAAAAAGCTTGGGTGTTGTAAAGCAGTATACCACATAAAGAAAATGTATTTTGCATTTTTACCATTATTTTACCATTTTTACTGGTCATTTTGGACAGCACATATTTTGGGATGGCTGGTAGGTCAGTGGGAGTAGAGGTGAGCTAGCAACTGAAAGGCTCTCGGTGGTCCAACTCCAAGGTCTAAGTGGTATTTCCTTGTTGTTTCCTTGGGCAAAGCACTTAACCCAGCACTACCCTAGGTTGTGCTGCTCTGCTGGTGATGCTGTGATCTTAATGTTTTCCACAGTTGTTCCATTTCACAGTGTACTATAACATGTGATTTGGGTGCATTGGCTTCAGAGAAAAAATGTAAATAAAAGAAAGCATTGAATATATTGATTGACATATCAGATGGATTATACAAAAAAACCAGTTCTTCAAAACATTTAACTTGGTGCTTTAACAGGTTTAGAAGGCAGCGCCAGATAGTGTTTGTTTTTAGCATTTTTTGGGCTTTGCACATAATTCTGTGTAACTGTAGACTTGTTTGTGAGTGTGTGCAGTATAGATTTGACACTATAACTAGCATTAGCTACTAAATAAACATAGCTAGCATGTAAGGTGGCAAATATACAAACATGGCTATTTTACGCTTGTATTTTATTGGTTACAAACAACAGTTAATTCATTAATCACAATTATTCAGGACAGTTAATCGTCAGCTGAAATTTCATGGTCGTGGCAGCCCTACATCAATCATCGTCACATTATGGTTCTGTCACTTTTCCATCCATAGGTCACCATCCTTATTGTCCTGGCTTTGGCCTTTCTTGCCTGCATAGTGTTCCTGGTGGTGTACAAGGCCTTCACTTATGACCACACCTGCCCAGATGGCTTTGTGTACAAGGTGAGTGTATATATTATATTCGTCTAAATCTCTCTAGGCCTATACTTTCTTGGACCTATATTAAAACACACTCAACCCATATAAAAATAGCATTTCCCATTTGCCTGTAAAAAGTCCATGTAGCACACTGTTCTTGCCAAACACATTCATACATCAGTAAAATCAGCGTTTTCACACGTCTTTCTTTCCTCACATTCTGGATTCAGTGCTAATAAGCACTTGATCAGATTTTGGCTCAGTATCTCATGCTATTAAAAAACTTCCTAAATTGAATCCGCCTTAGAAGTGCAGTATTGTAACAAGTAATTTAGAAATTTAAGCAGCTTCTGTCAGTTCTCTGGTTCTCTGAGCCAAACTTTTGGCTTCTCTGCTAAAGGGCCCATTAAATATGAAAGAGCATAACCTTGTCTTGGTGTTTGAAGTGTGGGCTGTGATGCATATTCTTGTAAATGTTGAGAAAGGTTTAAGCCATATTCAAGCTGGATTTAAAGCTGTAACTTACAAGATACTTGATTTTAATCCAGTAAAAATCTGTAATGCCCACAGTTTAAACAAGTCTAATAGGAATAATTCCGAAATACATTACCATCTGCAGCTTAAAGCTCTATCGGCTGCGTAGCCGTGTGCCATGTTGTTACTGCATGTGCCACTTGCCATATAATGTTGACGTGAATATCAGAGTCATGACCTTTTTTGTCTGGGCTGTTTTAGGGGCTGTAGTTTGGGGGAAAATTACAAAACTACTGTATACTGTATGAATGGACCAGTCAAATTCCCCTACAGATTAGCACAACTAATGGCAAGTGTACACAGGATTTTACCCCTAGTTTTCATGTTGCAGACCAGTTTTTAGGACCCTGCTCAGCAGTGAATCATTGTGTGAGCCTGTGATGACTGCTCATGTAACATGAGTGGTTCAGCACCAATTTTCATAGTCTATAAGGTGGTTGGATAGTGTAGTGGTTAACACCTTTGTCTTCTACGCTGTAGACTGGGGTTCAATCCAGGGCAAGCACCCTACACTATACCAATAAGGGTCCTTGGGCAAGACTCCTAACACCACCTTGGCCTACCTGTGTAAAATGATCAAATTGTAAGTCGCTCTGGATAAGAGCGTCAGCCAAATGCCATAAATGTATAAGCTGTTTTCCAATATTTTTAGGTTTGTATGAAATTCTCTCTGATTAAACATGCAGTCTGAGCACCTCTACGACAAATAGTATGAACCCCGCTATGTTGACAATGCAGTTGTTTAGTGATTATGAATTGTCGTATAATGTTCAATAGGCATAATCTAGCACGAATGGTGCTTCAGACTCATTTAGTTTGAATACGTGGCAAAAAGAAATGGTTTAGAAAATGAAAGAAATCAAAATGGATACTTAACTTTTAATGTAATGCCGGCACCTTCGTTTCAACAGCACAAGCGATGCATCCCAGCCTCCCTGGAGGCCTACTACACTGCTCAAGACGCCAACTCCCGCGGCCGCTTCTACACGGTCATTAGCCACTACAGCATGGCGAAGCAGACCACCTCACGCTCTGTTTCCCCCTGGCTGCCAGCTGGTGGCGCCCAGCACGACGCTAAGCCCCCTAACACAGACAGCCAATGAGGCTGCCCATGCTGCTTATTAACCAGGCATTGCCGTGCCTGCTTACTTTTCACCTGATTACCTGCTACTTTCCATTTCTCCCCTTCTGTTTTTTTTTTACCTGCATAGTTCTTAAAATGTATGACTCTTTATTTATGTATTTATTTATTTATGACTATTTATTATTTATTTTTATTGTATAATTCCTGTTTTTTTTGTATTTAATATCTGATCATTGTTTGTACAAAGGCATGACTTGGCAAACCTGTCTGAAATGTTTTTCCTTGCACTGTCTGTGAGTGTCAATGATCCATCTCAAAAACAAACGTCCTGTACCCAACCCCTGTAGTTAAGTGACCGTTCAATTCATTGTGAAAGGCATGATACAAATAAGGGAAGCTTTTTTGTGGTTTATTTCCAAACATACAGTTTCTGTGGTTTTCTGTCAAGATATCTGTAAGACTCATTTTTATGTGGGATATATTAATGACAACAATAATATAAATATGATATTACCATAGACTGGCGACAGAACACATGGTAAATGTATGTTATGGTTCCTCCTTTGAGCCTATCTGTAAATAGCCCATGAGAAAGAATAAACCTGTTGTGTGTACTGCCATTAGACACATTGTAAAATTCTCACTGTTTCTCAACGGATGATCAGCGGCCTTTGGAGCTTCGCATTTCGCTTTAGCCAGCAGTCTATGCTCAATCACTGGAGGATGATCCAGGGATGAAAACCTGGGACTCTGGGATAATTTCAGCAGAATCCTTGCCAAAGCTCGATCTTCTGCTTCAGTCACAGATCTGCGCCACTGTCATTTTTATATCTGTTGTCAGAAAAACATTTTGAAATCGTGTGCTGTTGTTAGTTGATATGTAGCAAAGCACTGAGTATTTTTGATTGTGTATCCTTTAGGTTTAAAACAATAAAGATATACAAAATGTTCAGTATATTTGTGATCAGGCTGCTCCTTACTTAGGGTGAAGGCCAAATGTACATATGAGTGCAGGCACAGGGCAAAACAATGCACCTGAATTTAACCTTTAGTGCAGCTTTGCGCAAACTGCACAGAGCCCCGACTACTGTAGGCTTTTGATGCACAGAGTTAAAAATGGGCAGTTACATACTGTAGCCGTCAACAAGCTTAGACAAAAACAGACAATAAAAAGCAGAGAAAGTGTAGCGAAGATATTTGCCACTCACTAATGTCTTCTGGGTTTGTCTAACGCCGGAGACAAATTGAAGGGCTTAATATGGAGCATTTGAGCAAAATCATTGTAAATGTTTAAAACTTTTCATAAAGGAAAAAAAACATTTTAATATGCTGTAATATTTGAACTCCAGTTATAGCACTTCATAATGGCGCCTCGTAAGTACATGACATTTCACTCAACCAATGATCTTGGGATAGTGTAGTGGTTAACACCTCTCCCTTCTACACTGTAGACTGGGGTTCAATCCCCACCTGGGCAAACACCCTACACTATACCAATAAGAGTCCTTGGGCAAGACTCCTAACACCGCCTTGGCCTACGTGTGTAAAATGATCAAATTGTAAGTCGCTCTGGATAAGAGCGTCAGCCAAATGCCGTAAATGTAATGAACTGATCAGTTGGTCAACCAATCAGCACTCAATAGCAGTAATACCTAATTGGCACTGGGCAGAGGTAATGCCATCTAATTAGCACTTAGTGGCAGCGTCTTACTGCTGTAGAAAAAAGGAAATACACAGTTAAGTTACCTGAACAAGCTATTTGAACTTTTTTGTTTTTAGCCATTTTGCTCCAACAGTGTTCTGAGTAGATATTCGTCCAGCTTGTGCTTCCGTTGAGCCACAGAGGCTGCTGCCATCGTTAAGGTAAGTCGCTCAACAACATACTTTTGAGACCTAACCATGTACACCTTGCTTTAAAAGGTGGAGGACAATCCACTCTAAACAGATTTGCTAAAACATTAGCAGACTCTGTAATCCGTCCTTCCAATATCCGATTCATGCTTTACATTGCCCTCCTTCAAATGTGTATCGTCACTGTTAGAGCTATACTATCTCCATAATGGTAATAATTACTTTTGCACCATTTCTGTTGATTTGGTCATCATTAAAGTAAACGCGAGCTAAAGAATAACTGAAGGTTTAAGGTATGCCAAAAAGTAAAACACAACAGAAATGAAGATGCAAAGTTTTTCACAACAAAAAGGAGAGAAGACATGTTGTAATGTGTTCACAGAGTTGCTAAGGGAGGTGATGGAAAGTGTAGGGGACAAGATTTTTTCAGCTTACAAACTTTATTGCTTTTGAAGTGAAAAGGCACATGTGCCAACCAAAATAAAAGATTTATACACTAATTCTGTTGCTCTTTTTGTTCAGCTCACTGACAGAGTGTGGGTGCTTCAAGCAGCAAAGTGTGCTTCTTTTGGACACATAGGACCACCTAGGGTAAGCAAACAGCTAAGATTTATAAAATGACTTTTAATCTCCTGAGATGCAGTAAAGTAACTCTGTAATCTGGCTGGGTCAGTGTTACAGTGCTGCTTGTAAGTTTGTGTGCCCTTTCTCATTTTGTGAATTTCTACATACATTTGATCTGAAATATGATCAAATCGTCATTTAACTTCTAACAATAAATAAAGACAACCCAGTTAAATAATTATATAGTTTTTCGTTCTTTTATTGAACTAAGTAATCTAGCATTAACTGTCTTTAACCAAACAGTTCCTATAACTTGATCAGCACATTGACTTAGAGGAATCTTGACCCATTCCTCCTCACAAAATGGCTTCAGCTGTGTTATGTTGGGCTTTCCCACTTGAACACCACACATTAGGTTCTGTCTCAACATTTCTATTAGTTCAAGGTCTGAACTTTGAATAAGCCGTTCCAAAATGCATCATTTCTTCTGCTTTACCCCTTCTGTGTACATTAATCTGGTGTTTTTTTGTTTTTTTAAGGTAGCTGTTCTTTCTGAAGGACCCACCTTCTTTTGAGGTTCAGTTCGCTGATGCCCTAAAATTCTCCTGTAGAATTTCTCAATACAATCTAGAATTCATAGTTCCATCAAATGATGGCAAGCTGTCCTGGTCCAACAGCAAGGAAACAAGGCAAGATACTGCCACCACCATGTTTCAAAGTGGGGATGAGTTTCTTATGATGAAATCTAATGTTTGGCAAAAACAAACATCTCATTTAAGCCATAATGATCCACTTTTGCCTTATCCTTCCAAAACATAATTTCAGTAGTCTTCTGACTCACCTAGGTGGTCTTCAGGAAACTTTAAACAGGTGGTAATTTTCTTCCTTGAGAGCAGTGGATTTCTCCATGCTATCACTCCATTCTTATTGTTCTTATTCAGTGTTTGCCTAATGATAGATTCATGAACACTGACATTAGTCCATGTAAGAGAGGCCTGAAGGTCTTTAGATGTTACCATGGGTTGCTTTGTGATCTCCCAGAATATTAAATGCCTTACTCATGAAGTAATATTGCTGAATGACACTCCAGTGAAGGGTAACAATGTTTTTGAATTTCCTCCATAGCTTTGGAACCTTTTCCAGGCTACTGACCATTGGCAAGTACTTTTCTGAGGTCCCATTTGACTGAGACATGGCAAGCACTAACAAATATATGTGGTACAGACCAGACTTTGATGGTGAAGGCTCAGGTTCATCACAAAACGATAAAGGGCTCACAAACTTCAATGCAGCACTGTAATAGAAGAGGAGCAGTATTACATGCACAGTGTTGCATGAGCTACCTTTGTTTCATTAAAAGGCTGTAAAGACGCCATTGCTGTTGTTGTGACACGAGTGGATTTAAATAAATGGTCAAATAGGCCAAAGTTATCAGACGCTTACTAAATCATAGGCAAAAGTAGAAAAGACATATCTAGATAATAAACCAGTTGTTCTGTGGTGAACTTGGTGCTCTTGTAATGATGCTGCAGTCAGAGCCTTCACTATTGTTCATAGCACACAGACAGAATGTCTGATTTTTATGCCTGAAACTGGGCCCTGACTTAGTGTGCGTGTTTGCTTACAGTGCAGTCTTGTAATGCTTTTATTGACATTTTATATATATTTGGTCTGACGTGCAAAATGTGAAAGTATATAAATTGTTGACTGCATACCGAACATGGCATGTCATCTTGTATTCTCAAAATATGAATGTGTATATGACGGTTCTACAAATTGTGGTGTTCCTTGTTGACCCCAGATGCACATGAAGCTCCCTTTCCTAGGTGGTAGAGTCTGCATCAAATGAGTGAGGCACAGCAGTAGAAGTGCTGATTGACAGGTGGTTTATTTCTGCTGGGCTAATTAGCAGCCCTGTTCGTCTTGTCTGTTCAGAGCTTTCCTCCCTCTGCGCACTCGCACCGGGAAGCCGGTGCTACATTTTGAATGTCAAGATTCAGATCGAAACAACAGCTGCAGCTGGGAACACAGACATGGAATTGAAAACGTGAAATGAGGACAGTGTGACACACAGGAGCTAATGAATACAGCGCAAACTAATATTTTGACTAAAGAGTCAAGTCTCTTTGTTTAGCAAATATGATATGAAGTTTTGTTTACCCTGAGCAGAGTGTCTGCTCATACAGTCTGACGTTGTGTTTTCACACATCACGCAGCCAGACTTTGTGCACAAAGAAATCACTTCAGTTTTAATATGTGTGGTGTGATACTCTGACATGTACATTTTGTTTGTGATTTTTTTTTAATGGCAATTTTATAGTGTCTTGATTGCACTGCTTTCACATTTCTAACATGTGCGAAGCGTTCTTGTCTCTTAGCTTTGAAAGTGCCGTTACTCTCACGCCTGGCTAATGGGCCCTTTTCGCTAATTTCCGCTGTTGCCTTATGGACTATCATTCACCTCAGAAGTACTGGCGTATTACTTCAGCTCTCCGAGGAAAAGTATGTAATTTCATTTTTGTCGTAGTTGCCCAGATACGATTTGAGGATGTGTCTAGAATGGTTGGAGAACACCAGCTAATAATTGGGTTAGCTCTACTCTGGCATCTGTTGTTGTTTAAACAAAATAGCATAACCCTGAAATGAGTACTTCCAGCTGAAAAACTGCAGAAATGTGAAAACGCCTATAACCATGCTTTCTTGAAAGGAGGATAGGGTCCTGTTTCAGTTCTCTTCTAACTTGCCCGCACTCACTTCGACTTGCTACTTGGACGTGTGTCACATATACACCAGTGACCTTTTGCAGCAGAATGGAAGGAGGGGACAGTGAGGAGTGGGTTATTCAGATGGAACCCTCTCGCCATGCAGACTTTTCAATGCAAAACTTTTTTTTTGAACATAAGTTTGAACATAACCTACATTTAACATTTGTGAAAGGTTGCTTTACATGGCCATAAATTTGTAGTATCATGGTGTTTTGTATTTCTTTTTTTGTAGCTGTGTATGTTCCCTTTAGCATGCTAACAGTAATCAGCAGTCAAATATTAGAGATGGGAGTAGTTTGCAACCTTTTGTTCACTCAATCCCTTGCTCCTCCCGAGGGCTCATTTAACAGCCTTCACTTGAGAGAATATAGTAATGAAACGGCCCAAAAGATGGCGCCGGGAATCCCCCCCAAGGAGAAATGACGAGGCCTTGTTAAAACAGGTATTGAAATAGTAACTTAATCAGTCTAAACATTGCTACTACAAGTGGCTGTTGGGCAGTTTCAACCCATATAATCCCATAAACACATTAAAATGTTTTGCAATAGTTACACATTAGACTTCAATGAGTCATCTTGGATGTTCTAGCATGTCCAAAACATCACCCAATGTCAAATGTCATATAAGAAATTGATAGTGAGAATTAAAAACAGCAAATGTAAACCACTGTGGTATCTGACCACTCACACCAGATGTTTACATCTCTTGAGCACATGATATAAATGTGGTACAATCATGTTAAAATATCAAAAGATTAGATGTACTAAATATGGTATTTGTAGCTGTATTGTAACGTTTTACTGACTTACTGTAGTTGAGCCGCTCATCATTTTTGCATGTGCTGGTCATGTGACCACTTACTCTGATCTGTAGTCTATAGCCCCCTACAATACTGAGTGTTCTAACCTCCACAGCAACATAAGAACTCGCGATGAATTTGTACAGAAGGACCGAGTATTTGCAATGTGTTGAGTGAGTGTTCACATTTGTGTTTGTGTCCTTGCGTTGAGTATGTTTCTGGCTGTACATCATCTATATAAACATTCTCATATGAAATTAAGACAAACTATAATGTAATTTATTGGTTACTGCTTGGTAAATAAGATATTTACAACTCTTTTGGAACTTTGCCACCTCATTTTCAAGATTTACATGAACTTAAATGCATTAATTATCCACAATATGGGGTGAAATAACTTTAATAATGCATTAAAAATTTGATCAAGTTTACTATAGCTGATAGACGCAATTAAAATAGCTCTGTATCGTCAGTCCCGATGGCAGAGTACATATTGGTCCACATGGATTGAAAGAGTTGTGGAGACTTGAGCCGAACACAAAGACCCCTGTTTTAGTGTTGAAAGCTTTCTTTGATCCAGGATTAACACTAATCTGCTTGATTGGGTGGTAGTATCAGAGGACATTTGCAGAACTCAAAGAATTGGAGTAGATTTGAGCGGATTCTCTGAGACTGAAATGTGCTGCATGAATATATAGTGTAATGTGGGTAAAGGTGAGAACATAATCATGTGTTTATCTGGTCTTATTGACAGTCTTGCATGTAATGATGACCAATGCATATAAATCTCTTTAAAATGGTCTACAATTTATAATATCCTTGATGGGTTGATTGATCCTTGAAGAACAAATTGGAGCAGTGAAGAAGACACCAGTGGTTCCCAACCTGGTCCTCAAGGCCCCCATATTTTTCCTTCATCCCAGTGTTGCAAACTAGGTTGGAGCAAAAATGTGGACCATGTGGAGGGCCCTGAGGGCCAGGCTTGGAACCTATGGTCTACAGTGTCTGTTGTGTGCTTAAAAGTTTTAAGGAAAATTTCTCTGTGGGTGAAACGTTTTTTACAAGAACATTCACTGTTGCTATTTCAGCTGAAAACTATATAAATAAATATCAGTTACATTTCACTTTTTTTTATTGCGAAAAAATGTGCAGCTCAATATTTGATATTTCCATTAACGTGGTTAAATAGCCATACATTTACCAGACCATGTGCAGGCGCCCTTGGTTTGGCACACTGAGTACACTCATCAGGAAATGTCTGTGATTAGCTAGAGTGATCATTTGCTGAGCAGCACTGTTAAAACGAATTTGGATGCATCTGTTTTGTGTGATAAATGCAGCCTTATCTAATGGTCTCATTGCAAAGTGCAATGAGGCCAACAACAATTACACATTATAAATCATATTTCATAAGAGTGATTTCATGCATTGGTAAAACCTGTTGTAAATGTGGTCTAACCTAGTTACCTTAAGAAACATTTCCAGTTAGGCACAGGAAGTTGACAGGAAAACATATACACCTTTTGGGGAGAAGGGGTCCCACCTGGGGAGAAGGGGTCCCTAACAATATATGAATAAGGATTCATAATTTCTCCTAAAATATGAATAAAATCCTTTCTGCACTTGAGCTAGTTTGTCTTTGAGGAACAAAGGTCTGCTAAACCAATGATGCAAGTAAGTGAAACAAGTTAATACAAAACAAAAAAAAACCCATAAAACTGAGAGAGGCTTAGCTGGAAATTCATTTCACAAAGTAAAACAGGCCAGAACAAGACAAATCTTTTCTCAGGACTAGGATAGCATAGATGATGACCTCTGCACATAATTATGATAACAGAGATTCACACCCACCTGCTGTCTGTCAGGCTCATAGCTTCATGGATATGCCTGTTATATTCATTGTAAGCTAAGTCTAAGACTTAGCCAAGTGATAGGTAATAACATGAACCTTTTTCCTTTCTCTTAAACAGTAAAGCCTAAGTGATGACAGCTAGGCTAATGGTCACATAATTCTAGCAAATTATGCAAATGCTGTTAATAAGCCTACTGTAAATGTTCTTTGTCATTGAACAGTAAGAGATTTAGCCTCATGTGCATCCAAATATGAGGTATTTATGGTGCTGCCGATGACAAGAACATCTTCAAACATCTAATTTCAAATATATTCATGTTTATTTCATAAAAACAGTTTTAGGGGTCCAGGATTGAGAATCACTATGTTTATACAGAAGTAGAACTAACTATCTAAATGTATATGTGAATGTGTTTGTATTATAGTTGTATATTTGAATTTGAATTTTTAATCACGTCAAACAAATGCCAACCCAGAGGGCCTAGGTAGGGCAACGATGGTTACTATTTTGATGGTAATAAGGCAATAACTGTCTAATGCTGTCCAGCCAGCAGTCACATCCAACATAGGCTCATTTCCTAGCATACTGAAATTAGGCATTGGTAAGCTAACATTACTCATAGGCTTGCAGAGATGATTAAGTTAGTTAATGCTGTTGGCTGTAGGCAAACCTGTAGTCATAATCCACATTCTTGCAACATATTTTCTCCCATGTTTTGGGTAATCTGTCATATTTCTACTAATACCAAGGTCTGCAAAGTAGCTGTACTACTGTACTACTATGTACAGTTTCCCAATTAAAAATTAAATTTTAAATTAAAAAAGTTTCACACTACAGCCATCCGTAGCCATGATTCCATGATTCATGAGCACAACTGGTCTCGCTCTCTGGGAGGGTAGGAGGCCTTCTTCCCCCCCCATCACAAGGCAATGCTAGTTGACATAACAGAACTGGTGATTGGCGTTGTCCTCCAAGCATGTTCAGCCGTCCAATAATGTTACGTTAGCAGCATTTCGCAAAGATGCAGTGACACTTCACAAGACTCGGAGGAAGCTGGATGTGATGAAATTTTGGAGAAAATTGGAAAAAAGCACAACTCAGTAAATCTGACATAATGGCACCTTAAGGTATATTTCTGATCATTAAAAGAAACTGATGCCCTCTGTGGCTTAGAAAACAGGCAACAACCTTTCTTGAGGTGATACTTGAAGCCAAAAGACTTGCTTATGCTTTTAAAGTGATGACTTGATTACACTTTTTATTCCTTATTCTTCACACAATATTTGCCTATACCCATGTTTTTCTGTGCTGCAGTTTTTCTGTGCTGCAGTTCTGTGTTTTCCCTGCTCTCAGTTAAAGGAGATCCCTGTGGTGTAGAATCTGAAAAAAAAAATACCCAGACCTTTTAATTTCCTTTTTTTATATTTTAAACATGTAGTACTTTTCATATGTGATATTCTGTTGTTTGAAAGCACATTTTTTGATGCAATGAAGGAGGCAGGGACTGGTGCTCAAGCTGGCGTCTCCTAGCTCCTCATTTTGAAAGACCAAGCTGTCATGAATTTCACAGAAATATCTGGGTTTACTACAGTGTCACTGTGGAATTGCATGGACTGAGACTAATTGGTTGGTCATATCACCAAGGAAGAAAGCAGTAAGTCATGCCTAGCCATGTCTGTGCAGTGACAGAAGAAAATGCTAGAAGACTAATTGAATGCATTAAAATGAGGCTATAGATTTTAGCCAAATTAGATGAGGGCCTAGGTCAGGGTCAAGGGTATTAAATTCTGGTCCGGCGTCTAGCACAGCTCAGTTAGATTTAGCTCATCTGTCAGTTGCCAAGTTTGGTAGGTTAGAGCGGTGAAATCACCAAAGTAGGACCGGTACTGGTCCTGAGCACCCCTGGTCTAAGTCTTCATGGATATCTCAGTGTTACAATAGGGTGCCTATCTTAGCGTTAGTGTCTGAAGGTTGAGGCATAACATGCACTAGTGTCTTGTCTGTGTTGACTTCTTAATATGCTACTTTATCTGATCAGCTCTCATTTCCTGTTGTTGTCACATGTCTCTTCTGTTCTTTTCATTTTTATCATGATATGATTTAACCCTGCTGGTAAATAGTAGTAAGACTTCCGGCTTCTAAATGTGTTAAGGAGGTCTGTATGTAGAGAGAGAGAAAAAGGCATAATGCATGTCCCGTCCTTATCAGTAATTATATAGTAACACTAACCAAGATTTCAGAGGTTGTTGGCTTCCTAACAATGCATTTACATGGCTTTGTAAGAAAATAACATCCCTTTTTTAAATTGGCCTATTAAAAAAAAAAAACAACAACAAAAAAAAACTTTTTGACTCACTTTTTGAGGACTTTGCAACCACTCTATGAAAGTAGCTCTGCTCAAACTTGTACTTAACTGCTGCCATTAAGAACTGAATTTCCAACTAGTCCTGGGCAGTTTGTGGAAAATTAGGGCTACACTGACCTCATTTGGCTCTCCAGCCCTGAAGTATAGGCCTTAATGTTCCTGCATTCTTGCAACTCCTTTATCCTAATCCCTCCTCTTCTCTCAATCTACCATATGTGCCCATTATTCACTCCATTGCTACTCATAAGTTATTCTGGGTTTAATATAAATTAATGACACTTCTTTCTTTTTAATCAAGGCTTTAAATATGGTATTAGTTATTTTCAGGTTTAGCATGGTGAGGACAAAAACAACCAATTGGTGGCCTGTGCCACCCTGTGTAGCTCCATTCTGGCCAACCCCCTTAATGCAGTGCAGTCAGTATAAGGCTGTCTGTCTGTACTGTGTTAATGATTTGGCTTGATTTTGCTATCAATGTCTGCCACCATAAAGGATAGCAATCACTTAAGCCTGAGGACACCAATTTACAACAGTGTATTATAGAGATACAGACTGACTTGTGAAATAAACTTGTTAGAGAAAAATAACTTGAACGTGTACAGAGAAAGTAATAAATACATTTTGAGAATGTTGCTTTAGTGGGCACTATAATATATATATATATATATATATATATATATATATATATATATATATATATATATATATATATATATATACACACACACACACACACACACACACACACACACACACAAAGCAGTATATACGCATAGGCTGCGTATTTGCAGCCTATGGGAGGAATGAGTGAGGGTCATGTATGTAAACAGTTTTGTTAATGTTGTCTAGGTGGGACAACCCATGTCATCTTTGTGAAAAGTGAGTGGACGGCTTATGTACAGGTGACCCAAGGACTGCCCAGTTTACATCCAGAGAGGAGAATGTTGACATAATATCAACCATTTATTGGACACTGGTGATTCACATACATACTGTGAAAGTGTACTCATGTATAGATATGAGAACATAAATATATACTGGTTTGTGTGTGTGTGTGTATATATATATATATATATATATATAGTGCCCACCAAAGCAACATTCTCAAAATGTATTTATTACTTTCTCTGTACACGTTCAAGTTATTTTTCTCTAAAAAGTTTTTCACCCTAAAACTGTGAAAGTCCTGACTGAAAGTGGTATAACCAAGGACACCAGATGGTGTTTTAAATTGGGAGTGCTGAAGTTGTCTGCAGCATGAATTAGCACTGCACATCAGCAGAAACTGTAGCTTTCACAAAGATGTGTGGCATTGGCATGCTAGTGTGTGTGTGTGTATTGCTGGAACAAGTATGTCACACTTCATTTGTGGTGACATTTCTGGGGTTTTTACTCACTTCTAAGTGGAGTGTGTCAACACTCAAATATACAACTAAGAGCAGCTTTGTGGTCAGAAATTGACCACTGATGAAGGTCAAGGAGAGTATCTAACACAAAGACACAAACTGTGCATAACAGATGTGCTGCAATGTCTTACAATGTAGATTCTTATTATTAACTATAGATGCTCTGCAGATATATAAATCATTAACAAACTGCATACTGAGCATTTAGAAAGTTACCAGAAAGATAGATAAAAATAAAAGCAGCATGTGAGACCATTAAATATAAATTGATTATTCCTGATTTAATACTAAATAACCAGTAGTTTTTTGCCTGGGGGTTTAATGATTGCTGTTGTGAGCATCGCTGAAGGAGATGAAACTGGACAGAAACTGAAACGAGCAAGATATATGAAATGATTTTTGGCACTCACAAATTTGAAGGGCAACAGGTTATTGCCCATTATTTAATGTTATTTAATAATACTTCATCTGTAATTTTGAATTCTTTATTTAATTAAAAGTACAATGGCTAAAGATAGCAAAGAAACTAAGCCTAAGCTGCAGTGACTAGGGTAAAGGTGTGGAGAGGGGCTCACATGGGTGGTGAAATGGATTGATAATCCCACTTTTTTAACACAAAGATAATTATTATAGACTGATTATTTTTTGATGTCTTAACATCATAATGCAATTGCAAACCATGGTTTTGAATACAACACTGCCAATTGTCAAATTACCCCTATCTTTTCTGCTTGGCCGTGAGTTGATTTGGAAGAGAGTCAAGAAGAGGGCGAATTTGATTGTCATTAGTTAATGCTGTGTTTTTCATAACTTTGATGATGGCTTGCACTTGCACTTTGGATTGTAAGGACATTGAGCTGTTGGGGAGTGGGGGCAGCAACGAGTAAGCAGTGCGGTTTAATGTGGGCTGAAGCTGGCACACACACTGCGTGATCTCAGGAGCAGTAGTGCCTCCCCTGCAAGTTGCCACCCTTGGCAACTGCCTATGTTACCGATGTCATAGGAACCTCTACTGGGTTCAGGTAGAATAGTCAGCAAGATAGTTAATTAGCACTTGTACCAAGCATAAAATATGTACATAATAATGCGTATGTGAAGTGTATGTGTGCAGTTTGTTCATTACACAACATTCATCTATTTTAAGACTTCTATTTAAAATATACACAGAATTCAAGTTGATTTAAGGTCCTAATGGCCTGAACTATATCCAGAAAGGAGGGCATAAAATACTGTATGTAGTTTTCTATCTGTAGAGGTTAAGGAATATAATGGATTTCTTAATACGTGCAGGTTAGATTTGACCTACAGTAGAACTGGTTGATTCTATAAGAGAGTTGATGGAGTACAGGGTAAACCCATTTTTGTTGTTGGTTATATTCTGAACTAAGAGTCATCAGCGGAAAAGTAATTTGATCAGTCTCACACAGTCTCACAGTCTTTTTGGGAATATTACTGTAAAAACCACACACTACGTACAAAACAGTAATGTACAATACCACACATTGATACAAGAATACAGCCATGCAGTCCGCATAGACGAACACTGGCTGTAGAATAGATCATACCGAAGAGCTCAGTGACTTTAAACGCGCCACTGTCAGAGGATGCCAGCTTTCCAAAGAGTTATTTTGTCAGATATTGTGATGGTGTGCTACTGTAAGTGCTGTTATTTTGCAGAACAAATGTCTAAGAGCACCGACAGCTCAGCTGCAAAATGGTAGGTTACTCAAACTCACAGCACCTTCATTTAGTGCTGAAGCTGACATTCAGTACCAAGGGCAAAACTGCCTCTGAAAGCAACATCGGTGCACAAACTTTTTTCAGGAAAAAAGTTTTCCTGGCACTTTAGCCAAGCACCAGCATACTTGCCTCGGCCGGAGTGATGTAAAGCACCGTGCCACTGAACTCTGGGAGGGTGGAAACATGTTCTCTGGAGTGATGAATCAAGCTTCACCATCTGCCAGTCTGACAGACAAATCTGGGTTTGGTGGATGCCAAAGGAAGCAAAATCTTAATGTTACAGCACACGATAACAATACATTGTGTGGCAACAGTTTGAAGAAGTCCTTTTGCCAAACTAGAATGGAATGGAAAACTTAACCCCCCCACCAAAAAAATAAATAAACAACAGCGTCCTACGGTGAGAAACGTAAACATTAAGAACTAGAGAATGACTAACACAAACTGTGCAGCAGCAGATAAGATCATTAACATTATAACAAGGTCGGTGTCTCTAACAGAACGGACAGCAGTGTGCACAGTGTTTAACAAATGTTGTATCTAATCCACTGGTACCAAACACTAAAACACCACCTCCATGTCAGTGTTACTCCAGTGCTGAGAATGATCCACCACCCAAATAATACCTGCTCAGTGGAGGTCCTCTGGTGGTCCTGATTGGGGTAAAGGGGGGCTAGCAATTTATGTAGAGAAACTGAGAGACTACAATCTGTAACTATAGAACTACAAGTGATTATTTTTTGTTACAAATACTTTCAATTAAAACTTATTTTAATTGAAATTTGTAAATGAATTAATTATTTTTTTGTGAAAACTTCTTGATACCTATGTCCTGTGTCCGTCTGACGTCAGTTCCGGGCGAGAGTATCGCTGGCGTCTACGTGTGACTGCCACTTTTCCCTGTGTCTCCTGTGTGACTATCTGGCCGCTCTTTGTTGTTTGTTGTGGCTGCACCGCCGCGGCTGTACTCCGCTCTGCCTTCCCGCCAACTGGAAGTGGCTGCACCGCCGCGGCTGTACTCCGCTCTGCCTTCCCGCCAACTGGAAGTGGCTGTACTCCGCTCTGCCTTCCCGCCAACTGGAAGTGGCTGCACCGCCGCGGCTGTACTCCGCTCTGCCTTCCCGCCAACTGGAAGTGGCTGCACCGCCGCGGCTGTACTCCGCTCTGCCTTCCCGCCAACTGGAGGTGGCTGCACCGCCGCGGCTGTACTCCGCTCTGCCTTCCCGCCAACTGGAGGTGGCTGCACCGCCGCGGCTGTACTCCGCTCTGCCTTCCCGCCAACTGGAGGTGGCTGCACCGCCGCGGCTGTACTCCGCTCTGCCTTCCCGCCAACTGGAGGTGGCTGCACCGCCGCGGCTGTACTCCGCTCTGCCTTCCCGCCAACTGGAGGTGGCTGCACCGCCGCGGCTGTACTCCGCTCTGCCTTCCCGCCAACTGGAGGTGGCTGCACCGCCGCGGCTGTACTCTGCTCTGCCTTCCCGCCAACTGGACGTTCTGCTCGGAATACCGATTAAATGTGGCTACTTAACAGCTGTGATCCTGCACTACACGACACGACAACTGAGTGAGTGTGGCTGCTTCCACTATTGCTGATTATATGTACTCTCCTATTCTATGATGCTTTCATTACGTTGCTGTTAAGTGCCCCAGGTTTTCCTGGCCATGTGCACAGTTCGTACTGCTCAGCGCCTCCTTACTGTCCTCAGCTCTTATCCTATACGGCTAATGAACTGCGCAAATTGAACAATTTCTACCACCTCCCTGAAGCCACTGCTATTTCTTCCAGTAGAGCTGGAATACTACGCCGTCGCCGTTATGTCCACCGTGGCTCAGGACAACACCGTAACAGAGCTATCCACCACTCTGATGGCACTAATATACCCTCATTCTGCTCCACATCTCGCCCAATGGTACTCTCTGTTCGTCGAAGCGCTAAGCTGCATAACTTGCGCTGTCTCCCTCCTGCTTCTCCTGGTACCACTTTCGGGTTGCTGAACATTCCCTGTCCAACAAATCATCAGTGCTGCAGGAACTGGACAACTGTATTGACATACTTTTCCTAACTGAAACCTGGCAACAAGCCGGTGATTTCTATGCTCTTAATCAAGCAACCCCACCTAATTTCAAATATATCTGCAAACCTTGTTCTTCTGGAAGAGGAGATGGTCTAGCTGTGATTTTCAATACTAAAATCAACATCACAGAAGTTTGCTTTACATCTCCCACTTCTTTTGAATATATTGCTCTTAATCTACCTGGCTCTGTTATTGCACTGTTACTTTACCGTCCCCCAAAACCTAATGTTTCATTCCTTTCTGAATGATCTGAGTCACTCCCACTGGCCTGTTCAATTTCTCTCCACCTGCTGCTAGTTGGTGATTTCAATATCCATGTAAACTCTCAGGACTGTAAATCTGCTAAGGAATTTACTGCAATTCCTGACTGCTTCCATGTTGCACAGCATGTAAATTTTCCCACCCATGATAAAGGTCACACCCTCGACTTAGTCTGTTCTTCCTCCTTGTCTGTTATTAATCCACATCCTCTGCTGATCCCGCTCTCTGATCACAAGTTGATACTGTTTACTGCTCCTCTGGCTGTGCCCAGTAACTCCACTCAAAAGAGTATTTCCTCCCGTAAAACTCAGTCTGTCGATCCTCTCCGTCTCAGTCCATTTCTTCTGCCTTTCTTGTTGACTCTGCTCCTTCTTCTCCTGAAGCTCATGCTCTGTTGTTAAATGATGCTCTCTCTGAGTCTCTAAATGCACTAGCTCCTCTGAAGACCAAAACTGTGTCTTTTTCCACTCCTGCTCCTTGGTATACTGGTGAGCTATGAAGCAGGTTGGTCGCCGTCTGGAGCGACTTTATAAGAAGTCGAAGCTCACTGTTCATGGTGAGGCTTATAAACAACACATATCTACCTACAGAGATGCCTTACGTACTACTAAGTCAACTTATCTTTCTAGCCTCATTAACAATCAACACAGCACAAACTCCGGTCATCTCTTCTCTACAGTCACCAAGCTTTTTAAACCCCCTGATGGCATTGTAGCTGCTTCTTCTGAACTTTGCAACACATTTTTACATTTCTTTGAATCTAAAATTGCAAACATTAATAGCTCCCTGGCAATCGCTACTGCCGATATCCCTTTTCAATCTTCTCCTTCTCCTCTTCCTCCTGGCTATAAACCATTCTCTTCCTCTCTTTCTGCCTTTAACATTGTCAACTCTTCCTTCATTGCTAACATCATAACTACTTCCAAGAACACAACCTGCTCTCTTGATCCACTTCCTACAACCTTAACTAAAGCCAGTCTACATGTCCTGGTTCCTCACCTTAACATCATTATTAATCAATCATTGCTCCTAGGCCAGGTTCCTTCAATCTATAAGATTGCCACAGTAACACCCATCCTTAAAAAACCAGGCCTTGACCCGTCTGACCTAAATAATTACCGTCCTATCTCTAACCTTCCCTTTCTGTCCAAAGTTCTTGAACGAACTGTTGCCAGTCAACTGCAAGAACACCTAATATCTAATAATCTCTTTGAACCTTTCCAGTCCACAGTACTGAAACAGCTCTAATTAAGGTCACTAATGATCTCCTTATGTCTGCAGATGCTGGTGCTTTAGACATCTTGTTACTGCTTGACCTAAGTGCAGCCTTTGACACAGTGAGTCATTCCATTCTCCTGTCAAGGCTGCATGAACTGGGCATTGACGGTACTGACCTGGACTGGTTTACATCCTACCTGACCAATAGGCAGCAGTTTATCACCCTCTCCAGTCATACTTCCTCTACCTCTGCTGTCTCGCAAGGGGTCCCACAAGGATCCGTCCTTGGACCTCTCCTTTTCATTGTATATATCCTTCCCCTTGGTCACATACTACGTCGATACAATCTTGATTTTCACTGTTATGCAGACGACACCCAGATTTACCTCAACACAATCATTTCATAATCCACCCCTCGCTCACTTAGAAACCTGCTTATCTGAAATCAAGAGTTGGATGAAACATAACTTTATGTTAAATAGTAGCAAAACAGAACTCATTCTCATTGGATCCAAATCCACCCTCACGAAAACTGCACCTCTCACACTTTGCATCGGTGATGTAGTTATCTCTCCTTCCCCACTGATCCGAAATCTGGGTGTCATCCTTGATTCAACTCTCTCGTTCACTGCTCATATTAACTCCATTGTCAAAATTTCATTTTTCCATCTGCGCAATATTGCCAAAATCAGATCATCTCTCTCTGTCAGCTGCAGAAATCCTCACCCATGCTTTCATTTCCAGCCGTCTCGACTATTGTAACTCTCTTCTAGCGGGAATCAGCTCTTCCTCCACTCACAAACTTCAAATGGTTCAGAACTCTGCCGCCCGTCTCCTCACCCACACTCGCGCACATCATCACATTACCCCTGTTCTCCAACGTCTCCACTGGCTTCCTGTGAAATATCGCATACAGTTCAAAATTCTTCTCCTCACCTATAAAGCTCTTAACAAACTTACCCCTTCCCAGTGGGGGAAAAAAAGTATTTAGTCACCAATTGTGCAAGTTCTCCCACTTAAAAAGATGAGAGAGGCCTGTAATTGACATCATAGGTAGACCTCAACTATGAGAGACAAAATGAGGAAAACACATTGTCTGATTTTTAAAGAATTTATTTGCAAATAATGGTGGAAAATAAGTATTTGGTCAATAACAAAAGTTCATCTCAATACTTTGTTATATATTCTTAGTTGGCAATGACAGAGGTCAAACGTTTTCTGTAAGTCTTTACAAGGTTGGCACACACCGCTGCTGGTATGTTGGCCCATTCCTCCATGCAGAGCAGTCAACTCCTTCCAAAGGTTTTCTATGGGGTTGAGATCTGGAGACTGGCTAGGCCACTCCAGGACCTTGAAATGCTTCTTACGAAGCCACTTCTTTGTTGCCCTGGCCCTATTCATTCTTTCATGTACACGGACCAGTCATCCTGGTCCCTTTGCAGAGAAACAGCCCCAAAGCATGATGTTGCCACCCCCATGCTTCACAGTTGGTATGGTGTTCTTTGGCTGCAACTCAGCATTCACTCTCCTCCAAACATGACGAGTTGTGTTTGTACCAAACAGTTCTATTTTGGTTTCATCTGACCACATGACATTCTCCCAATACTCTTCCGGAAAATCCAAATACTCTCTTGCAAACTTCAGATGCGCTCGTCTGAAGTTTGAAGTGCCCATCTGGCACTGCAAGATCTGAGTCCCTGGCGGCGTGGTGTGTTACTGACAGTAGCCTTTGTAATGTTGGTCCCAGCTTTCTGCAGGTCATTCACTAGGTCCCTGTTTCTCCATCTACTAGTCCTAGTTTTAGCCTATTCATAATTACCTATGTTAAGTGAATATTGCATCAAGTGCATGAAATGGTCTTGATGCCTTTAAGGAGTAGCTAGTTGCTTCAAGTGAAATGTGTTCCAATGTTTTTAGCTAAAACATCAGTTGAGTGTCCCGTATCAGCAAATTTATGCGATAGACTGCATAAGTGTTAACATAATGTTATGGACTTCTCATGCTTTTCTCATGAGCTTTTTTATTTTGGACATTCAAATGCAATATTTGTGTTCAATCAGCTTACTACATTTTAGTCTTAACTTGTTTAATTTACCATGTAAGTGTTGTTCTCCCCAGCCTCCCTCACCTTGGGTATCTACCCGTTTTCTATGAGGTGGTATCCTATCAAGTCTCAGTTAACGCAAATTGAATTGTTAAAATCAGGTTTGAATGAGCTGAGTTACTAGGTTGCCACCTGCTGAGTGTGGCGGATGCCGCACTGTAGTGACTACTTTTCCACTCTGGGCATGGTCAGCAAGGTGGTTCAGACTAGTATTAAGTTACACTGTTAAGTGGCCATATTTGTATAAAGCAGTTAATTTAAGTTCAGGAAATTATTGATGGTCAAATGATTGGAGTTCCTTAAACTTCAAACCATTTGAGTTTATTTAACTCATCAGGTTTAACCATGCATTTGACCATGCTTAATCAATAATTGTTTAATATTAACAGTCATCAATCAATGAAATCTCTTGCATTTTGCAACCCAGCTCTTTGGAAGTGCCGATATCACAGACATCCACACCGAAAGGAGATAAAGACCTAGGGTGTCAGGAAGGATCATTCTTTCTCCCTTACATGGACTTTCCACACCCTTCTCATCTGGAAGAAGGATACAGAGTAAATCCTCCAGACTTGTGAACATTTTTTTTCCCTGCAAGCAGTCAGACAAGCAGAGCTGCCTGATGATCCGTCATATATTCTGACAGGCCTACTACCTCAGTCTAACCCTTTACTATCATCTATTGCAATGGTTTTCAATCCCATTCCTAGGGACCCTCCACATACACAGCTCTGCCTCCAGAGCTGCTCCACACCTGATCCAGCTCATGAAGGACTTGATAATTACCAATGATCTAGATCAGTTGTATTGGGGAAGGGAATAGTTGAAACTGTGCAGGGCAAAATAGTTTATTACCCCAAGGTGTTGTACTGTTTAGTTACTTAATATGTGACTTTTATTTAATTAGTTTATTCTTAAAAGTAGAATGTAGTGGGTGGGTACATAGTTTAGCATTCTACTCAAAAAAAAAAAAAATCATGCTAATTTAGAAAGGCCTTGATGGAATGAATGCAGAGTGTTAGAAGAGGGAAAACAGAAGAGTTGGAGCCAACCAACAACTGAATTTGACACCACTGTCACAAATGGTCCTCTCATGTCTGAAGTCCAATTCTGACATGCTTTGAAAGGCAAATGCTGGATGCCTGCAGGCTATAGAACAGAATATTCAGTCTCTTTTTCACTCTGAATAAACTAGTTGAGTGTAATCACTTCTGTTCTAAACAGCTACAACAGAGTTAGAATGTGATTTGTAGTGTATCACAGTGCACATTTGAATAACAATTCTGAAAACAGTATAAAAAAAAAATAACATAGCCAGGGAAATCTTTAGCCACTGGACATTAAAGTGACATGTTTTCATGTTAATTCAGGAGCTTTGAGACACAGTGTCTTGTTCTCAAGATCTTTTATCAAACATAAATGAAACACACTGCTTAAGAGTGCAGTAATATTTATCTTTGCACAAAATCTTTTAATCTGCTAATTTAACTTGGCTAGCTAATTGATTTGAACCTTATTCTGCAATGTTCTTTATCGTTAGACATCACCCATACAAAAATCTGATATATGGCAACATGGACAGATATGTTAAAGGTCAGGCATATTTTTAAAAAAATATATTTTCTGTACATATATGTAAGTTTCAAATAATGGGCATATATCACTGCTGTCTGAGCAAAATCTCATATCTCTATGGAAGAAAGGAAATAACATACTTTACTTTTAATGTATAACAATATAACCAGCCTTTTTTCCAAGTAATTTTGAGCAATTTCTTTGCTCCATTCATCTTGAAATTTTTATCTTGAATTGAAAAACCTCATCTTGAAAAATGGAGATGAGGTTTTGCTCTGACAGCGGCAATATGCATATTATATGGTTCATATTCATGTATATATCTCTGATGAAATGGATGAATACAAACATGCCTAATATAGGAATTTAACATACACTGTATTTCCAAAAGTATTCACACACCCATCCAAATAATGGAATTCAGGTGTTCCAATCACTTCCATGGCCACAAGTGTATAAAACCAAGAACCTTGGCATGCAGACTGCTTCTACAGACATTTGTGAAAGAATGGGTCGCTCTCAGGAGCTCAGTGAATTCCAGTGTAGTACCGTGATAGGATGCCACCTATGAGTCCAGTCATGAAATTTTCTCCTTACTAAATATTCCACAGTCACCAGTCAGTAGTATTATAACAAAGTGGAAGTGATTTGGAATGAAGGCAACTCAGCCATGAAGTGGTCAGCCACGTAAAATGACAGAGTGAGGTCAGCGGATGCTGAGGCACATAGTGCGCAGAGGTCACCAACTTTCTGCAGAGTCAATCGCTACAGACCTCCAAACTTCATGTGACCTCCAAATTAGCTCAAGAACAGTGCGTAGAGAGCTTCATGGAATGGGTTTCCATGGCTGAGCAGCTGCATCCAAGCCTTACATCAAGTTTCAAGTTTGTCATTTGCACAACATGTCAGGACATTTATGCATTGAAATGCCTGTGGTAACGGTCAGGTAGTCACTCTACAGAAAGCAAATAAGCAAAGTAATATATATATATATATATATATATATATATATATATATATATATATATATATATATATATATAATACTAATAAACACAATTTAGAGATTATACACAGAATATAGTGAAATATACACCAAATATAGAGACCATATACATTTAAATTGACTTGAGTTCAATTTAAATTGAACAGGCCATGTGCTGGGTGGCTTCTGTCTGACCGGATCTTTTTGATCTTCCTGAGGCAGCGGGACTGCTAGATTTCCTGTAAGGCTTGTAGTTCTGCCATCCTCACAACTCCTCAAAGGGTCTTGCAGTCACAGGCAGTGCAGCTGCTGTACCAGACAGCGATGCAGCCTGTGAGGATGCTCTCTATGGTGCACCTGTAGAAGTTGGTGAGGATCTGAGGATGCAGACCAAACTTCCTGAACCTCTTCAGGAAGAAGAGACGCTGATGGGCAGATCTCACAGTAGTGTTGGTGTGGTGGGACCAGGTAAGTCATCAGGGAGTTGTACGCCGAGAAACTTCACACTGCTGGCTCTCTCCACTTCTGCTCCATTGATGGATAGGGGAGAGTGACCACCCGTCTGCAGCTTCCTGTAGTCCACAATCATTTCCTTCGTTTTGTTGATGTTGAGACAGAGATTGTTGTCATGGCACCACTCTGACAGAGCGCTGACCTTGTCTTTGTAGGCTGTTTCATCTGCATCAGTGATGAGGTCTAGGATGGTGGTGTCATTAGCAAACTTGAAGATGATGTTAGATGTGTGTTTGGCTACGCAGTCATGTGTATACAGGGAGTACAGGAGGGGACTGAGCACACATCCCTGGGAGGAGAGCACTCTGTACTCAGAGTCAGTCTGAAGGAGAAGCTGTTCCCAACTTTCACCACCTGGGGTCTGCTCGTCAGTAAGTCTAGTATCCAGTTGCACAGATGAGAGTTCAAACCCAAGTCTCTGAGCTTAGGAATGAGTTTGGTGGGGGTGATTGTGTTGAATGCTGAGCTGTAATCTATGAAGAGCATTCGTACATATGAGTCCTTTCTCTCCAGGTGTGTGAGAGCAGTGTGTATTGTTAGTGCAATCTCATTGTCTGTGGATCTGTTGGAGCGGTATGGAAATTGGTGAGGGTCCATGGTGGTTGGTGGTGTTAAGCAGATGGAAACTTTGACCATCCTCTCGAAGCACTTTGTAACTGTAGGTATCAGTGCAACAGGGCGGTAGTCACTCAGGCAGGTGACAGATGATTTCTTGGGGACTGAAACAATTGTGGTTTCCTTAAAGCACTTGGGAATCACTGACAGTCTTATGGAGAGGTTAAAGACATCAGTGAAAACCTCAGCCAGCTGGTTGGAACATGTTTTAAGTGCCCGGCTGTGGACACCATTGGGACCGGGTGCCCTGTGTGGGTTCACTGCCCTGAAGGATCTCACCACCTCAGACGGGAATGGCTAGAGCACAGCTCTCCTCATCCACTGGAAGTTTCTCAGCAGGTGAGGTGTTAGTTGCCTCAAAATGAGCATAATGAGCATTGAGTTCATCTGCAAGTGAGGAGGAAGAGCCCCTATTACAGATCACACCTTCTTTGTAGTCAATGATGGTGCGTGGGCCACTCCACATACGTCTGAGATCAGAGACAAGATAGCTGGATTCCACTCTGTCCCTGTAGCCAAGCGCAATCACCAAGTGCTGTGCAAAGTGTTGAATGCAGAGGTGTGAAGCACCACCACTGGATTCTAGAGTGGTGGAGACATGTTCTCTGGAGTGACAAATCACACTTCTCTGTCTGGCAATCCAATGGACGAGTCTGGGTTTGGTGGTTGCCAGGAGAACGATATTTGTCTGACTGCATTGTGCCAAGTGTAAAGTTTGGTGTGGGGTTGTTTTTCAGGAGTTGGGCTCATCCCCTTAGTTCTAGTGAAAGGAACTCTTGATGCTTCAGCAGACCAAGAGATTTTGGACAATTTCATGCTCCCAACTTTGTGGTAATAGTTTGGGGGTGGCCCTTTCCTGTCCCATCAGGACTGTGCACCAGTGCACAAAACAAGGTCCATAAAGACATGGATAAGTGAGTGTGGAAGTGGTGTGGAAGAACTTGACTGGCCTGCACCTCAATCCTCATTCAAGTGGTATTGGCATCAAAGTAAATAAAAACATCATTATTGGAAAAAAATATTTTCTTTGAAAGTCTAATGATTCTTGGCCATTAGTCTACACATTTATCTCTCCTAAAACAAATTTGGGCAGGTGAAGTGCTTTCATTTGTTTAGTTATCATAGATTATCAATGTTTCATTTAGAGTTAATCGATAGCAGGGACCTCAGCTTGGAGGTTTCTCTGTGGCAGGTGCCATGAAAAGAATGCCTTGAAGTGATTTGAATGCATGCCCATTTTTTTCAGAGCATCTAATGGTATTGGTGGGTTTTAGGATTACTGATAGCAGCCAGCCAGGCACTTTTTGGCGTAGGTACCCTTGCTGTCAGCCGCCTCAGAACGAAAAATCGGTACATAAATGAAAACACTTTACTCACCCAAATTAATGTTTGTCAGGAGAGATGTACAGATCAATGTCTGGCTTTCAAAGAAAATAAAATAATATAAAAGAGAAGTGTCTGCAGGAGGGAGTCAGCAGTTTCTAGAGTAGGGTAAACTTTACAATACAAGCAAGGACAAATGAATAACTAGTATTAACTACCAAGGCCTACTAGTTAATTACTCGGTAGGAAATTGTGTACTAATGATTTGTGTATTTCAACTAAAACTACTACTGAGTTACACATAGTAACTGTGGTTTCTTAGAATAACTATTCATAAATTACTGATTATTTCAGCATTAATTGGTCAATAGCTGAATCTGGTAAGGCTTCTGGTGAACTACTATCAGATGTAGTGTATTCCAGCACTTCTAAAAGTAGTTAATACACTACAGTGTTCAGTCTCTGCAATGTAATGGATTACTCACAGACACGTCCTCAGGGAGGGCGGGGGGTGTCACACCACACTGTATGGACTGGTGTCCCTCATGTTCTTGTTTTGATCGGAATCATAAAAAACTAATGCACATCCTCATACTTGGCAGTGAGAACTAATTTGCACATCAGCCTACAAATGGGGCAACTGCTAAACCTCCACAGAGCTCAGTAGACCAGTCTCCTTACACCATTTCATGCAGGAGCATGTGTGCCAGTGTTGTTTCTTCTGAGCAGTCGTTCTCCTTTTAAAGTCCTCTTGATTGCAGGCTCAATTGAAGAGAGGGCTCATGGAAATATATGCCTGTGTATGTATCCTACCTTCAAATTCATTTAGTTCTAAACGTAATCATTAACTTCTTGTTCATTAGCAATGAGTTACAATGTGTTTCACTTTGTTTCTAAAGATCTTTGACCTAAAATAAGGACATCACCTCATTCCTCTAACAGATAGTAATCATGTAATCACTTGGTAATATTTGGAACCAAGTGAATTTGAAGGTGGGACGCATACACAGCCATATAGATCTATGAGCCATCACTTCAGTTGACACTGCCCTGAAGAGGACTTTAAAGCAGAACACTGGCACACATGCTCCTGCAGAATAATGGTGTTTTCTTTTCTAAACATGAGACGTCAGCAGACTCATCTACTGAATACTGTAGAATTTTAGCAGTTGTCCCAGGTTGAGGTGCAAAATGGTTCACACTTCCAAATATGAAGATGTGCATTTAGCCTTTTAAGGTTTCTGATCAAAACAAGTACAAGAGGGACACCTGTCCAGTGTGGTGTGATGACCCCCCGCCTTCTCTGGGGACACCTGTTTCTGAGACTGGACACTGTGTATTTCAATACGGCTAGAAGTGTTGGAATATACTACATCAGTTAATAGCTCACAAGGAACCATGTCAGACTCAGCTATTGAGCAATTAATCAGTTGAATTAATCAGTAACTTATGAGCAGTTATTCTAAGAAGCCACACTTACTAAGTAGTTATTTTAGTTAACAGTGAACTGTTAATAGTTACTTAGTGGTAATGTAGCACTACTCATTTATCCTTGCTTACTTCCTGAATAGTTACTTATTAACTATGAAACAGTATTCTAAAGCTTTCCAGACCTAACCATTCATTTTCACAAACATCCTTAAACTCATATGTTTAAACATTATTTCACAGTGATGCTTGCGTATGCTTAGTAGATTTATAGAAAAGGGAAAATGCTCTAGTAATTTCTGCCAGGCTGTCTCATATAGACATTCTGCCTGGTCTTTAAACTAACACTTTTTTCCTGTGATAAGCTTCAGTGAGTACTTTGCTTGAGTACTGTGACAGATTCGATTTGATTCACTCAATCTTCCAGTCAGACTGGGCCTTAAAAGCATGTAAGTACTGATAAATGTCCATTTCGTGTGGGTGAGCAGCATAATTTGACAGGCAGTGACTGAGGAACATGTGGCTTGAGAAGCTGACAGGCTTCTTCATGAGGCTACCATTGCGTTGTGATGCATATCTGCCATCTGTGTGTGCGTGTGACAGAAAGAGAGAGACTTGCCCGCTGTTCTGCTGTCACGCAAAAGCTGTTGCTTAGCTGGAGGGAGAGAGTTAGGGGGTCTGCCATCTTTGCTAAATGAGGCAAGTAAGGTCAAGACAAAATCCATGTATGATTTGGTGGACTGAGACAGAGAGGGTATTGAGGTTTAGGGCCTTTGATGAAGAGTGGAAAATAGCAAAAGCAAAGAAATGGAATGTAATACAAGATTAGTCTCACAGGGCCAAATGTAATCTCATAACAAGAACGCCTGGGGATAGACATGAGAAATTTAGGGCTAAATGTGGGTGGGAATGCAAGCTTATTATGGTTGGAACAAACTGAGTGTAAAATTTCGAAACCACTCCAACACGTAGCGAAGGCAGAGCGATGGTGCTCTCTGGAAAATGTACACTATTAAGCTCACTAATGTTGGCCCTGGGTCTTCCTCCAGAGAAAAATCGGTTATTGTGTGGCGTTATGTCCATGAGCGCAGTATGTTATTTGTGTCCAGTCTGTTACAAAGACTTTTAATGACTGTCAAAGCTGGAAACCCAGCCTCACACAAACATGAGGATGAAATACTATTGAAATTGTAGATAAACATGTGAAATGAGGGCAGAATATACAATAAATACACCAGACAGTGACTATACAGAACAGTAAATATACAGCAAATACTAGAAGCAGACAGCAAAGACTAGACAAGACGACAAAACAGTGTATGTGGTTGGGTAATATCTAGATCCAACAGGATTAGAGGTTATGCTGTGTTCATGACAGTTTGTTTGGCTGCCTTGTGAGTTTTAAAGTATCTTTAAAAGTTGACATTTGAGTTAGAGTTTTTTAGCTGGTGCTTCATTAGGTTAAGAGCAGACATGTGCTACTGCAGTTCATCATTAATATAGAGCCAAAATGATCAAAGTATCTGTCTGTATTTAAAGATATCATATACAAATAGCACATGATGCACAGACAGACACTCAAAAGTCTGTCAAAAAGCTCAATACAAAGTATTAGTCCTTGTTTTATGGCTGCTATGTTAATTACATCATGGATTAGTAACGTACATAAGTTGGCACTCTTGAGAATTATGAATTGGAGGGATGTTCAGATGTTTTACTACATGTGGAGGTTGGAATCTTCCTAGTTCCCACTTGGTCATGAGCAGAGCATTAATGCTTTCTCACTGAATTTGCACAGTTCATCTCAAATAGGAATTTGTAATTAGCTGAGGAGTTGAATCAGGTGTGTTAAATGTGGTAGAGTGCTAAGGTTTGCCTTAAGGTTAGACATGGCCATTTCAACCAAATATATTTTAAAATGTATCGGGAAACATTTATACCTAGAAATGTACCATAGAAAAATAAATGTAAGTAAATGTATTTATAAAATACAGTTGAAATATATAAAAATAATCAAATACTTAATCTAATGAACTTTATTGTTTGGATACCTTTTGAAATGAATTTGCAATCCAGTATCTTAATTTTAATTAGTAGCCAATGAACCTTTGAACATGGCAAAATCAAGTGTAGTGGTACTGATACACTGTAAACATGCAGTTATAATTTGATTTCTTGTTTATTTGAAATACATTTGGTGTGAGTGTCTTACTGCAATTGTACATGGTTAATGCAAAGTACAATGCAGAACACAGATGTCATTCAATCAGCTCATGTATATTTAGTTGTATCTGTCACTTTTGTTGAAACTACAGTATTTCACACATTTTTTTTCATTAATAACAACTAATAATTAAATATATATATATATATATATATATATATATATATATATATATATATATATATATATATATATATATATATATATATATAGTAGTCAGTGTACAGCTTGTATCGCAGTATAGATTTACTGTCCTCTGAAAATAACTCAACACACAGCAATTAATGTCTAAATAGCTGGCAGTGCAAGTGAGCACACCTCACATCCTTTACAAGGGTTACAAGGTTCCAGGTGTGAAGGGGTAGCAGGGCTGTTAAATTATTTTGAGTACAGTTTGCTCATACTGGCACCTCATGGCAGAGAACTCTCTGAGAATGTGAGAAATAGAATTGTCACTCTCCACAAACATGGCCTAGACTATAAGAAGATTAACACCCTGAAACTGAGCTACAGCACGGTAGCCAAGGTCATGCAGCGGTTTTCCAGGACAGGTTCTACCTGGAACAGGCCTCGTCACGTGTTCAGCAACATATCCAGAGGTTGGCTTCCAAGAAATAAACGCATGAGTGCTGCCAGTATTGCTGCAGAAGTTGAAGAATGCATCAACTACACAATGCATCAACTCGGTCTGCATGGCCATCGTCCCAGAAGCAAGCCTCTTCTGAAGCTAAAGCACAAGAAAGCCCACCAACAGTTTGCTGAAGACAAGCAGTCCAGGAATATGGATTACTGGAACCATGTCCTGTGGTCTGACGAAACCAAGATAACTTTATTTGGCTCAGATGGCGTCTAGCATGTGGTGGCACCCTGGTGAGGAGTACCAAAACAACTGTCTCTTGCCTACAGTCAAGCATGGTGGTGGTAGCATCATGGTCTGGAGCTGCATGAGTGCTGCCAGCACTGGGGAGCTGCAGTTCATTGAGGGAAACATGAATTCCAACATGTACTGTGACATTCTGAAGCAGAGCATGATCCCCTCCCTTCAGATGGCATGGCCATTTTCCAACATGATAGACCCCAAACACACCTCCAAGATGACAACTGCCTTGCTGAAGGTAAAGGTGATGTCCTTGAGCACCTGTGGGGCATCCTCAAGCAGAAGGAGGAGGAGCGCAAAATGTCTAACATCGACCAGCTCTGTGATGTCATCCATGGAGGAGTGGAAGAGGATTCCAGTAGCAACCTATGCAGCTCTGGTGAATTCCATGCCCAAGAGGGTTAAGGCAGTGCTAGACAATAATGGTAGTACTCACTTGTGTTGCCAGCTATTTAGACATGAATGGTTGTGTGTACAGTTATTTTCAGAGGACAGTAAATCTATATCGCTGTACAAGCGGTACACTGATTACTTTAAGTTGTATCCAAGATTCCTTTCTGAAGTGTTATTCCGTGAAAAGATATAATAAAATATTTGCAGAAGTGTGAGGGGTGTCCTCACGTTTGTGAGATACTGTACATACAACTGGTAAATATAAGAACAAATAGTGAATGAATAGCTTCTTGAGGCTGTAATTTTGTGGTGTTTGTCAGCTATACTGATATTAGCCATAACACTGAGATTCGACTTGTAACTATTAAGGATGTGCATGGGAACTCAAGTCTTAATACTGAAAACACTATTCAGGTAGTCTTTCACTTGTATGGTAAGGTATGTTGTTTATTTTGAAGAAACAGTTTTTGTTCTGAGGAGTGCTAAAAACACATTATATATATATATATATATATATATATATATATATATATATATATATATATATATATATATATATTTGCAATACACATAGTCAAGTTTAAGAATAGTGGGCCTAGATGATGACGCTAAACTTAGTTCCTTAACCTCTTACAATCCCAGGCTTATTACAGACTAAGGTTCATCAGGAACTACATGGACTTCATTGCAAACTGGCTGAGCTATTCTTAGGCTATAGAAGGGAGTAATAAAACTTTGGCCTCCTGGTAGGCGCTGACCATTTTGGTTAAGGGTACTTATTAAAGCATTTACTTCCAGTATGAACTCAGTATTGTCTCTGTTTGCATTTAAATATGAAAAATCTATTGGTTATACCACAGGAGTACAAACTAGTAAAAATATTTTAGAGGATAAGTATTCTGCATCTCTTTTAGCGAAACTGCCAACTTGGGGTCGAGATTAGCTTAGTGAGGTGAAAGGATGCGTCAGTGCCAGTGAACTTCTCCAGGGAACCCTTCAAGCAAAGATGCACTTATTTACAACCGTGAATAGGTGAGATAGTGGTATAGATGAGAAGAGACAAGTAAAGATTTACTTCTGTTCTCAACCTCTTATATTGCTGTTAGCTTCTTGGCCCTCACTTGTCCTCAAAGGCAACCAAGCTTTTCTCTTTTACTTTTGATTGTGTGCTTTTCTGCACACAGCGTCTACAGTGTGAGTGTGTTTTGCTACTTTCAAAGCGTCCCTGACAAACCAGACGTCTGAAGTGTTTCTTAAAAGCTACTTCAGAAATATTTTTACACAAGTTGCCTAATGCTTGAGACACCCTGCCTAAAGAAAGGTACATGCAGGGTGTCATAACGCCCAAAGAATTTGATCACTATTTTATCTTTTTCAACATTACATAAAAACTCACATGTACAGTGGGTTGCAAAAGTATTCAGCCCCCTTGAACTTTTCAACCTTTTGCCACATTTCAGGCTTCAAACATAAAGATATGAAATTGTAATTTTTTGTGAAGAATCAACAACAAGTGGGACACAATTGTGAAGTGGAACGAAATTTATTGGATATTTTAAACTTTTTTTAGAAATAAAAAACTGAAAAGTGGGGCGTGCAATATTATTCGGCCCCTTTACTTTCAGTGCAGCAAACTCACTCCAGAAGTTCAGTGAGGATCTCTGAATGATCCAATGTTGACCTAAATGACTGATGATGATAAATAGAATCCACCTGTGTGTAATCAAGTCTCCGTATAAATGCACCTGCTCTGTGATAGTCTCAGAGTTCTGTTTAAAGCGCAGAGAGCATCATGAAGACCAAGGAACACACCAGGCAGGTCCGAGATACTGTTGTGGAGAGGTTTAAAGCCGGATTTGGATAGAAAAAGATTTCCCAAGCTTTAAACATCTCAAGGAGCACTGTGCAAGCGATCATATTGAAATGGAAGGAGCATCAGACCACTGCAAATCTACCAAGACCCGGCCGTCCCTCTAAACTTTCAGCTCAAACAAGGAGAAGACTGATCATAGATGCAGCCAAGAGGCCCATGATCACTCTGGATGAACTGCAGAGATCTACAGCTGAGGTGGGAGACTTTGTCCATAGGACAACGATCAGTGGTACACTGCACAAATCTGGGCTTTATGGAAGAGTGGCAAGAAAAAGCCATTTCTCAAAGATATCCATAAAAAGTCTCATTTAATGTTTGCCACAAGCCACCTGGGAGACACACCAAACATGTGGAAGAAGGTGCTCTGGTCAGATGAAACCAAAATCGAACTTATGTTTGGCGTAAAAGCAATACAGCTCATCACCCTGAACACACCATCCCCACTGTCAAACGTGGTGGTGGCAGCATCATGGTTTGGGCCTGCTTTTCTTCAGCAGGGACAGGGAAGATGGTTAATATTGATGGGAAGATGGATGGAGCCAAATACAGGACCATTCTGGAAGAAAACCTGTTGGAGTCTGCAAAAGACCTGAGACTGGGACGGAGATTTATCTTCCAACAAGACAATGATCCAAAACATAAAGCAACATCTACAATGGAATGGTTCACAAATAAACGCATCCAGGTGTTAGAATGGCCAAGTCAAAGTCCAGACCTGAATCCAATCGAGAATCTGTGGAAAGAGCTGAAAACTGCTGTTCACAAACGCTCTCCATCCAACTTCACTGAGCTCGAGCTGTTTTGCAAGGAAGAATGGGCAAAAATTTCAGTCTCTCGATGTGCAAGACTGACAGAGACGTACCCCAAGCCACTTGCAGCTGTAATCACAGCAAAAGGTGGCGCTACAAAGTATTAAAGCAAGGGGGCTGAATAATATTGCACGCCCCACTTTTCAGTTTTTTATTTCTAAAAAAAGTTTAAAATATCCAACAAATTTCGTTCCACTTCACGATTGTGTCCCACTTGTTGTTGACTCTTCACAAAAAATGTCAATTTCATATCTTTATGTTTGAAGCCTGAAATGTGGCAAAAGGTTGAAAAGTTCAAGGGGGCTGAATACTTTTGCAACCCACTGTAGGTTTAGTGGTAGTTCTGAACAGTAAACCTAATGGCTGTATTTGCGTTAGACCTCACAGCACCTGGCTCCCTTCACCATCACTATGAAGAAATCTGAGTTGACAAATTCCTCTCAAATTAACCATGTCACGTCAAACCTGGCTTTGTTTACATCTTAAAAACTGCATTACCCAGAAATTACACTTTATTAGACAATTCAATGTACAGTGGTGTGAAAAAGTGTTTGCCCCCTTCCTCATTTCCTGTTTTTTTGCATGTTTGTCACACTTAAGTGTTTCGGAACATCAAACCAATTTAAACAATAGTCAAGGACAACACAAGTAAACACAAAATGCAATTTGTAAATGAAGGTGTTTATTATTAAAGGAGAAAAAAAATCCAAACCATCATGGCCCTGTGTGAAAAAGTGATTGCCCCCTAAACCTAATAACTGGTTGGGCCACTCTTAGCAGCAACAACTGCAACCGTTTGCGATAACTTGCAATGAGTCTTTTACAGCGTTCTGGAGGAATTTTGGCCCACTCATCTTTGCAGAATTGTTCTAATTCAGTTACATTAGAGGGTTTTCGAGCATGAACGGCCTTTTTAAGGTCATACCACAACATCTCAATAGGATTCAGGTCAGGACTTTGGCTAGGCCACTCCAAAGTCTTCATTTTGTTTTTCTTCAGCCATTCAGTGGTGGACTTGCTGGTGTGTTTAGGATCATTGTCCTGCTGCAGAACCCAAGTTCGTTTCAGCTTGAGTTCACAAACAGATGGTCGGACATTCTCCTTCAGGATCTTTTGGTAGACAGCAGAATTCATAGTTCCATTTATCACAGCAAGTCTTCCAGCTCCTGACGCAGCAAAACAGCCCCAGACCATCACACTACCACCACCATATTTTACTGTTGGTATAATGTTCTTTTTCTGAAATGCAGTGTTCCTTTTACGCCAGATGTAATGGGACACACACCTTCCAAAGAGTTCCACTTTTGTCTCATCGGTCCACAGAATGTTTTCCCAAAAGTGTTGGGGATCATCAAGATGTGTTTTGGAAAAATTGAGACGAGCTTTAATGTTCTTTTTGCTCAGCAGTGGTTTTCTTCTTGGAACTCTGCCATGCAGGCCATTTTTGCCCAGTCTTTTTCTGATGGTGGAGGCATGAATGCTGACCTTAACTGAGGCAAGTGAGGCCTGCAGTTCTTTGGACGTTGTTGTGGGGTCTTTTGTGACCTCTTGGATGAGTCGTCGCTGCGCTCTTGGGGTAATTTTGGGCGGCCGGCCACTCCTGGGAAGGTTCACCACTGTTCCATGTCTTCGCCATTTGTGGATAATGGCTCTCACTGTGGTTCGCTGGATTCCCAAAGCTTTGGAAATGGCTTTATAACCCTTTCCAGACTGATAGATCTCAATTACTTTCTTTCTCAATTGTTCCTGAATTTCTTTGGATCTCGGCATGATGTGTAGCTTTTAAGGATCTTTCGGTGGACTTTACTGTGTCAGGCAGCTCCTATTTAAGTGATGTCTTGATTGAGAACAGGTGTGGCAATAATCAGGCCTGGGTGTGGCTAGAGAAATTGAACTCAGGTGTTAAAAACCACAGTTACAGTATGTTTTAACGAGGGGGGCAATCACTTTTTCACACAGGGCCATGATGGTTTGGATTTTTTTTCTCCTTTAATAATAAACACCTTCATTTACAAATTGCATTTTGTGTTTACTTGTGTTGTCCTTGACTATTGTTTAAATTGGTTTGATGTTCCGAAACACTTAAGTGTGACAAACATGCAAAAAAACAGGAAATGAGGAAGGGGGCAAACACTTTTTCACACCACTATATGTGTGTGATCATGGGCAAGGTTGGGCAGTAAAGGAATATATGTGATGACATTACATTATCAGGATACCAAAAAAAAGGTAACTGTGTTAAAGTAAAAATAAAAAAGGAATCTGAATACAAAAATTATACTTACAAATTGAAGGTTATTACTGGTAGTTTACTGCTAAAATTCAAACCACATACATGCTGTCACGGTTGGCCCCTCCCAGTCCTGTCCATGTGCTCCTTTGTTTTGGTTTCAGTCCTGCCCCCTGTTTGGTTACTCCGCCCCTGATTGTGTTCACCTGTCCCTCATTGTTCTGTGTATTTAAGCCCTGTGTTTGCCCCTTGCGCTTGCCAGTCTTTGTACCTGGTCTTTGTTTGTGTTGGTTCTGGTCTTTGTCATGTCATACCCTAAATCTGTACGTATCGGCTCATTGACCCTGGACTGTTTTGACCACGACCCTGGATTTGCCCATAATAAATCTCGCTTATCTCAGCGTGTGCATCCGCCTCCTCGCTCCTCCTTACACATGCAAACATTTGCGTTTCATTGAAATATGCCATTCTGAATGATTAAATATGTGAGATTGGTGGATGGTATGGTTTTTTATTTCAATTTGTTTTGCCATATAGTTTGCCAGTTTGTTAGTTATAAATCTACCCTTTGCTAATGTGCTGAAGTCTGTGGAAGGCCATTTCTGCCATTAAAAAAAACACATTTTGGAAATGTCTCTTAATTATGACTTGATCTCATAATAACAACTGACTATAATTGTTTACAATCTCATAAGACTAAGTTAGTGTCTCATAAATATGATTTGGTATCTCGCGCACACACACACACACACACACACACACACACACACACACACACACACACACACATACTTATGAGCCAGTATCAAATAGGACACAAATGATGGTCAGCTACAGTTTTGAGGATGACCTCTATTTATATTGACTTTTAATGAGGGATCTCCAAACATGTCTATAGATTGGCCTTTTGATTTTGGTATAAAGCTCAAAAAATTAAGGCACCTGTAATCATTTAGCTTCATACAACAGTGCAGTTATACTTGCATTCTATAAGGTTAAAGCTGTCTGTTAAATGTTTTTTCTATTGTCTTTTTCAATTATAGGACATTAGAAAGACAGGTAATCCAAATATAAGGGAAAGTAATCAGATTGCAACACTGTAATGTAGTAATCCTTTGGATTAGGTTAGAGTTTTACAGTTTTAAAGATTAAGTGACCCTTATTAGTCCAACAATGGGGAAAATGTCACCTCCGCAACCTGATCTAAATCTATTAAAAGATAATCAGTAATCTTTACCAGAATACATTTTTAAAATAATCTCCCAGCTCTGGTCAAACGTGTGTGCATATCAAGTATTTTACAACAGCTTTAACCCAGAACTGCCCATTGTATAATATTCAGTAAATTAGAACTTCAGGAAATCTGATAGATCAATTCATCAAGGCTCACTCACTACTCAAGCCATTAAGTAAGGGCTCGTTGAGCATAAGCAGGTACCAGCACTTTTCCCAACCAATTTGTGAACCTTCTGATTTCAGCCGAGTTTTCAAGAGTGCTGCGCAGTGTTAGTTGTATTAAACAAACACCAAAGATCAGACATTTTGTTGTATATAGACTTCTGCACCAGAGGGAGAGAGATATAAAAAGCCTTAGGTGTTAGTGTGTGTCACTGAGGTGAGATGCAGCTGCAGAACATTTTCACGGTGAGAGGAAGAGGTGAGAAATTGTACTTATGGGAACACTAGTTACTTTTGTATGATTAGAATTAGTCATCCACAGTGAGGCATCTCTATATGCAGTGCTGTTTCCTGATTAATATTATTATACATGTTTTATGCAGTGTCTGCCATAGTTGGCTCTTTAATTTTTTGTCCTTTTTTTCCCTCTATGACTGATTTGACTCATTGAATCATATAATCTTTGTATTTGACCTAAAATGGCAATTACCCCCTCTGAAGACCCCAGTAGTCTGTACTGTACTGTAATTTGCAGTCCACTGGTCTGCAGCTCTCGTGATCAATCAAGATATGAGTGAGCCAGCAGCTGGTTTTTACTGAATCAACTGGGTTTTGTTCACCTTCTCCTGTAAAAATCTTGATTTCTTTTTCCTTTTGGCATTCTAGTGGTATCTGATAAATCTTTAGGTTTCACTCATTGAACTGTCTCTTTGGTTGGTTGTCTGTTGTCCTGCATGAATTCCTGGATGCATTTATTTCATTCTGCAGCATGTGACCCATTTTTAGAACTTTTTGCTCCTTCAGCATCTCTTCAGCAATATAAGGATCTGTAGATTGTTTTTCACCATGTTTTTCAACTCATAGAGAAACTTGTTGAGTCTAAATTGTTCACAGTGGTGGTGAGAGGAACCAGGTATCTGAGCATAATTCAATTTTTGAGATGGATTTTGTGGAGAAGCTTAAGGACTTATTTCTTTATAGTAGTGGTGATAGGAGCCAGAACTTACTATGTATACAACATAAATATAGCCGTTATACCTAGAACCACCAGTTGACCCACATATGTTCTGAGCTTTCATATTTAATGCTGATGATAGTAAAATAGAGGTAAACCTAAAAATAAAATGAAGGTTTTCTTTGGGCACTATTTTGCCTTCCATCGCCCTGGATGTATGTCTTTTTCAGTAGTGTTTTAAAAATGCATTGTAGGTCAAAAGATCATGAACCGATGTCTCTGGCATCAGGTAGCACATACATACCCATTTCATGTAATAACTGTCTGTAAGTGATCTGCTAGAGCCATGGAAACTCTTCAGATGTCTGGTTCCTGTCACCACCACTATGAACAATTCTGATTTGTAAGTTTATCTAGAATAAGTTCTAAAACTAAGACTATCCTATGAAGATTCTTTTTTTTTTTTTGCAATACTAAAAGCAAAACAGAATGGTGTACCAGTGCTGGTGGTGTCTGAAATTCGATGGAGAAAATATTGTTGATGTGTGATGATGAATATTTTTTCATATTTTGGTATTAACTAAGGGTCATCCATCATATCCACAAAAAGTTGGTGTTTTCCAGAGATTTTATTCTGATACTTGCTCTCAGAGTTTGACTCGATCTTCAAAACAAAACCAATTCCAAAAGAGTTGGTCAGTAGGTAAAATGCAAATAAAAACAAAGCATTGATTTTATAAATCTGCTTTCACCTGTATTTGAATGAAAAACAGTACGAAGACAAGATGCGTAATGTTTCATCTGATCAACTTCATTGTTTCTATGCGTACATGTTTCTTCTAAAACTGATGCCTGCAACATGTTCCAAAATAGTTGCGATAGGAGAAAAGTCTCTTTTATATACATTCTGAAAAGCATGTTAAATTGGTGACACAATCAGAAAAGGAGCCTCCAGGAAATACCTAGTCCTTTATGAATAAGGATGCGCAGAGGGTCAATACTTTGCCAAAAATGCATCAGCAGAAATCCCAACAGTTTAAAAAAATCATTCATCAGTCCGGGATTGCAAGGATTTTAGGTATTTCACCCTCTACGGTGCATGATATCTTTGAAAGATTCAGGGAATCTGGAGAAGTCTGTGCATAAAGACAAAGGTTGAAAACCACAAATGAATGCCCATGATCTTCAGCCACTGTTTTTCTTGCACATACCATACCATCTTTTTTGGAATTGGATTTCTATATGAGGTGTGCTCCTGATTGATTGATTGATTGATTGATTAGAAACCTGCACCCACATCAGCCATTTGTGGATGAGATTGGTGTTATGAGCTACCCAAAGGGCTAAATTTAGCTAGGCCTACTTCCAAACACAGACAGATTATAGGTAATCCATCATTATACATTTTTTAAGGCTGATAGACGAATGAAACTAATTTCAACTTGTGACATAGCTTCTGTGAACAACTTACATTTGAGCATGAATTCCACAGATATGCAATGGCTACATCTTTTGCTGTCACTTTCGAAATTTCTTTGGGTCATGTGCGCAAAGATTATGGATTACAAAACAGTGTGAAGGACTCTCTATGGTAGTGTCTTAAATAGTCAGATTGTAGGCTGCATTTTTGGCTGTACCGAATTGCAGTACACCTATTCAATCACAGCTGTTGTTAATAGATCCTGGAAAAACATCCACCGTTATTGTGGCTGCTGATATGAACTAGTTAACACTAAATTACTATTTGGATGGGATTAATTTTTCTTGTGGAAGTGGAGAAATGGCAATTTAACACATGTCTGTAATGTTTGTGTCCAATTTGCATGGAACATCATGACAGAGATGGGAGCAGCTACCTGATTAACACACTGCCTTTGCCAGAAAACGTGTCAAAACATTAAAGTGACTGACATGGAGTATTCATATGGGACTAAAATCACAGTTAAATCATTAAAACATAAACCAGGTCATTCAGAGTGGTTTGATGCAATTTGTCGAGGAATTTACCAGCTCAAATTTCTTTACAGTGGTGGTGATGATGAACCAGGTGTCTAATAAAGCCACAAAGCAAGCATAGTCATTACATTTACAATCTAAAATGACCAGTGGACCTGCATGGATCTTCAGAGCTTCATATGGAATGTTGATGTTTGATAAATCAGGAAAAAAAATTTCTTTGTGGACTGTTTTGCCTTCCATGTACCTCTCGGCAATGAATGGATTAAATATTTTCAACCAAAACCTTCTCAAAACCATCGTAAATCAGTCTCAGGCCCCAGGCAACATATTCATAAACATTTGGTGTCATAAATTCCTGTAAGTAAGTTGTTAGAGGCAGACATCTGGTTCCCATGACCACCAATGTGAACAGTTCTAACTGAAAGTTTCTCTAGAACAAAGCATTTCACATCAAACCACTTTGAATGACTTTGTTTACATGTGAATGATTTTCTTAGACAGTTTTGCTGGAAAATTGAGGGAATTACAGTTTTAAGACTGTAAATGTCTTAATATATAATGGGTTCACTTGCAAATGCCTCTTCTTCCTAATACCTACCCTGTATATTATAACCCACTTTCAACAGTCCAGTCCAAGTTGGCGAATAATACATCAGTCAGCATTTTCTCTGTTGTCATACAGACATACTGGTTGATAAACTATCACTAAAGCTTGCACTTATGACAAGGTAAGTACATCATAAATGTTTTCACTCATATCACTAACCTTGGTGATGATGGGTGGAAAGGAGAAAGAAGAAAATGTTTGTTTGTTTGTTTTGCTGTTTTTATTGTTGTTTTAAGTAACCCATCACTTCACATTGATTTGAGGAAAATAAAGTGTAATAACACTTGTAATAACATTTTGTTATTCCCTTCATTTTTACTGCTAAACTGGAAAGACTGGATAACTGAGGCTCTCTAGACTTGGCTATATATGTTTACAATTCTGTCTGCAGTTTTAATGTTGCTCACAGATTTATTGGTTGTGACAAACTGATTGGATTGTATAGACTTTACTATATAGCAGAGCAGCTCCAGGATCAATGACCACAACAATGCTGTTACTGGACTGAACAAGAATAGCTTCTGTCGACATATTCTATACCAGGCTGGAACTATGGAATTTGGTAGTAGTAGTAGTAGTAGTAGTAGTAGTAGTAGTAGTAGTAATGCTTTAAACTGAAATATTCTATGTCCATTGATTTCTGTTGGAGTTGCCCTGATAGTATAGGCAGTTGGCCCTTTCTGTATCTGGCTGATCTTGCACTTTAGGCTGACACCACTACTGATACTGTAGTGTGATGTTAAGAAAACCATGTTGGCAGTTTAAAATGTGCCCAAACTTCTGTTGGTAAGATGTTGTACATTGAGTTGTTTGCAGAACTGCAGTCTATGGGATCAGTACAACCATAATTTTGCAGCAGTTTGAAGTAAGCATTTTTCCTGTGGGTGAACAAGATAGACTTGTCAGCCCACAAGGCCTGTAATACACGAGGGCTTTACTGCTTCAGGGCATGGACGGCTTGTGATCATTAAATGTTCATGTTTTATAAAGAAAGTTTACTGCAGAATGTTTTGAGCACATATCTAAAGGTCGAAAGAGGCTGGGTTATACATCGTGTGGAGAAAGAGTATTTGACCCATCAGGTAACACAAGCTTGCCATAATAGAAGCTAGCTAATTTGGTTTTATACTATATAATGTTAATGATCCTTGTGATATATTATCCTCCATAATGCAGTACTGCTAATTTTATTTTGCTAATGTGTTTTGATGTGAAATGCTCCATTCTAGAGAAACGTAGTCAGAATTGTTCACAGTTTTGGTGACAAGAACCAGACGTCCAGGGTTTTATTGCCTTTAAAATGGGGATCGCAGTGTCCAGTCCTGGAGGTGCAGGACAGTTTGGTGATTTCCCTGCTCAAATACACCTATGATGCAACTATAAGTTAAATCAGATGTGTTCAAGAAGAAAAAAATCCCTCCAGGATCAGAAACTGCCTCACCTCACAAGTTGTTACATGAATAGTTCAGAGAGAATTTTAACCTAAAATGTATTTTTGAAATCTATTCATGGCGTACATGCAGATTGTAAAAGTACATGTAAGGCAAAATGGCTCCCAAAGAAAGCATATTTTAAAGATTCACCACTATTTTGACATAAACGTTACATAGTAAAACTCAGATGAAGCTTGTCAGGTCAATGGCCGTTATGGAGTGTAAATAAAATGGCTTTATATTTGTTTAAATGCTTCAGAAAATTTTGAAAAACTAGTTGAATTTCCCTTTAGTATCTGCAAGTACATCACTAGGAAGTGAGTGTTAACCATTCCACTGTTACTGAACTTCACCTTGTAACTGTTAGAGCTTCAATTTTGCCTGTTGCTTCTTTAAAGTTATTGTGAATATAGCAGATTCCGGTAGTCAAAAACACACAGGCCTGTCCGTCAATGGCCTTGACTGTTTTAACAATTTGTTCTCTAAAGATAAGGCAAAGTAAAACTTTGTGTGTGCTGATTGTTGATAGGATTGTCTTGATTATAACTGAAGGTCAGATCACATTTTAGAAGTCGCTCATGCAGAAATCCAGATAATTACAGTGGAATCACAATCTTTCTCACAGCTGTTTGAGAGCTGCTTGATGCTGCTCACATTTGGTATGCAGTCCTTTATGAAGGAGTTGCTTCGTTTGCTTCAGCCTTTATGATCTTCAGTGAATGTAATTAATTAGTCATCTACCCCACTTTCTTTTTTTCTCTTTTTGCCAGATGTTTTTGGTCATCTTAGGGTCAGTTTTCAGCAGCAACCTCAATAGACTTAGGAGGTCTATGATATTATGTCATATGGCTGTTCACTTGTTGGCTGTGGGGGGAAAATGCAAATTTGTTCTTGGATCTTAATCTTGGATTGAAAAATATGACCCAATTCATCTTTTAGTGAGGGGAAAATTGATCTTCTCAAGAAAGCTTGTCAAAATTATTGACACCCCTTGAAATTCTCATGAACACTATCTAACTGACATATTGACAGTCATATTTGACCTGTTTTATCACCTTGAGTCTTGAGGAGCTCAAGTGGTCATCCATGATTTCCTGATCTGCTTGACAGGTTTTATGAACCATAGAGGAACCACTTATAGTGACCTAAGGAACAATGTTAGATTATAGAGATTAGTGAGTGTGAAAAACCTTTTATAGGTTTAAACGCTAAAAATTCCAGGCGTTTTACATACTAAGACTAACTACAGGGACTTCAATGCAAACTTGTCAGCTATTCTTAGGTTACAGAAGTGTGGGCCCTGGCAATTTAAGGGGATAAAGAACCTTTACATAATGTAAAGGCCCTGTACCAAGTTAAGGGTTCTCAGAGAATTGCTGTATTATGTGTAAGGTCTTTCAACTTTGAAAAGGTTCTTCACGCTCATTTACAAACTTGATTCTCTGAGCAACCATGGTTGGCACATTTGTCAGTGTGGAGTATAACTGAGGTGACGCTCCCTTACTTAACATCCCCCTCCCCCCGCCAACCAAAAGTCATCAACAGGGGGGAAAATAAGGGGCTGTTATACTCTTCCAGATGACCTGCTGTTCTATGTGCATTTTGATAACAGCATTCTTGTGTTTTCATGTAACCTCTTAACAGCCCAACAAATTAATCTTTGCTTAGGTTATGGAATTGTGTAATGAAACTTTGGCTTGGTATGGGGGGTTGTCATTGCTCTCTCTCTCTCGCTTGCTCTCTCTCTCTTATCTATATTTAATTACATCTTCAAATCCTGGAGTGTGCAATGAATTGCCACGCATGTTTTCCATGTATTCGATGTATTATCGTACAAATTTTGTCTTGTGTCTGCATTGTGAGAACATGTTTAGAGTGGCCGCTACAGGTGTAAAATTGAGTACATTACATTGTGATGCAATCTGAAGGTGGTGATTTGCATCAGTTTTGAAATATTACAACAATATATAGATGACAATACATACACAGTATCTCACAAAAGTGAGTACACCGCTCACATTTCTGCAAATATTTCATTTTTTCATGGGACAACACTATAGAAATGAAACTTGGATATAACTTAAAGTAGTCAGTGTACAGCTTGTATAGCAGTACAGATTTACTCTCCTCTGAAAATAACTCCACACACAGCCATTGATGTCTAAATAGCTGGCCACAAATGTGAGTACACCTCACAGTGAACATGTCCAAATTATTATCTAGCACTGCTTTAACCCTCTTGGGCATTGAATTCACCAGAGCTGCACAAGTTGCTACTGGAATCCTCTTCCACTCCTCCATTACAGAGCTCCCTCTCGCTCTCCCTCTCGCTCTCCCTCTCGCTCTCCCTCTCGCTCTCCCTCTCGCTCTCCCTCTCGCTTTCCCTCTCCCTTTCCCTCTCCCTCTCCCTCTCGCTCTCGCTCTCCCTCTCCCTTTCCCTCTCGCTCTCGCTCTCGCTCTCGCTCTCCCTCTTGCTCTCCCTCTTGCTCTCCCTCTCGCTCTCCCTCTCGCTCTCCATCTCGCTCTCGCTCTCCCTCTCGCTCTCCCTCTCCCTCTGTCTGTGTCTCGCTCTCGCTCTCTCTCTCTCTCTCTCGCTCTCTCACTCGCTCTCGCTCTCTCTCTCTCTCTCTCTCTTTATATATATATATATATATATATATATATATATATATATATATATATATATATATATATATATATATAATATTACTGTAATCATATTAAGTGCATTTAATTTTTCATCCCAATTTGTCATTCTGCTCTCTACTTAGGTCTCCCTATCATATAATGCTACCAAGCTGGGGGGTTGAAGGCTAGCATGTTTCCTCCAAGACACAGTGTGACATTCCATTCCAAAAAGACATTCCATGTTTTATTTGAAGTTTGTGACAGGCATATTAACATATATTTTGTCTTATAGTTTTATAGGGCCTCCTTCAGTAAGGAGCTCTGGCATAGAGCTGCTGTTTTCCATTTTTATTTTTTATTTTTTAAACAACTGACTGAAACCCACTGGTCATTCTGCCACTCATATTCAAAGTCAGTGACATGTGTTTTTTTTTTTTTTTTTTTTTTTAGTTTTTTTTTTTGTGTTTGTAAATCAAAAACTGTGTTTAGTGGTTAATGTGATGGTTAAGCCTCTGCTCCAGCTCCCGAAATCCTAACCAGTGGTTGGCTTTCTACCAAGATGCAATGGAGGAAAAAATTCAGATTGAAATAAAACTGTTATTACAAAAAATTATAGACATGTACTTCCTCAAAGTTAAAAACAATATTGCATTGTGTTTTTAGTTGGTCAGACAATGTGCTGACCATTTTCTTTGTGAATGCCTGCACACCATGCTCTGTCACTCATATCAGCTTTCACAGCTGGAAACCAAAACGTGCCAGACGTGCTAGCATGGCAGAATGCTCCCTTGATGCCCACTGTAAGGGAGAGGTAGGTGTGTGTGTTTGTGTGTGCCATGGCAACAATATGAGACATTCTGTCACCATGTTTGTATGTAAGTGTGCTTGACTGAATGTGATGCACATGCACTATAGATAGAGAAGGAGAGAGAGAGGGCGTGCAGACAGAGAGGTCGATGATATTGTCCCTTGATGGAGCAGTCTAGTCATGCAGGAGGAGAGCATAAACAGATGGAGAAGTGATAGTGACAGGGTACAAGCTTAATGACCCTGCCAGACCAGTCGCATGTTAACACAACAGATGGACAATCTAAATATCACCCTGCTCTATATATACTTCACTCACAGCAGTAATATTACTGTCAATATGCAGCCATCTCACCCATGAAAAGGACAGGCCTTGTTTATTTTTTAAATAGAATCTCATTAGCAGAAGAAACACAATTAAGATTCCACTTCTAGGCTTCTTGCATAAGGTCTATTGAACAAGACATAATCCACATAAATGATATGGACATTTTAAATGTTAGGTGGAGAACGGGGCGACAAACTGTAACAACCAATTTACATCCATTACCTTAAATGGGAGGGTAAGTACATTTTTAATACTTTTTAAAATTTTCTTTAAAGTTTTGCAGAAATGTGGGCAAGCATGTTAATTAAAATGCACTCTGCAATCACACAGCCATATTTGCTGTAGCCTGTCCTGCAATTGCTTATCACTTTAAATCAGTGTCACTATGTCAGTGTTACAGGAAGGTTTGCACTGATGCTATGTAAGTATTGGTGCAGATACTGGCATTTAAATGCATAAGTCTTAATCACTCCTCTCCTGCAGGGTGCACTCAGTTACAATTGCAGTCTAAGTAAATGTTAGTGTAACGTTGGAGAGCGAGGAGGCCAACGCTTGTGCTGAGATAAGCGACTTTTATTATGGGCAAATCCAGGGTCATGGTCAAAACGGTCCAGGTTCAAATAGCCAACACGGAGAAAATAGGGGTCAGACATGACAAAAGACATGTCTAAGACAAAAAACACAGAAATCCAAATACAACACACCAAACAAATATCAAACACGATCAAACAACAAACATCCAAACAACAAAGACCAGCAAAGACAAGGGGCAAACACAGGACTTGAATACAACAGGGATGATGAGGGACAGGTGGAAACTATCAGGGGCGGAGTCATGAAACAAGGGGCCGGACTAGACGGGAAAAACAAATACACATGGAAGATCAAAACACAGGGGCACGTGGACGATCAGAAAGTAAACAGAAAAAGCACATTGAGTAGTGGGAGGAGCCAACCGTGACAGTTAGACCAGGTTGATTTTGAGGGAGCAAACATTAGAGAGGCATATCAAAGGAGCTGCCAGTCTCCTGGGATAATGGCCTTTAGTCTTTATTTAGCCTTTACCATAGCAGTCAGCTAGCTGAGCCCATGTGTCCACTAGCCCCACCTGCAGTGCACCTCTATCAGTCAGTTGCATCATGCAGCAGTGGGGTCTTGTGACCGTTTGCTTTAACAAAGCCAAGAAATCAGTAACGTAACAGCTGCTACAGGGTGTGAATGATTGTTTTTAGTTTAGACTGTCAGTCTAATCCATTTTAGCCAAGCCACAGAAATTGCTGTGTGCTTACATGTGCATGTAACAATTTTTCAAATCAGTGGTTCAGAACTTGATTTTTGAGCCACGGTTCAGTTTATACCTCATTTTTTGTTTTGTTTGGTTTGGGGGATGAATAAGAAGAAATGCTGGAAAAGAAATCTGGGTTTTATTAAGTCGCCAACAATTGGGACACTAAAGAGAAGGACACAAAGAACATATCTAGTCTTCTCTAGCTTTAAGTAGATTAATAATAATTGGCAGAACTGTGTTCAAAGCCATTGTAAGACACACACACACACACACACACACACACACATTTATTTAAGGGAGAACTGTTATTTTAGTTATGATTAAAAATAAAAATAAAGAATAACGTATTTATTGAACATATTTTGTCATTGTCATTTGTTGTTTAAAACCTTTGCTTTACATCATGTCTAACTCTTTGGTAACCATGGTAAAATCACTGTAATGCGCAGTAGCTTATTGCTATAATTTATGCTCTGATTTTCACACTTAACCTTGAAATTGCATTGATAACAACGGACAACCACTGCAAGCTGCATTTCATACTTTCAGAGCATGCAAACAAGGGGGCTAAAAAGCAACTCATGACTCAAGCTCTCTGCCCTCCCCCACAGCAGTAAAGTGGCAGGCGTTTTGCCCATGTCTGTACAAGGCTCTGTTTTACAGCATGATCTCCACCTCCTCCCTATTAAATCTGGCAGACATGTCTTATTGTGTTCTCCGTTCAGTTGTGATTTGCGTTCACAGGTGGGAGAGGAGGACAGGCTTTCATTAACAGCCTTTTTAATTGCTAATCGACCATGCTAATTAATGAGAATGGAGAAGAGCTATGAGCAGCTAACACAAAAGCTGCAGCTTTAGCACTTTGTAAATGAGATAACAGTGGAGCTGCTAGCATTGTGCAAGATCTAGAGACTCTGTATGCATGCAGTGGAAAGGCTGCATAACAGATATAACCCTGTTGATTGCTCTTGCTATAGATTTGTGTTATTAGACATAATGATTCTGGGGTAATAGAAGCTTATATACTTAAATGGCTTTGTGCTTCAGATATGAAATTACAGTATCAAGCACTCATTTCAGCTTAGTAGCTTGGCCCTCATGTCTGTGTCTTATGCAGACACATTCTTGAAAAGGTCTGTAGTGCGCAGTGACAGCTGCGTGAGCAGTGAAATCATTTTTGTCGTAAATCAGTGCATGTCCCAATATACTTTTCTGAACATATGAGTACTCATGAACTGAGTCACAATAGTGCTTGATTAGGCCTGTGTAACTGGATTTACTGTAGTTACTGTGTGTTAAAATTTGTACACACACTGCACACAGCTTTTGACAGGAAGGTATTTTTTTTTCTGTTCTCATTTATTAAACCTCATAAAAACTAAACATAGTTGTAAATAGTATACATCTTGAAATGTCTTTAAGTCTCGTAAGGTTATATATTTTGCCAGATCGCCCACCTCTAAAGGACAATTGCAATGAATTAGACACGCCTGTAAGAGTCCTAGTACGTAAGTGGCATGATGCACATGCAGATAAGAATGTTGTTCCTCCTGCCAATATCATAATCCATGTCATCCTATTAAATCTGAATCTGATTACGATGATGGCAATAAGTTTAATTCGTGTAGAAGAAATTTTAGAATACTTTTTCAAATGCAACAAATACTGTAGACCAGGGGAGCCAGAGTTTGGTCTTGGTGATTTATTACACTTGTAAGTTCAATTCCAAAATGTGCAAAATAGTTGTTATTTGGAGGGTCTCGAGTTGGCAGGCTACTCCAGTGTTGGCTATCCGCTAACTTACTTGCCTTAGCGGCACTGGTGCTAGCTTCAGTGATGCCACAATATTTGGTTCAACAATTTTTTCTTTTGGAAATGCTGTTTTCTGGTTTGGTAATGTGGTCTTATTCACATTTATTAAGGTCTTACACATGATCTTGTCTGATGTCTATAGTTTGAGAAATTAGTAACAATCCATTTTTTTCATCAATCTCTTACAACATTGGGCAGGTTTTCCGATTTACAAATATTTTCCAGAGGTGTTCCAAGCATAGTGTAATGGGGAGTGAGGAGGCGGACGCACGTGCTGACATAAGCGAGATTTATTAAGGGCAAATCCAGGTTCAAATAGCCAATACAGAGAGCAGGAGAGACAGACATGACAAAATGAACACGGGCAAAAACATCCAAACACAGACAGAGATTCAAACACCACAGCAATAACAAATACCAGCAATACAAGGGGCAAACACAGGGCTTAAATACAACAGGGCTGATGAAGGACAGGTGGAAACAATCAGGGGTGGAGTCATGAAAAGGGATGGCTAGACCAAAACAAAACTCACATGGAAGATCAAATCAAGCACATGGAGTGGGAGGAGCCAATCGTGACGCATAACTATGGTGATGTACCAACAGGGTGAACTAATTTGCTACATCTCAGCCCTGACGCAGACCAGTGCTGCATAGCTGGTTAAGAATATTAGACAGAAGAAGACAGAAGCTCGCCAATTGTGAAATACGATAAATAATGACTTTTCCCTGGTTTTGTATTTGAGTGTCTTATTTTTACCTGACAAACAGCATAACTTCACAATTTTATTTTCAAGTACCTCCGAGAATCTTGATTTTGAGATATCCATGGGGTCCAAGACGACCCACTGTATTACAGTGTATGAGGTGACGTATTTTGTACTATTTAAGCTGTTTTGTTTTTTAGATAGCCATTTGCTGTATCACTAATATAAAGCAGACTCCTTAGAATGAAACTTGTGCATGTAACAAAGTATGTCCACTTTAGTGTAAGGATTGCAGAAAGCACAATTATAAGTTTTATCATTATTGTCTATTGTTACTGTTATTGCTGATATTATTAAGTTATTTTGATGATTTAACTTCATGCATTTTTCAGGCTGTTAAAATATTATGCTCAAATTTACACAAACTTCCACCAGATCAAATTTGATGGTATTCAAGTTTAATTAATGAGGGCCACTGTGTGATGTGATATTAGCTATGTATTTATTTTTTTACTGTGAGCTGTTAGTGTTTGAGTAGTTTCAGCATGATGGCCTACTTTTAGAAGCTCATCTTAAGTGCTTCAGTAAAAATAACTTTTGCATGTACTTGTGTAAAAAAAAAAAAAATTTTCTCACCTGTTGAACCAAATGTCTCACTGGTGATCCATTCAGAGATCCTGGCAATAGTCCGCTTACTATTACAATAATTACAGTGTGTGTATGTCCATCTAGGCTGTAGTGAAATGGATCAGTGTGAGGCATGGAGGCGTTGTGTGTGTCAGTGATTTCACTTTGGTTTAAAGAGGCTTTAATTATTTACTTTATTAATCTTTATTGCTATAAAATATGTAAATATCAAGCTACTTGTCCGTCTGTCCTAAATTTTTGTGGGTAAGGCTCAGAGTCTTATGAGATTGTAAACAATTATGGTCAGTTGTTATTATGAGATCAAGTCATAATTAAGAGACATTTCCAAAATGTAGTGGTAGAAATTTTATATATATATATATATATATAAGGAAAGAAGCTATCTCATTAACCTGGTGAACCTTTTTATAGAAGACTTTAGTTCTATAAATGTACAGTAGGCTAATGATCTTTTGGCTTAGCTGTGTAGGTCTTTTCACAGTGGAATACTGCCATACTGCAGCTGAGTGTCAGTGTGCAAAGCAGGTTCAAATAACATTCCTTTGTGCACATGTTCCATGCTGTGGTCGCAAGAATGGAGCAAGTCCCTCTGAGCTGACATTTAGAGAATTTTTAAGCACCCCTGCCTGAGGCACTTTTAACAGCAAATAATGTCCTTGCTGTTTGGTCAGCAAGTGTGCTATTCATTGGAAAGATGCCTAGCGTGCTGATAGAATTATGCGACTAGACCGTCATACTGGCATGTTTTTCTCTCACAGGGAACAATTTGCAGGCTGTAAATGGTTTTCTTTTTCTGATGTGCTAACAATACTAACAAGTGACACTTTCACCATTATCTCTCTTCAAATATTGTCTTGCTGTGGAACCAGTTTGAGACACTCTTGTCTCCAGACTGGAAACATAGTTAAATAATTGAAGCACTCTCCTGGCTTGAATATTGCATGCTAAGAACTAAATGGGAGTCCTAAAAGTCACTGGTGAACGTAGTGCCAGGAGGGAGGAAGGCAGGCAGGCGAGCAATTAAATGGTCTAGAGGAAAGTAGGCCACACCAAAATTACACACAAGCCATGAGTATGTTCTCTCGGGACCCCCAAAGACAAAATGGAAAACCAGGAATTAAAGAGGACCATGGAACCTGCTGTATTTGAACTGAGCCTCAAGGACATATGGCTTCAAGTTGGTGTTCAACACAAGGATATAGAGGTCACCTGCAACCTACAACAACAAAGAACTCATGCAAGTGTACACTAGGTAGTTGTGCAATTACTGAAATATTTGCTTATGATTTCCTGCTACTGATATTTCCTGTTTCCAGCCTTATCAGTCACATCCTTAACAATGTGTCTTTGGTAATGTGTCCACATTAAGGCACTCAAATTTCAATATTCTTTCACACTGTTACGACCCGGTCTAGGGTCAGGCTGTAACAGCAAATGAGAGTAGGCTCTCTCCCCAGGCCAGCTGCCAGAGCAGACACCGGACACCCTTTGAATCAGCTGCAGATTTATTGAAACTTTGACAAAAGTATGCAAGTCTGCAAACGGCTACACTGAATGAAAGTGATGGCTTCAGGGACGAACATATGCCAAAATAACAAACAAAACTGCTAATGACAACAAAAGCTAACTAAACCTGAAAGAAAAACAAAATACAAAGGGCTACCCCATCTCCCTGCTTTAAAACCAAGTGAAAGAGTAACCAAAACAAAATGGCACTCATCCTGTGCCTTTCAAGTACTTACAAGTTTTGCATAGTTAACAAAACTTCCATGAAATTAAAGAAGAGTGCTGTGACGGTCTAGAGAGGAGTTCTTCCAGGTCAGAGAGGAGAGGAGAAAGCCCTGAACATCTCCCAAGATGGTGGCTCGGCAACCCCCATGTGGTCAGTCACAGACCTGCACATCATAGAAACAGGGAACACACAGAAAATGGCCAAACAAAGACAAAGTACTATGACCAGGGTTTGTAACAGCACAAATGCAAGCAAAGCTTTCATGTTTTGCAGTCCTATTAAACATAAAATTGGCATTTCACTAAATTGTTTATGCATATTTTCTGTTTCCTTTTGATAAAATGCAACCAATACCCAAAAAGGTAGTCTAGTATGTGTGCACATGCCTGTATGAAGAAAAACTGCTGTTAGTGCACAATATGATGAGAAAATTAAGTTTTAAAAATTACAAATTCTACAAATCACTAAAAATGGTTCTCAATTATTGATGTAACTTGAGCTTACATCTAAAGCAAACATCTGTGACTGAATCATGTAACTTTATCCTAACTTATTAGTATACATTTTTGTTGTGATCTAAACTCTATTTGCACTCTTGCTGTCACAAGGTAGCTTTACTTTACTGTACTCTACTGTACTAGAGGCTCCAACTCTCTGTGTCTACTATAATAATGATATACACTAGCGTTAAGTTTGCCTTCACTCAATTCAATACACAATTCACAAATAAAAATATTGCACACAAATGTATGAAATAATCCTTTTACGATGCTAAAATCTTACACGGACCTACTAGAAGAAAGCTGAGGGAAAAAAAAGAATAATTCTGGGTCCAGAATGAAAACATTTGAGAATAAAATTAACATTCTAGAATGCCTTGTATTTGAAATGTGGTGATCAAGCAAGACATGACTATAAATAATTATAGTATATCATTAAACTTCTTGGTGTTCCAAAAAAATTAAAATATTGAATAAAACGTTTAACATCTTACCTTCTGGTATCTATAATTCAATAAATCAACAAACGTTTTCCAAACTTTTCAAAACTAGTGTAAATGACAGGTACACAGAAAATATTCTTGGCAGTTTCTCATTGTGTTGTTGGATTTTTGACAACATTCTCTGAAGCTTGTTGCTACAAAAGAATACATCAGCAGGGCATTTGTTGGATAAGTCCATTGAAGCAGATGTGTTTGGGTCATTATAGTTGGAATGACTGCAGGAGAAAACTCGAGTAATAATGTGTCTTTCGTTTGTGCTTGTCCCCAAACATACCAGCTAGCAACTTAATATAAACAATTGATTTAAATCTTTTAAATGTCTCACTCATTCTTCTCCATCAATGTCAAAGTTGCTCTGTACATGTTATGGATTAAGTGCATCCTTTTCCACTGCTTTTGGCTGCTACCAAGTCTAGCTGGCCGGGCTTTCCCTTGAAGTAACAGCCATGGATTTCAAGCAAGACAGGCAGTGGTTATATCATATGCAGTGTCTCCCTGGCTTTCTGAGAGTGCACCATTAAAGGGCAGAAAGTGATGAGAGCTTGTGCTTCATGAAAAGGTCAACAGTTACATCTGGGCAAAATGCCACCCATATGTGGACAGCATGGGTTAGAAGAGCCTTGGCTTAATCGTGCTATTGGGTTCACAGTTGATCTGTCTAATTTGTTCATCAATCTTTTCCAGCATGAGGAGATGATGTGTACGAGGGCAATGGTGCTATAGGGTAAATGTGAAGTGATTGAGTAAATAGATATACATGTGAAATCGGTATGGAGTTAGTGGACCAGCTTGGGAACATTTGTTGACCTATGTCATCATATTTCTGAACAAGTTTGATTTGGGACACGATGTTCATTGAGGTTCAGGACCTTTAAGGGGACTCCAGTCAAGCAATAAATTCACATTTTTAGATTTAGTAAAGTGGAAAAAAATTAGGAGACATTTTATTAATTTTCTATATCAAAACAATGGAAAGATGTGGATAACTTAAGGCTCAGTTACAGCCTCATTTACCACATTTTACATAAACACATGGAGTGTAGTTCTGATGATGCATGGCCAATTTGACATAGCTTGCCATCTGTGTATCTTTTATACAATATAGTGGACTTTACAGTACATGAATTAGTCTGTTTTGACAAATTAGGTAAGAAATTTGCACATTGCTCATTGGTGAGGTATAAGCTTTCATTCCATATTTGCTGAATTTAACTTGATGTCAGGTGCAAAATTAAAGACGCCACCAAATATATTGTATTGTTTGTTGCTATTAAGAAACACAGCTTTGGTGCAAGTCATGGTGCTTTATTCTCTGGCCACAGCACTATCATACATAGTTTTTTTTTTTTCTGTTGACAAACAGACTCTCAGCTCCTTCTGCTCACACCACATACCCCCCCTCCCCTTGGTGGAACTAGCCCAGAGTCTTGAGTAGAATAATCCTGTGCAGAAATTCTGAAGATCTAATAACCTAAAACTAACATGCAAAACATTTGTTGAACACACTACAATATTGTGTCTGATTGACTACAATTGGGGTGGCAAATGGTTTAAGCAATTAACGACACTCCGGTCCATAAGTATTTGAGTGTCAACCAAGTTTTTCTTTTTAATTTTATGTCTACCACAGTGTTGGTGCTGAAATTTAATAATAGCTTTAAATTGAGGGCATTTACTTTCAAATCTGGTGACTGGTGTAGCAATTTCAACCATTGCCATGCATTGCCAACACACCCCTCAATCCCCATTTTTAAGGGCTCAAAAGTGATTAGACTTATTAACATCAACATAAATTGTCATTTTTAATACTTGGTTGCAAATCCTTTGCAGTCAATGACCTCTTGAAGTCTGAAGCCCATAGGCATCACCAAACATCAGACCAGACATTCTTTCCCTGGTGATGTTCTGCCATGCCTTTCCTTCCTAATGATTTACATCTTGTGTTAAACCCTCTGTATTTACTTTACTGGTGAAGTCTTTTCTTACTCGTTGACTTCAACAACCTTTTGAAAGATACTATTAATCTCTCCAGCTGTTACAAAGAGTTTTTCCTTCACTGGTGAAATAATTCCTCTGTATTCCACCATAAATGTCATTCAGGCCTTTTATTATTTCTGAGCTCAACAGTGCATGTTTTTAAGAATGAAGCAAGTTGTTGATTTGGCTACAGCTATTGTTTGTTTTATCATTTGGATGGATTTGTTTAGGTTTTTAGCCTAATGATGGCTTTCTTCATTGGCAGTGACAGTCAACAGCAAAAGATGAAATCAACTCTACAACTTTTTATCTGATTACTTGTGAGTGAAATAATGGGGAAATAACGTATAACTGGCCATCGAACAGCTGAGTAGCCAATTGTCCAATTACTTTTGAGCTCCTAAAATGGGAGTGGCTATATATGAGGATTCCAGTATGCTGTGGAAGAAAGGCTTTTTTTCGAACAGAGTACTTCTGTTAGTAAAAATAAACATATTGAGTTTAGTATAGTGTCTAAAACTACTTTGCACACAGTGTTCTGCATGTTATCCCCTTAAAAGTTTTATTACATACTTCTACAACCGAAGAATTGCTCAACTAGTTTACATTGGAGTCCCTGTAAGTTACTGAATAATAAAGCTTAGCGTGTAATAAGCCTGGGATTTCTGCTTTGAAGCATTTCAGTGTGTCTGCTTTTTTGAAGATGTTTGACATATACAGCCATACTTAATATTGTGCACTGAAAATATGAATTTTTGTAGGTTCACATTTGAAATCAATTTCCAACCCTTGTGTATCAGTGTTTCCTATCTCTTGATCCAGGCTTCAAAATAGTTGTTGGCTCACATACTATATTCCCTCAACACCATTTCAATTTCATTTTTTGACACAAGCTCAAATAAGCTCTCTGCTCTCTTGTAGTACCTCACTCCACTTGAAATGCCTCTCTACATTCCCCAGTGGCAGGCTCCATACATACAGCTGAAAGATGCCATCCATCCTTGGCTATAGCACATGTGACACATTCAATGCTGTGGTCACAGAGAAACAAAACTTGTCACGTTGACGCTAGTGCTGTCTACGAAGATAACAAAGACAAGGGCAGCTTCGTCCCTACACTGACATCTCATGCCTCTGTCCACCTGTATACTGGTCACAGATCATTGAATGTGCAAGAGACAGGAATCTGATGGCTCCTGCTGTGAAGCTTGTGTTCAACTAGGTGTAGCTTAGTGGGTGCTCAGCCACTCTGGAATATGGAGCCATGACCTGTCCTTCAAGGGCAAATGAGTAATTTTCTGACAGTAATGGCACATGCTAGATGAATGATTGATGCTTTATGGTGTGAACAATTATGTATATATGGGTCCTAATTCACATTTCCACATTAAACATTGATTCAAGAGCTAGGCTAAGACTTTCAGAAATGTGTTGGAGTAGATTTATATTAGAAATATACAGATTATGGAGGAGACAGGGGAGCTCCTTGAAAAAAGACTTGAGCTCCTTTTTAAAAACCAATAAAATCTGAAGTTGTAAATAAATTGACTCTTTGTATAATGGGTGTTCCACTGAATTCATATCCTGCGAGTGAAGAACACTGAACTCACTCATGTTCATGAAACCAGTTTGAGATGTCTTTTGCTTTGCGCCATGGTGTACGGTTGAAATGGCTATTAGAAGATGGGTAAATAGTGGCCATAAAGGGATGTACGTGGTCCGCAACAATGCTCAAATAGGCTGTGGCATTCAAACGATGATTGGTATTAACAAGCCCATAGTGTGCCAAGAAAACATTCCCCACACCAATACACCAACTCTAACAGCCTGGACTGTTGACACAAGGATGTTTGGGTCCGTGCAGTCATGCTGTTGTAGCCCATCTGCCTCAGGGTTCAACATGTTGTGCGCTCTTAGATGATTTTCTTTGTTGCACAGAGAAGTTATCTGAATTGTTCAGAGTGGTTATCAGAGTTTGGCCATGATCCACTGACCTCTGTCATCAACAAGGCATTTCCCTCAACAGAACTATTGCTCACTGTATGTTTTCTCTTTATTGCACCATTCTGAGTAGTGTGATGAATATCCCAGGAAATCAGCAGTTATAGAAATACTCAAGCCTGGCATCATCTGTCATGTCTCAGTAAAAATCACTGAGAACACATTCTGTTGGTTGATGTGAACACTACCTGAATCTCCTGGCCTGTATCTTCATCATTTTATGCACGGTGCTGCTGCCACATGATTGGTTGATTAGATAGTTGCATGAATGAGTGGGTATACAGGTGTTCTTAATGAAGCTTGGTGGGTGGGTGAGTATGTGTTGGTGCATGCAGCACACTAAGGAGCATACTGTACTTGGTGTCCATATGTGTCGTCAGTGTAAACTCTTAGTTGTAAAACCTGTAAGCAATGCCACTGCAAACACAACTGCACTGTAAATCTCTCTTTGCAGCCTTTGCAAATACATGTTTGTACACCACAACACATTTAATCTGGGCACATCTTGAAGAGACTCCCTGAAAGCCACTGTGCAATTTGAACATCAGCAACAGTGCTTCTGCTCAAAGCCTGTAGACAGATGACTACAGCTTTTATACAATTCATCTTGGAGGAAATGAACCAAGAACAGTTTTATGAGATGAAGACAAGAATTTTGGAATAAGCCTGTTTTTAAAATGGCATCTGCTTTCATATACAGAGCCCTCAGATAATGCTGCACTGAGTCACAATGCTACATCCATTAAGTCAGCGCAGTTGCACAATTGCATAAGCAGACCTGAATTGTTCAGTTGTTTTGTTTGTCCAATGAGAAGGTACCACCACTGAGTCAAGCAATGAGCATCATCACATCTCTGTCTTTATCCTGAGGACACTAAGCTTGATTTCTTTTTCTATTATGTTGTCTAATGATGGTTGCCTTACTGAGGGCTGTTTTCCTCACACTGAAATGCTCCATTTGAAATAGAATTCTGCGGTGTGCTTTTAACAGGATTGCAAACTACTGACTAGGGTTAAAGATGTTAAAAGACTACATCTAGGGCTACAACAACGCAGAGCGTAATGCATATGTAGCATATGACTGAACAGCATGGTGAAAAATTTCAACACATTTTGCTTTACTTGGAAATTAAATCTTTTTTTTTTGATGTTTTGCCGTACTTAGATATTCCTAAATTAACATTAAATCTGTAGACATTGTTCATTCAGAGATGGAAGTAGGTTTCCAGTGAAGAATTTGTAGTGATCATTTTCAGTGTAGTGGTGTGGGAGGAGTTTTTCTTTGTGCCTGAGTGATTTACCATAAACTGAAATAAAATAAAAGCAACCAGAATTATAAAATTTTGGTAACAGCTTTGGTGCTTTAGAAATTGTGTTTTGTCTCATCCTAAAACCTATATAGTCAGTGTAATAGTTAATATAATTTTAAAAATTATTGTATACTATTAATCTTATTGTATATGACTAATCTTATTAACGCTGTTAACATTTTTTTTTTTTTTGTAGTTTGACCCTTCAACCTGCAGTTCCAGCCTGAAACCCAGCTGCTTGTGGACTATGTGTTACTAAGATAAACTTGATGGCACTATATTTTGTGCAACACCAGTGATATCACCTAAACAAATAAGCTTACACCCCTGTATTAATTTTGGCCACTGTCAGTTTTTTCCCTTTCCTGTGATTAACTGAATATCCATTTATAAATACTTTAATTAAACTTCAAAACAAGATGCAACATTGCGGTATGAGCACGAAAAGTTGGAACATGCAGCCGCTGTTGCTCTCACTGTTACTGAATAAAATTTTGATGGTTATATTGTGTACTCATCCAGCTTTAACAAAATGCACGGCTTTTGAAATAAAAACAAACAAAAAAAATAACTGCGATTAATCGCTATTAACTGCATAAAATAATGTGATTCTCACCATGAATTATTTATATGGCTAATGGTTAATCCAAGTTATTCACCTAATTTAAACATTTATTTTTCTGAATGCAGCACCTGCTCATCGACTTCTATTATAAGGGAGTTTTAAACCAACTGTTTTTCAGATCTTTTCTAATCAATGGGAAACTCAGTAATGAGAAGTTATCGTCCATCATAATCGGCAATATGCTACAGAGGTGTCAGACAGAGATTAGTAAAATTGCTTTAATCAGTATAGAATGTGAATTCCACTGTTTTCAGAGGCATACTGCAGGAGGATTGGCTGTTTATAAATCAATAAAGTAGATAGAGGAGAATATGTAATGCTGCAGGATATGCGCGAGTCAGTTGGCTGCAGGAGGCTGCTTAACATCATAATGAAATGCATAGCAGCAGTCTGGATGAAGAAAGGGCTAGGGAGAGAGTGCATGAGTAAGAGGCTGAGGTGTTCATTAATGCCACCGTGACTCTGCTCTTGATGGTGGACTTGTAAGACTGAAGCCTCTCTTGGAAGTAAATATACCGATAGTGAGCTGCTCTACTTGGGTTATGAGCTCCTGCAGGCTCTTGATTGTACCTTTCTGCGTAGCACGGTTCAAGATGGTGCTAGAACACTGAACAACGCAGTCAAAATCATGACTCACCCCTTAAAGTGCTGTTGAAACTAATGAGTTGTGCTTTTCTTGCTCGAGAGGAGTGCTGTTTTATCTTCAGGCCTCTGAGATGATAACTAGGATTCTATCCACGTATTTTATGCATATATTGGTTTAAAAATAGAGTAAAAAAGACTTGGAAATGGAACAGATCATATACATTGGCAAAGTGCACATAAGTTTGAATGTTTGTTTGAAACAGATATTCGTATTTGCTAAATGAAAGGAATGTGATGATTCACAATTGAAACAGTTAGCAATGTAAATGTGGCAGGTACTTAGTGGACCGATGAAAAAATTCAAATGTACTTACTTACCAAATAAACACTCACCATGAAATTAGATGGTAAGGAGCCAGTTATTGGACAATTTTTGTGCCATTATGTTTACCAGAGCGTTCTGCCTCCATGCTCTTACAACATGATGTAAACCTCTGAAGTTGTGCATCATTTTGTAGTTGGTGGCAATCCCAAGAAAGGGAAGCTTTTCTTTAGAGGGAAAAATGAATGGGGATTTTGAAAATCACACCCTCTAAGAAACACAAATGTTCACATTTTCACAGAATTGCACTAGATATTAAAAATGACAAGACTAGGAAGTAGTTGAAATATGAATATTGTTACATACATGATACAGTCAAACTCACTTCTGCAAATTGAATTGGCAATGCATGAACATCTACTAATTAACTTCAATAATATTCTATAACATCACCAGCTACTCAGTGTGTAAGCAACCAAAGCAGCCTCCACTTTCAATTAGGCTTGCTGGTTTGTGTAGGGTATGTTGAAGTTGCCAGTCTTACGTCAGTGCAGTGCTCAGCGGTGATATCTTGCATGTATTCATATGCTTACTATTTACAGACTCCAGTGATGTCCTTTAAACATATGGACTGGGGAACATTTTTTATTTACCACAAGGCATGATATGAGCAATTACTGAGAATGTCATTAATTTTTCCTTTTTAGGCTTAGAATTTCCATGGGCCTGTTACTGACTACACAATGATGACACCACTTCTGGCTGTAAAATGAACCAAAACAGCGTGAGATTCTATTGGCTTACCTGAAGTGTTTTTACAAACCTAATATAGAAAGTCTTATTCTTATGGTCATAGCTGCCTTATTCGCATTTTGTATAATCAAGTTATTGACATATCAACAGTATAATTAAGTTATTAAATAAGCTCAACAGACAAAGAAAAATGAGTTGCAGGCATCATTTCATTTCAGATATGTGACTGCAGGTCCCCTTGCCTTTATCACAGTGCTGATCCTGCCAGGTAAAGATTAGACCAGTTTCTTGAGATTGTTCTTACCCATTCTAGCTCACGCTTCCCGAACTGATAGCCTTAGAGGAAAAAAATCACTGTTTGTTCCTATTCATTTCACCTGTTGTTCCTATATGTAGACTGACATCTAGTGATTTTGCTGGTCAGTCAAACTGTCCTAGTGTTCTACGTGTCTGTTGAATCCGTTAATTTTTAAACACCTAACAGTTGTCCTCCTAGTTTGTGGGCTTGTTAATGCTCTGCTCTTACATGAAGAATGGTTGGAACTATCTCAGAAGACAGATGTGTAGTATTGAATATAAATGAGGTTACAGACATGTAAAATTCCCATATTATCCATAAACAAGAGTAAATTCAAAGAGCCACCTCAAATGAGACAGAGCTTTGTGGACCTCCATAGATTAGATGGTTATAAAAAATTTGTCATCAAAAAGAACTATTAGGCACAATCATAGTGATACATTTTAAAAAGCATAGAACAATAGAAAGTTTGCCTGCAAGAGCCTGCGTGAGCAAACTGCCCCTAAATACAGTAAGGGGGATGGTAAGAGAGGCAAAGAAGAACCCAAAGTTTCAGAAGTGCACAATTTAATTGAATTTTGAGGTTTTTAAATTTCACAACCTTTTGTCAGACATCACCTCCACGACCACAAGCATGGCACTGTGTTTGGCAAGAAGCTGAAACGGCGTACTCTTCCCCTCTAACTCCTCCATAAGTGGTGAGCTTGTGGAATAGTAATATTAATACAGTTCTATTCTAAAATCGATCTGATTTATTAATGATTTTATGAGTCTGTCTCAGCTTAATTTCATTTACTCCTGTCCAGCACAACTTTATCATTTCCATTGTAAGTGACCCATGATTTGTCTATAGTCTGAAGGTTATCTTGCATTTCCAACGAGCTATTCTATCAAACATAAATTATTTCCATTGTAATACACGTTTATTCAAAATTTGTTTATTCTCCTTACTTTCTCTTTCACACCGCGGCAGCAGCGGTGGCGGCTGCTGCTATAGAATCAGTGACAAAAGGTCTTGCTATTCAAACAGTGCTACATGATGATAAAGTCCACCATGTCTTCACCAGCCTTAGGGCACCCATCATCACCAGCAGCCATGTCTAAAAATTCATACTTGTGTTATCACCTGAATTTTATGAGCGCCAGCAGACACCGGAGGTGCTACATTTCGTGCCAGGTTTGCTCAGCAGATTAGACGCTGCAAAGGTTATTTTTACATTTTTACACTTCTGTGCTGAAGATAATGGTACAGGTTCCCCTTCCATGTTGATCCAAAGGCAGTTTCACAGCTTATTGTGGTTGGCTTTACAGCTCAAATGGATGACTACTTGGCTTAAAGCGGAATTCCAGCAGATGATACAGATATTTCTGCATAATTCACTTGTTGAAAGAGAAAGACGTTCAGGGTGGTTTAGTTTGAAATAATTAATTGTAAAGAAACTTACCAAAGCAGATTTCTTTCCAGTGCTGGTGATAGGAGCCAGAGGTTTCCACAGCAAATATAGCCATTTTATTGATTACCCATAAAATGCTTATCTTAAAACTGTTTTTAAACAATGTCCCAGGCGGGACATATTAAGAACTATTTTATGTAATAACTTTGTGAGGCAAGCTTTTAGAAGCCTGGTTCTCATTACCACTGCTGTGAACAACTCTGTGTCTCCAGCATGATGAATATTACATCACACCACTTTGAATGGCTTTGTTTACATCCTAACAACTGAATTATGTAGAAACGTTGAAAAAATCATGTAGCATTTAATGTAGCTGGTTATGGCTGGCCTCATTCAGATTTGAGTCTTTATCCTCTAAACTTGCCTCAGGTCCAGAAAATAAAAATCCTTCCCAGGACTTTGTTCCAGCGGCCTGGCTTCTCTAGTTAGATCTAACCACCAGTAGAGCTGTCCAGGCAGTTGGAACAAAGTCCTAAAGAGGATTATTACTTTCTAGACCTGAACTCTCTGTGAAAGCTGTGAAATCTGACTTCTGCTCTGATTTAAATTCAGAGCTGTTTGGAGATTTGGAGCTGTTTGGATATTCAGGTGTATGAGGAGCAGCGGTCCCTGGGATGCAAGAGCTAATTCTGATGGGTTGTCATGAGAACTATAAAAGCTTAGTTAGATAACTTAGTATGATTTGTATGTTAGTATGATTAGGCTGTTGGAACAAAATCCTGGGAAGGATTTTTACTTCCTGGACCTGAATTTTCCACCTCTGATGGCTGGATCTGTGGATGCATAAGGTTTCAAAATTTCTTATAATTATTATTGGTGGTGGTGGTGGTAGTATTTGTGTGATTGTTAAGCCCACCAGTCATGGATGTTTACCAAGTTAGGTAAGAAAAAATAGCCATTAACTGGCCTGAAACAACCTAATATGGTCATAAGCACTGTGCATATTAAAGTATATCTAGTCACAAACAACAACAACAAAAATCTGTTATTTTGATACCCAAGAAACAACTAAAATGGCATAGGAGTGTTCCTAAAATAAGCTCCCATGTTATCTATAATTATCACAAAGATTCTGTCTTTATCCTCTAAACTTGCCTTAGTTCAGCGTCAGTGAGACAGAATTGCTGGTGGGTTTAACCTTCATGCTGACCTAACGTTAGCCTCTGGTTCTAACAAGGATATAAGTTAAAAGTAGTTTAAACCAACAGCTTCAAACACACACACATGTATCCTCTCAGATTCCCTCTTAGAGACTCCTTATTCAGTAAACGTGCATCAATGAGGCTTTAATAGGCCAGTACGAGCCACTGTAGGTGTGCAAAACTGTTTAGACATTCTTACTAAGCTAACACTAGCCTTTAGGGGTTGAGTAGCCATGCCACTGGACAGTAGCGTGAGGGCTAAGGCAACAAGTTCTCTGTCTTCTTCTCAGCTTGGGTGCTCAGGCTGCCCTTGCTGCACTCAAGGGTTCCTGGCTTATAATTTAGTATACAGGTCTGTGAAAGGTTCAGACTCGTTTGTGACATACAAAACTAAGCTGCTTGTAGTGCCTCACAAATCTTTTTTCAAATTTACTGTGTGTGTGTGTGTGTGTGTGTGTGTGTGTGTGTGTGTGTGTGTGTGTGTGTGTGCGTGTGTGTGTGTTTTCAATAGAAACTTGTGAACTCTGCACTGTAGTAATGCATAAATGTACACTGCTCAAAAAAATAAAGGGAACACTTAAACAACACAATATAACTCCAAGTAAATCAAACTTCTGTGAAATCAAACTGTCCACTTAGGAAGCAACACTGATTGACAATCAATTTCACAGCTGTTGTGCAAATGGAACAGACAACAGGTGGAAATCATTGGCGATTAGCAAGACACACTCAATAAAGGAGTGGTTCTGCAGGTGGGGACCACAGACCACTTCAGTACCTATGCTTTCTGGCTGATGTTTTGGTCACTTTTGAATGTTGGAGGGCAACAACCCAGCAGCAGGACCACTACCTCCGCCTTTGTGCAAGGAGGAACAGGAGGAGCACTGCCAGAGCCTTGCAAAATGACAGCAGGCCACAAATGTGCATGTGTCTGCACAAACGGTTAGAAACCGACTCCATGAGGATGGTATGAGGGCCCGACATCCACAGATGGGGGTTGTGCAGGACGCTTGGCATTTGCCAGAGAACACCAGGATTGGCAAATTCGCCACTGGCACCCTGTGCTCTTCACAGATGAAAGCAGGTTCACACTGAGCACGTGTGACAGACGTGACAGAGTCTGGAGACGCAGTGGAGAGTGATCTGCTGCCTGCAACATCCTTCAGCATGACCGGTTTGGCAGTGGGTCAGTAATGGTGTGGGGTAGCATTTCTTTGGAGGGCCGCACAGCCCTCCATGTGCTCACCAGAGGTAGCCTGACTGCCATTAGGTACCGAGATGAGATCCTCAGACCCCTTGTGAGACCATATGCTGGTACGGTTGGCCCTGGGTTCCTCCTAATGCAGGACAATGCTAGACCTTATGTGGCTGGAGTGTGTCAGCAGTTTCTGCAAGATGAAGGCGTTGAAGCTATGGACTGGCCCACCCGTTCCCCAGACCTGAATCTGATTGAGCACATCTGGGACATCATGTCTCGCTCCATCCACCAACGTCACGCTGCACCACAGACTGTCCAGGAGTTGGCGGATGCTTTAGTCCAGGTCTGGGAGGAGATCCCTCAGGAGACCATCCGCCACCTCATCAGGAGCATGCCCAGGCATTGTAGTGAGGTCATACAGGCACGTGGAGGCCACACACAATACTGAGCCTCATTTTGACTTGTTTTAAGGACATTACATCAAAGTTGGATCAGCCTGTCGTGTGTTTTTCCACTTTAATTTTGTGTGTGACTCCAAATCCAGGCCTCCATTGGTTGATGATTTTTGTGTGATTTTGTTGTCAGCACATTCAACTTTGTATTCAATGAGAATATTTCATTCATTCAGATCTAGGATATGTTATTTGAGCGTTCCTGTAACGGTGCAACCTCCAAAAGAGCAGCCACCGGGATTTACGTACGGCAAAGTTGGCACTGTGGGTGTGGATACGAGGAGGCGAGATTCCAAGTTCCAAGTTATTTTATTGCGCACAAAAACGAAAGAAAAACTGAATCAAACAGAAAGAAAACGAAAGATAAACTGGACAGTTACTTGAGGCTACGCTGCAAGGCTAATCCTCATCATGCAAGTTATTCTCTAGCTGTTACAAGCAGCTAACAGCTTCACACAGGGATTACACCGCTCCTCCCACAGGTAGCTGAGAAGACCTAGCTGAAACAACACAGAGCGCTCTTATCATCGAAGCCCTGCCCCGACTAAACTAATTACTTGCTCGGAGGGATGATGTCCCAAGGCTCTAACTTACATACACTCACACAAATATACACACCAATCTACACAGGTGTTGACTAGTCATGACTAATATATACATATTACTGGTAAGTATTTATTTACTAATTAATTTACTAAATATTTACTAATTAATTTACTAAATATTTACTAATTAATTTCTTCCTTTGCAGGTTTTCCCCCTTTAGAACACTGAGGCCCCTCTCCCTCCCTGAAGGTGGATCCGTCCAACAGGGACAAGAAGCCTCGGTCCCCTTTACCTCCCATTTGCCCTCATCCCCTACTACACAGGACATCAAGGTAGGTACATACAACATTACACAAATATTCCAATTGTTACTATTAATCTCAGTGATGGGCATACACTGCACCATCACAGTTCCCTTTATTTTTTTGAGCAGTGTACATCTATATAACCATCATAGACCATGTGAGAGCATCTAAGAACACATTTTTGAGTGCAGACGGTCTTTATAAGATCCAAGCTAATTATATCACTTATCCAAAGACATAGATTTAATGCCTCGTCTTTTCTCTCCTTTTCATTCCTTATACAGCACACCAATGTGAAATGGATTTGTATTGGAGTGGTTTCATGGAAACCTACATTGAGTGATGGACATAAATCTTACTAGCAGTACAACACACAGCCTTATTTGTTGACTGTTCCTGGAGCATATAACTATCACAGTTTAATCTAGTTAAGTGTCCTTGTGTATGAAACACTCACTTGGGAAATAAAGCTGTTATTCTATCCAGACCACCTCAGCCAATGTTTTGGCGAGGTGTTAAAATGTTTCCCATGGTGAAATGAAAAAGTACAGATGTGTTTATTCAAGTTACACTTAGTGGGGAAAAAAACAAACAAACAAACACCTGCTTGGTTGGTCCCATGCTGGTGTACATTTAGCAACTAAAACTAATGGGATATAGTCAGTAAGTGTGAACCGACAGATTACACCTGTACGTCCCTGACTGCATAGCTGATGAGGTAGATGTTTTTAATGAACTGTCAAGCGTATATCACAAGTGAGGATTGAGAATCATTGACCTCTGTATGTAGGCCCTCTACTGGCCATTTTGTAAGTTGAATGGAAATCTGCTCTGATATTTTGAACGAATATAATCTAATAAAATGCTCTACGCATAACTCTCATCAGATAACTTAGGAGGCTGTGAGGCAATGAGGAGTGAAAAACCCCTGCTGTAAAAACAATTCACACCTCCACAAACCTGCATGGTTGCATTGAGATAAAATGGTCAGCACAACTACAGCTTTCATCATGTCAAAATTATTCTCTAAAACTACCACAATAAAAAAAACACTTATTTTCTCACTTATGATGAATCTACTTCACTTCCATTTATGTAAGCGCATCGTGTTCACCTGAGGGGACTTCCAGAACAGGTGGAAATCGCGTGCTATGGCTACTGTGAAAAGAGGTTAACCCACACTGACTTGTCCACCTCTGTGCTTTACAGATGTCCAGTGATGTACTTTTACGTTATATCTCTATTTCTTACCAAACCTCAAACAGGAAACAAAGTTTTAAGACTCATTTGCTGGTCAATTATCACAGCTGGGTTTAGTGGAATGTGTGTCTAAGCCGTCTGTACTTCTCATTCCTGAGTCGTTTTGATCCCTTTTCTAATTAAGCGCAGGCGAGAGGCTTCTATTGTGGAGCGTTGAAATTGATTTCATTTACAACGATCATTTTCCCCAAAGAGCAGGGTGTGTTAACTGCTTTTGGCACAACACAGTATTTTAATGAGGGGAAAAGAGATTGAGGCCTTTGTCAAATCTCAGTTGAATAGGGATAGCTTATTCATGCTCCTCTATGCCGGGGTGTTGGTGCCATGTTGTGCGGTTCAGCTGAGGTGAATAAATTAGACATGATATTTGGGACTGATGGTGTAAATCCTAAGTCAAAAAACAGTGCCGTAGTTGTGAGTTCTAGACAGCTTAGCTCCTCTCATCTAACAACAGCTGTGATAATTCTGTTAAATTTGTTTAAAGCAAAGATGAGTAGCAAAAAAAAAAAAGTAATAATTTCTTTGGTTCTGTTTTGTTATCTGAAAATCATAATGTACTGTGAGGGCAAGAACAGTTGTGTTCTTTGAATAGGCACGATGAGGATGACTTTGAAAGCCAGTAATTTTAAGCTGGATAACAGCAGGACCTTGCTCGATACTGGCTACAAAGTTAAGCACATCTTCAAATGTCTGATGCCTTCAGACTCTGGATTTAGATAATATGCACATGTTCCTGGACACTGCAGAAGGTTGTGTCATTGGTGCAAAGATCATCTATAATAGTATACCGGTATTGGTGTTACACAACAATTCTGTGTTTTAGCTTTAGCGGTATTAATAACTAACAACTTAGTTTGCGATATGTTCAATGCTTCTGATTGTTTTGGAAGAACAATTTGGTTTAAAACTGTCTGGTTAATGTTTGCAATAGTGTTTATGTTCCCTTCATAAGTTTCCTGAAGTTATTTTACAGGATACCTCAAGACTTTCTAGGCCTTCAGAGAAGGCCCAATGATTTCTAAAAATGGAAAAAAAAAACAACATTTGTAATTTTTAGTCAATTTTATTCAATCAAATCATCTTCATTGTATTTAAAGTATTTGGATTTGTTTTTCTTTGTGGTACTGTGTCTTGGTAGATATAGCTAAGCGAGTTCCCCTATTGATTAGGACTTTAAGAGCTGAAGAGAAGTTCTAACTAATTAGATTAACTATCAGTATAATTACAAAGTGACCAAGGAATCAACCAACCATGTTTTGACCTCTAGTAAGTGGGGCCAAATTTGTGAGGAAAAAACATCCCTCCAGGCTTCTGAAGGTCCTAGATATGTCTGTGACTGAATATAAACAGCGACCTAATCAGTTAGAAATGAAAAACAGCTGTGGCAGCAGCTCTATAACAGAACTCACTACTGGAAGAGTCACTGTGAAACTGCTTTAAAGTAAACTATATTCCGAAATGCCTGTCACAAGCTTCCAATAAAGCATGGAAAGTCTTTTAGAGGCTTCAAATGTCTGTCTTTAATGTAGAACTGCTATTTTCAAATTTTCTGTCCTACCTTAAATGCTGCAGTTGTTATATGCTGTTGCTGGTACATGCCAGAATGTAGTTGCTGTACTGCTTAAGGTGGAATAGAAACCTGGAATAAGGAGGTCATTTTAGCCTCAGTGTTTATCTGAATCATCACATTAGCTTAGCACTAAAAACTGCTAGAATCCTATTACTAAGTGGGTTTTTCCTCATTTTTGAAAGTTTGAACATTTGTTGCTCAAATCGAAGGCCTAGCTCTAATACATTTGGCACCGTTTCACATGCTAGTGCTCATATATTGCGATTGTCAAACTGCGCAGTTTCTATGTCTGAAAACATGTTTGCAGCTTAGAGATGCACAAAAGTAACAGGATTTGTGTCACAATAAATTGTCTAAGGTTTTTAAAAATTTTTTTTTGGATGTGTAGTGTTGGTCCATGTCCTGAATCAGCCCTGATATGTTCCTTGGCTTTAGAGCACTCTGTAGCAGTACGGGGTAGATACTTTTTCCTCCACACGTTGCTGTGCTGTGCTGTCAATCTGATAAAACCATGAAGCATGTTTGTAGAATATGAATGATTTTAAAATCATATATAAATATATAAAAATATATCAATTCAAAACTGTGATTGCAACTTTGATTGTGAATGCTATGTATGTTGACATCACCTCTCCAGTGATTTACCTAACTAACTCACTAATAGAGTAATGGAGCAGCCCTTAAGATGGTGTCTGTTATTCTCCTGAAGGGACATGATGAGGCTACACTGAGGGCATGTTAAAAACATGAGCAGTGGGTACTTGCTCAGTGACTTTAAATTTTGAAACAGAAACTGCATTAAAATGTGCGCTCTGTAAACATGTTAACTTATTTTCAGTTAGACAATCAACAAAATGTGTCATTTGTCCAACTTTTTCATATGATTATGATTATAATTGTGACATTCCAAAACTGATACCAAATCGACGCTTTTGGTTTGATGTATCACAATGCAAACATTGATGCATTCAGCTGTAGACAGACTATTTGAATGCAGCACAACGCTGTTGATGAGGTCACATGCTTGCCGCGAAGATTAGATTTTTTTTTTTTTTAAATGTTGGGAAACCATGGCTAGTGCTCACTAGCCACTCAGCGATGTATCAGTAAAAGGGCCAGAGCTTATCTCTACAGACCTGCTGTCATGACTGTCAGCACACAGCACAAATAAACACGTCCTTGCTGCTTTGTTCTTGCCTCCAGCTCAGTGGAGCTTTTTTTTTCTTTTGCTTTTCAAAAGGCTCCCCGCCTGTTTTGTGATTAATGGGGAGAGCACTGGCAAGGTCCTTCTGTGCGATTGCAACCAGCCTGTGATCGTGACAAGAGTTGTTGATGCATTTCAAAACATATGAGCATTGGTGGACTTTACTATAGCAGAAATTAGATGTCGTCCTTTCAGGATATGACTGTGACATTATCTCAAGCTGTACCTAAAGGGCTTAGTCAAAGGAGGCAACAGAAAAGAGAATATTTAAGAATTGTTACAAGCTACTGATTGGCCTTGTTTTTCCTGATTATAGCATGAGTGGGGAAAAGGTGTTAAACCATGTTGTTGGTGGTTGTGGGTATGGCATTTATATTTTTTATATTTCTGAATGCACTGGTATAGTAACACAGTAACCCTGCTCAGAGTGGTGCAATGTAAAAAGGGGCCGGGTAGGGAAGTAGGGATGCTGCTGCAATATCCAACCATATCAAGTCCTTGTTGTTCCCTTTAATTACCGGCACAGCAGAGCCACATCTTTCTAACAGCAGCGGGTCACCAGCTTTAGAGAACATAGATGTTAACACTTTACCATAAAGGGTGCAAATGACTTAAACCTACTTTTTGCTGACCGTTAAACACTAAGTTACTGATGTGAACGTTGCCTATGAACTGCTTGCCTTTGGACTTTTATGCTGTTTGTGGATCAGAGGTGTCTGTGGATGCTGAAGTTTTTAATGCTTGGATACTTGATTTTTGATACAGAATAAAGCAACGTTAACTGAAGCTTGGACAGCTAGCGCATCGGGCATTAGTTTCCCCTATTCAGCTGTTCTGCGAATTTGAAGTTTTTGGAAGCGGGAAGACAACAGTGGTATGTAACCGGTGCTTGTGCTGTGTTGGCTATTGCTTGTTTGAACACAGTTTGGTTACTTCCACGAGATGATGTTGTTGTCCTTGTGACGGGCCTGTCACTGTGTTAGACCGTGGCAACCGCTGTTCAGTGCTGTGTGCAGGCCTGAAGTTCATTGGGAATTTGGCGTATGTGTGTGCTGTGGCTCTGCGCGTGCTCAGAGAGCTGTTGAGAAATTGCAGCTGTTTTTGAAGTTGCCAAGCTGGTATTGTATGCTGCTTGTCTTGAATGCTTAAAATGAGTGGATCACAAGCTGCGTCTGTCGTTGGAAAACCTGAACAGGATAAACGATCAATTGTTCACACTGGGAAAGCTCTTGCAGACAAAATTGAAACCATCCAGACAGGAAGAAAAAGGCATGTAAACAAAATGAAAAGGATAATTGCATCTCTCAAAGAGCTAATGAAAGATGATAAAAATTATTCACAGGTTAAATCACAGCTTGATGAATTAATACATCTGTTTGAGGATGCCAGCGCATTACATGAATCTCTACTGCCTTTAATTCCACTTGATGAGAAAGATAAGCAAAATGCATGGTTCTCAAGCATCACTAAATACAATAAATGTTTCATTGAGGATGTTAAAATAGGGCTTTCTGAGGCTGATAAATGTTCAAGCAGGCCATTTTCTGACACTGTGCCATCCCAGGAAACCCCATTAGAGGGGGAAATGGGTTATCAAGACCACATTGAAAAGGAACCTCAATTGTCTCTTAATCTTCCGCATGATGTTCATGATGATATGTTGCCATCTGACAGTGTATCAAATCAAGGCAGTAGGTTAAGTTCAAAAGTATTATCAACTTCTTAAATTATCACATCTTAAAGCAGAAGCTGAAATGGCTGCCTTGCTTGCACGTCAACACATGCTCAAAGAAAAGCACGCAATTGAAGTACAGGAGAAGCAATTGAGGAGAAAGTAAGAACAACTTCAGCTTGAAGCAGACATAGCTGCAACTGTTGCAAAGGTCAACGTGTTGAGAATTGGATCCACTGTGCGGAGCACCGCTTCACGGAAATCCAATGGAATGGAATCATATTTTAAAACGAAGGACGAAATCTTTGAAGTTTTGAATGCTGATGCAGAGACCTTTGTTCCACAGACACTTGATGTAAATGCAAAAGGAAATATAACCATTGGAAATGCAAAGTCTAAAGTAAAAACAGTTCAACAAAGTGTGAAAAGGGATAAGCCTGCACCTCTCCTCATGGGGCCTTTTGATCCATCCAGACCATGTAGTACAATTTCGCGTTTGCCATTGCAGCAAGCTGCTTGCCCAGTAACCAGTGGAAATCTGCTGTCCATTATGGAGAAACAAAGTGAACTAACTAGTATGTTGGTCTATCAACAAGGTCTTTCATCATTACCTAAAAGAGAAATTCTAGTCTTTGATGGCAGTCCTCTGCACTTCCATGCTTTCATGCGTTCATTCGAACAGGTCATAGAAGCAAAAACCAGCAATGCTGATGATTGTCTGCATTACCTTGCACAGTACACTAGGGGGCAGCCCAATGAATTTGTCAAGAGCTGTCAACATATGTCTGATGGTGCTGGATATGTGAAAGCAAAGACTCCGCTGTATGATCACTTTGGAAATGAACATGTGATTGCAGCTGCTTATTTGAATAAAGTCCGTTTATGGCCGTTAATCAGATCAGAGGATGGAAAGGCTCTTCAGGCATACTCTCTGTTCTTACGTGGGTGTTGCAATGCGATGGAAGAACTTCATGGCCCCTCTGAATTGAACACACCTGCCAATATGCTTGCTGTGATAAAGCTGCCGTATAAGTTAAAAGACAAATGGCGAACAGTAGCATGTGACATCCAGGAGAGGCAGCATCGCAGAGCTAGATTTGTTGATATTGTTTTCTTTCTTGAGCATCAAGTTAAAATTGCTACAGATCCTGTCTTTGGAAACCTATGTGACATTCCTCCAACACATTTAACAGCAACGGGCAGTGATGGAGGGAAACTTCCTTATCCAAGGGCAAAAGGAAGTAGCTTTGGTACAACTGTTACTGCTTTTGAGAGAAAAAATCAAACAGAGGCTTAAGATCGTCACACTTTTGTGAAGGTTTGTCTGTTCTGCAAGGGTGGACACGTGCTAGTCATGCTCTCTGCTTGATAAGAAACCTCTTGATGAAAAGATTTCCTTTCTTAAAAGAAATGACATCTACTTTGGATGTTTGTGTACTGGACACATCAACAAAGAATGTAGAAAATGCCTTTCATGTAAAATGTGTGATTTTCAGACATTCAAGTATCCTTCATATCCATCATAAGGAGAAGAAGGAGGTCAAATCCAACACTGAAACAGATAACATTCCTGTTACAGTCCAGACTAGTGGTCTTATTGGGGCCGGTGGACAAGACTGTAAGCTTGCCATTGTACCAGTTAAGGTAAAATCAAAGAAAAGCCAAAGAACAGTGGAAACACATGCCTTCTTGGACCAGGGGAGTTCAGTGTCGTTTTGTACAGTGGGCCTCCTGGACAAGCTGAATCTCGCTGGGAGAAAGACCAAGATTCTCTTGCGCACTATGGGACAAGAGAAAGTGATAGACAGTTTCATTGTGACTGAACTGGAAGTTGCCGGCTTGGACAGTGATGTTTACTGTGAAATGCCTGACCTCTTTACTCAACATAGAATGCCTGTTAATGTGTGTAGCATCCCAAAACAACAAGACCTGGATGACTGGCCACACTTGAAGCACATTTATCTGCCAGAAATTGAGGCGCAAATGGAGCTTTTGAATAGCATGCACATGCCCAGAGCATTGGAACCTCTGGAGGTTGTCTGGAGCGTAGGTGATGGACCTTTTGCCATTAAGACTTTGCTCGGTTGGACAGTAAATGGGCCACTTGGCAGGGAATGCTGCGGAAGTCCAGGATGTCCATCAGCAGTCACAGCCAACAGAATTTCTGCTGTTACGCTCGACAAGTTATGGAAAGAGCAGTTCAAGATGGACTTCCCTGAGAGCCAGCCAACGTGTCTTAAGCTTGAAGAGAAAGTTCATCAGAGATAAAGATTTTCACAAAGTTTACACTGCCTTCATGGAAGATCTCATATCCAGGGGATATGCACAAAGAGTGCCAATTAAAGATTTGGAGCGCAGTGATGGCAAGGTTTGGTATATTCCCCATCATGGGGTTTACCACCCTTTTAAGGGGAAAATCCGGGTTGTCTTCGACTGTGCAGCATTGTTTCAAGGCGTTTCTCTTAATGCGCAGCTCCTGAGTGGCATTGACTTGACAAATGCATTGGTTGGTGTGTTGACTAGGTTCAGGAAAGAACCCGTTGTGTTGATGTCTGGCATCGAAGCTATGTTTCATCAGATGCGTGTGCCAGAGGAAGATGCTGACCTGTTGAGATTTCTCTGGTGGCGATTTCAGTCAGAGCATGCAAGAGTATAGGCTGGGTGTTCATTTGTTTGGGGCGACTTCTTCTCCGAGCTGTGCTAACTATGCTCTACGGAACAAAACACAGTTTAGCCGGCAGGTGATTGACACCTTGATATGTGGATGCATTTAAATTCTACATATCCATCCCAGACAGACCATTGACCCGCAGAGGAATCCTTTCCACAGTGATCTCCTTCTATGACCCTCTGGGGTTCCTTGCTCCTGTTTTTTTCACAGCCAAGAAGATTCTTCAGGATCTGTGCCAGAGGGGCATAGGATGGGATTACACTACACCATCCATAGTTGTTCAAGAGTGGAAAGATTGGGTGGGAGAATTGAGTTTGTTGGACAACCTTAGCATCAGATGATGTTTAAAACCTCCTGACTTTGGAGAGACGACCATTGCTCAGTTGCATCACTTTGCAAATGCAAGTGAGAAGGGGTATGGTGCTGTTACCTACCTGCTCCTGCGAAATAGTTACTCACACACACAGCTCCTTCATAATGGGGAAGTCCAGGGTGGCACCTTTAAAATTAGTCACGATTCCCCGCTTGGAATTGACAGCAGCTGTGGTGGCAGCTCGCATGGATAGACTGTAGAGGAGGGAGCTAAGGCTGCCTCTCTAGACTCAGTGTTTTGGATAGACAGTATCTTGGTGCTGAAATATATCAATAATGAGACATGTAGGTTTCGTATTTTTGTAGCGAACAGAGTGTCAGAGATTTTAAAGGCTTCTAAGGCCTCCCAATGGAGGTATGTGAACACAACACACAACCCAGCAGACTTTGCTTCCAGAGGTATGAGGGCAGAGCCCTTTTTAATTAACACTGAATGGATATCTGGTCTGCATTTCTTATGCAGCCAGAGAAGGAATGGCCTGTAAACCCAGAGTACTTGCAGGAGCTCCCACATGAAGACCCTGAAGTTAAAGTGTCTGCCACTATTAATGTTTTGCAAGCAGATGGTGACAGTCTGTTGGCTCATTTGATTAGTCGTACTTCATCTTGGACATGCCTTGTCAGGGTGATGGGTTGAATCTTGAGGTTCAAGACATTGCTCTTGCATCGTAGAAAGGACAAGGCACATTTTCAGTCTGCATCTGATTCAACTCAGTGTGAGGATGTTCATCACAGAGTGGGGTTCTGTGATGGCTTTCTCTCTTTGGAAGAGAGTAAGGATGCTGAGATACAAATAATGAAGTTTTGTCAGTGGAAGAGGTATGCTGAAGAAATCTCCTCCATCCAAAGTGGAGAGAGTGTGAAACGAAGTAGCTACATCTATAGGTTGAATCCTGTTTTGGAGGATGACATGCTGCGAGTTGGCGGTCGTCTTAGTAGAGCTGTTAAGTCTGAAGATTCCAAACATCCTGTCATAATCTCTAAGGATTTTTACATTTCCAATCTCATTTTACAGCATATCCATAAAGAGGTGGGTCATAATGGTAAGAACCACATTCTCTCAAGGCTGCATCAGAAGTATTGGATTCCTGGTGAGGGCGCTTTGATAAGAAGCATTACGTCAAAGTGTGTGGTCTGCAGACTTCTTTGTGGATCGCTAGGCCAGCAGCAAATGGCTGATTTGCCTGAAAGCAAAGTGACCCCTGAGAAACCTCCCTTTAGTTTTGTTGGAGTGGACTATTTCGGCCCGTTTGAAGTAAAGCGTGGGAGAAGTATTGTGAAGCAATATGGAGCCATCTTTACGTGTTTAGTGATTAGAGCTGTACATATTGAGGTTGCCTCATCTCTTGTTACTGACTCTTTCATTAATGCTTTACGCCGTTTCATCGCAAGACGAGGCCAGGTTCAAGAGCTGCTTTCCGACAATGGTACCAACTTTGTGGGAGCAGAGCATGAGCTGAGACAAGCCATGGAAGAGTGGAATCAGGAAAGGATTGCTGATGCGTTGGCTTTGAAGGGGGTTAAATGGATCTTCAACCCTCCAACTGGATCGCACCATAGTGGAGCATGGGAGCAGTTGATACGTTCCATCAGAAAGGTTCTCAACTCCACCTTACAGATACAGTATCTGGATGAGGAAGGCCTTCAAACTGTCCTTTGTGAAGTGGAGTCGATCTTGAACAGCAGGCCCATTATACAAGAATCCATCGATCCCAACGATTTGGAAGCTTTAACACCGAACCACCTCCTCCTTCTCAAGCCCAATCCTTGCTTAGCATCTGGTCTGTTTCAGAAAAATGATCTCTATGCACGTAAGAGGTGACCTCTTCTGGAAAAGATGGATTAAAGAATATTTGCCACAACTTCAACAGCGCCAGAAATGGGCACAGATTAAACGCAACTTCATTCCTGGAGATGTGGTTCTCATAATGGATGACTCTGCACCTCGTGGTTCCTGGATCATTGGAAGAGTCACAGCAGTTGTACCAGACAGGAAAGGACTTGTACATCAGGTCTGGATTAAGACCTCAGCCAGCCATCTATGCAGACCGGTCACAAAGATATGCCTTCTTCAGGAGGCCTCTGACTCATGACCTCTTGGAACCAACTTGATGTATCTATAATATGACTTGATGTTGAACATTACAGACATGCAGCATAGACTGACTTGATATCTAGGCTAAGTGCTGGTAACCTCTGGCCTATGACTGACGAGTAAGAAGAAGAGAAGAAGAGAGAAAATAGTTTAGATGGACTTTGAGTACATTGTATTATTTCATTGAGAATCTGTGAGGTTGTATGTCTTGGATTATGGTGTCGGATGTGTAATTATTACAGTGTGGTGATGTAATAATTAGGGGCCGGAATGTTGCAGACAGGCGTAGGCTTGGGTTTAGGTTTTGTGTGCACCTGGGTAATGACGTGCACTATCTAGGTCACACGGTGTTGGTGGCGATAATGATTTGTAATATCACCTGTTCACTTCCTAGGTGAGAGTGAGTAGTGAGTGGGTGATGGGGGAAGCCTACTTTTTGCTGACCGTTAAATGCTGTTGTGTGTGTGTGTGTGTGTGTGTGTGTGTGTGTGTGTGTGTATATATATATATATATATATATATATATATATACACTGCTCAAAAAATGAAAAGAACTTAAACAACACAACATAACTCCAAGTAAATCAAACTTCTGTGAAATCAAACTGTCCACTTAGGAAGCAACCCTGATTGACAATCAATTTCACATGCTGTTGTGCAAATGGAACAGACAACAGGTGGAAATTATTGGCAATTAGCAAGACACACTCAATAAAGGAGTGGTTCTGCAGGTGGGGACCACAGACCACTTCTCAGTACCTTTCTGCTTTCTGGCTGATGTTTTGGTCACTTTTGAATGTTGGTGGTGCTTTCACACTCGTGGTAGCATGAGACGGACTCTACAACCCACACAAGTGGCTCGGGTAGTGCAGCTCATCCAGGATGCCACATCAATGCGAGCTGTGGCAAGAAGGTTTGCTGTGTCTGTCAGTGTAGTGTCCAGAGGCTGGAGGCGCTACCAGGAGACAGGCCAGTACACCAGGAGACGTGGAGGAGGCCGTAAGAGGGCAACAAACCCAGCAGCAGGACCGCGACCTCCGCCTTTGTGCAAGGAGGAACAGGAGGAGCACTGCCAGAGCCCTGCAAAATGACCTCCAGCAGGCCACAAATGTGCATGTGTCTGCACAAATCCTCCATGAGGATGGTATGAGGGCCCGACGACCACAGATGGGGGTTGTGCTCACAGCCCAACACCGTGCAGGACGCTTGGCATTTGCCAGAGAACACCAGGGTTGGCAAATTTGTGTTAATTGAGATTTGAGTATTCCCTTTATTTTTTTGAGCAGTGTATGTATGTATGTGTATATATATATATATATATATATATATATATATATATATATATATATATATATATATATATATACTGCTCAAAAAAATAAAGGGAACACTCAAGTAACACATCCTAGATCTGAATGAATGAAAGTATCTCATTGAATACTTTGTTCTGTACAAAGTTGAATGTGCTGACAACAAAATCACACAAAAATTATCTTTGGAAATCAAATGTATTAACCAATGGAAGCCTGGATTTGGAGTCACGCACAAAATTAAAGTGGAAAAACACACTACAGGCTGATCCAACTTTGATGTAATGTCCTTAAAACAAGTCAAAATGAGGCTCAGTATTGTGTGTGGCCTCCATGTGCCTGTGTGACCTCCCTACAACGCCTGAGCATGCTCCTGATGAGGTGGCGGATGGTCTCCTGAGGGATCTCCTCCCAGACCTGGACTAAAGCATCTGCCAACTCCTGGACAGTCAGTGGTGCAACGTGGCGTTGGTGGATGGAGCGAGACATGATGTCCCAGATGTGCTCAATCGGATTCAGGTCGGGTGAACGGGCGGGCCAGTCCATAGCTTCAATGCCTTCATCTTGCAGGAACTGCTGACACACTCCAGCCACATGAGGTCTAGCATTGTCCTGCATTAGGAGGAACCCAGGGCCAACCGCACCAGCATATGGTCTCACAAGGGGTCTGAGTCAGGCTACCTCTGGCAAGCACATTGAGGGCTGTGTGGCCCTCCAAAGAAATGCCACCCCACACCATTACTGACCCACTGCCAAACCGGTCATGCTGAAGGATGTTGCAGGCAGCAGATCACTCTCCATGGCGTCTCCAGACTCTGTCACATCTGTCACATGTGCTCAGTGTGAACCTGCTTTCATCTGTGAAGAACACAGGGCGCCAGTGGCGAATTTGCCAATCCTGGTGTTCTCTGGCAAATGCCAAGCGTCCTGCACGGTGTTGGGCTGTGAGCACAACCCCCATCTGTGGACGTCAGGCCCTCATACCATCCTCATAGAGTCAGTTTCTAACCGTTTGTGCAGACACGTGCACATTTGTGGCCTGCTGGAGGTCATTTTGCAAGGCTCTGGCAGTGCTCCTCGTGTTCCTCCTTGCACAAAGGCGGAGGTAGTGGTCCTGCTGCTGGGTTGTTGCCCTCCTATGGCCTTCTCCACGTCTCCTGGTGTACTGGCCTGTCTCCTGGTAGCGCCTCCAGCCTCTGGACACTACACTGACAGACACAGCAAACCTTCTTGCCACAGCTCTCATTGATGTTCCATCCTGGATGAGCTGCACTACCTGAGCCACTTGTGTGGGTTGTAGAGTCCGTCTCATGCTACCACGAGTGTGAAAGCACCACCAACATTCAAAAGTGACCAAAACATCAGCCAGAAAGCAGAAAGGTACTGAGAAGTGGTCTGTGGTCCCCACCTGCAGAACCACTCCTTTATTGAGTGTGTCTTGCTAATTGCCAATAATTTCCACCTGTTGTCTATTCCATTTGCACAACAGCTGTGAAATTGATTGTCAATCAGTGTTGCTTCCTAAGTGGACAGTTTGATTTCACAGAAGTTTGATTTACTTGGAGTTATATTGTGTTGTTTAAGTGTTCCCTTTATTTTTTTTGAGCAGTGTATATACACGCACACACTGCTCAAAAAAATAAAGGGAACACTTAAACAACACAACATAACTCCAAGTAAATCAAACATCTGTGAAATCAACCTGTCTACTATATATATATATATATATATATATATATATATATATATATATATATATATATATATATATACACATACAGTGCCCTCCATAATTATTGGCACCCCTGGTTAAGATGTGTTCTTTAGCTTCTAATAAATTGAGGGTTTTTTTAAATAATATAGGACCACGATGGAAAAAAGAGCAAAATCCAACCTTTATCTCAAGTGCATTTATTCAGTAGGAAAAAAATCCCACATTAAGAAATAATTGTTTAACATCAAATAATGTGTGCCACAATTATTAGCACCCCTGATGTTAATACTTTGTACAACCCCCCTTTGCCAACAAAACAGCACCTAATCTTCTCCTATAATGTTTCACAAGATGGGAGAACACAGAAAGAGGTATCTTCGACCATTCCTCTTTGAACAATCTCTCTAAATCATCCAGCGACCTGGGTCCTCTCCTCTGCACTCTCCTCTTCAGCTCACCCCACAGGTTTTCAATGGGGTTAAGGTCTGGGGACTGAGATGGCCATGGGAGGAGCTTGATTCTGTGTGTGGTCAACCATTTCTGTGTAGATCTTGCCATATGTTTAGGGTCATTATCTTGCTGAAAGACCCAGTGACGACCCATCTTCAGCTTTCGGGCAGAAGCCACCAGATTTTGTTTTAAAATGTCCTGGTATTTCAAAGCATTCATGATGCCATGCACCCTAACAAGGTTCCCTGGGCCTTTGGAAGAAAAGCAGGCCCACAGTATCACTGATCCTCCCCCGTATTTCACAGTGGGCATGAGGTGCTTTTCTGCATACTCAGCTCTTGTGTTACGCCAGACCCACTTACAGCATTTGTTGCCAAAAAGCTCTATCTTTGTTTCATCTGACCAAAGCACACGGTCCCAGTTGAAGTCCCAGTACTGCTTAGCAAACTCCAAACGTTTACGTTTATGATTGTGAGTGAGAAAAGGTTTTTTCCGTGCATGCCTCCCAAACAGCTTGTTGGCATGTAGATAGCGTCTGATGGTTGTTTTGGAGACTTCGTGACCCCAAGATGCTACCATTTGTTGCAGTTCCGTAACAGTGAGCTTTGGAGAACTTTTTATTTCTCTTATCATCCTCCTCACTGTGCGTGGTGGCAAAATAAACTTGCGTCCTCGTCCAGACTTGTTTACCACTGTTCCAGTTGTTTTAAACTTCTTAATAATTCCTCTGACAGTAGATACGGACAGGTGTAGGTGAGTGGCTATTTTCTTGTAGCCATTGCCTGACCTGTGAAGGTCAACACACATCTGCCTTACTTGAATGCTATGTTCCTTTGTCTTTCCCATGTTGAAGAGAAATGGCCTCTGTGTCACGTCATAATTATACCCCAGGGAAACAGGAAGTTGTGAATTGCTAATTAAATGTTCCTACATACTTTGATTAACTTCGTAAACTACTGTAGAAGTGACAGAAATTCTTTAATTACATTTATTTCCTAAGAATTGTTTGGGGTGCCAATAATTGTGGAACAGGTGATTTTATGAAGAAAAATTATTTCTTAGTCAGGGATTTTATTTTCCCCCTAAAACTCTACTTGAGTTAAAGGTTACATTTTTCTACAATTTTCAGTGTGACAGTATGTTTCCACAATAAAAACTGAATTTATTTTAAGGCTTTTGACACATCTTAACCAGGGGTGCCAATAATTATGGAGGGCACTGTATATATATATATATATATATATATATATATATATATATATATATATATATATATATATATATATATATATATGTATGTATGTATGTATGTGTATATATATATATATATATATATATACCTCTCCATGGATCACCACCTTATCGTGGTGGAGAGGTTTGTGTGCTTGAAGGACCCTAGGAGCTATGTTGTCTGGAGCAAAAGCTCCTGGTAGGGTCTCCCATGGCAAACTGGTCCTAGGTGACAGGCCAGACAAAGTGTGATCCATAACCACCCCTATGAGGACAACAAAGCAGGACTCGTGTACCCTGCCCGGATCAGGGTTACCGGGGCCCCACCCTGGAGCCAGGCCTGGGGGAGGGGCTCGCCAGCGAGCGTCTGGTGGCCGGGCATTCACTCATGGTGCCTGGCCGGGCCCAGCCCGAAGGAGCTACATGAGTCCCCCCTCCCATCGACCCACCACCGATGGGAGGGGCAGTAGTAGGGGTGCGGTGCATTGTGGATCGGGCAGTGTCCGAAGGCGTGGGCCTTGGCGTTCTGATCCTCGGTTGCTGAAACTGGCTTTTGGAACTTGGAACGTTACCTCACTGGCGGGGAAGGAGCCCGAGTTGGTGCGCGAGGTCGAGAGATACCGACTAGATATAGTCGGGCTCACCTCAACACACAGCTTGGGCTCTGGGTCCAATCTCCTTGAGAGGGGCTGGACTTTTTTCTTTTCTGGAGTTGCCCATGGTGAGAGGCGGCGGGCAGGTGTGGGCTTTCTCATAGCCCCTCGACTCGGCGCCTGTATGTTGGGGTTTTCCCCGGTGGACGAGAGGGTAGCTTCCCTACGCCTTCGGGTTGGGGAACGGGTCCTGACTGTTGTCTGTGCTTATGCACCGAACAGCAGTTCAGAATACCCAGCCTTCATAGAGTCCTTGGAAGGGGTGCTTGAAAGTGCTCCTCCTGGAGACTCGATTGTCCTACTGGGGGACTTCAACGCTCATGTGGGCAATGACAGTAAGACCTGGAGGGGTGTGATTGGGAGGAATGGTCTCTCTGATCTGAACCCGAGTGGTGTTCAGTTTTTGGACTTCTGTGCAAACCACAGTTTGTCCATAACGAACACCATGTTTGAACACAAGGATGTCCATAAGTGCACATGGCACCAGGACACCCTAGGCCGCAGTTCAATGATTGACTTTGTAGTCGTGTCAGCGGACTTGCGGCCATGTGTACTGGACACTCGGGTAAAGAGAGGAGCTGAGCTGTCAACTGATCACCACCTGGTGGTGAGTTGGATCAGGTGGTGGGGGAAGATGCCAGTCAGACCAGGCAAACCCAAACGTATAGTGAGGGTTTGCTGGGAACGTCTGGCAGAAGAACCTGTCAGATTGATCTTCAACTCACACCTCCGTCAGAACTTTGACCAGATATCGGGGGAGGTGGGGGACATTGACTCAGAATGGGCCATGTTCCGCTCCTCCATTGTTGAAGCGGCTGACTGTAGCTGTGGTCGCAAGGTAGTTGGTGCCTGTCGGGGCGGTAATCCTCGAACCCGGTGGTGGACACCCCAGGTGAGAGATGCCGTCAAGCTGAAGAAGGAATCCTACCGGACATGGTTGGCCTGTAGGACACCAGAGGCAGCTGGCAGGTATCGACAGGCCAAGCGATCTGCGGCTTCAGTCGTTGCCAAGGCAAAAACCCGGGTGTGGGAAGAGTTCGGTGAGGCCTTGGAAAGTGACTTTAAGTCGGCTCCGAAAAGATTCTGGCAAACCGTCAGGCGACTCAGAAGGGGAAAGCAGTGTGCCACTAGCACTGTATATAGTGGAGATGGTGTGCTGCTGACTTCGACTGAAGACGTCATTGGGCGGTGGAAGGAATACTTTGAGGACCTTCTCAATCCCACCGACACGTTCTCCAGTGAGGAGGCAGAGTCTGGGGACACGGGAATAGGCTTGTCCATTACTGAGGCCGAAGTCGCTAAGGTAGTTAAAAAGCTCCTTGGCGGCAGGGCTGCAGGGGTGGATGAGATCCGTCCCGAGTTCCTCAAGGCTCTGGATGTTGTGGGGCTGTCTTGGCTGACACGCCTTTTCAACATTGCGTGGACATCGGGGGGGGTGCCACTTGATTGGCAGACTGGGGTGGTGGTGCCTCTTTTTAAAAAGGGGGACCGGAGGGTGTGTTCCAACTACAGGGGAATCACACTCCTCAGCCTCCCTGGTAAGGTCTATGCAAGGGTACTGGAGAAGAGAGTCCGGCTTATAGTCGAACCTCGGATCCAGGAGGAGCAGTGCGGGTTCCGCCCTGGTCGTGGAACACTGGACCAACTCTTTACCCTCTCCAGGATTCTCGAGGGTTCATGGGAGTTTGCCCAACCAGTCCACATGTGCTTTGTGGATTTGGAGAAGGCATTCGACTGTGTTCCCCGGGGTATTCTGTGGGAGGTGCTTCGGGAGTACGGGGTACATGGCTCTTTGCTACGAGCCATTCAGGCCCTGTACAAACAAAGCAGGAGCTTGGTTCGCATGGCCGGCAGTAAGTCAGACTTTTTCCCAGTGAGAGTTGGACTCCGTCAGGGCTGCCCTTTGTCACCGATTCTATTCATAATTTTTATGGATAGAATTTCTAGGCGCAGTCAGGGGATGGAGGGTGTCCGGTTTGGTGACCTCAGGGTCACTTCGCTGCTGTTCGCAGATGATGTGGTCCTATTGGGGACATCAGGCCGTGAACTTCAGCTTTCACTGGATCGGTTTGCAGCCGAGTGTGAAGCGGCCGGGATGAGGATCAGTACCTCCAAATCCGAGGCCATGGTTCTCACGCGGGAAAGGGTGGAGAGCCCTCTCTGGGTTGGGGATGAGCTCTTGCCTCAAGTGGAGGAGTTTAAGTATCTCGGGGTCTTGTTCACGAGTGATGGTACAAGGGAGCGGGAGATTGACAGGCGGATTGGTGCTGGGTCAGCAGTGATGCGGGCTCTTTACCGGTCTGTTGTGGTAAAGAAAGAGCTGAGCCATAAGGCAAGGCTCTCGATTTACTGGTCGATCGATGTTCCCACCCTCACCTATGGTCATGAGCTTTGGGTAATGACCGAAAGAACGAGATCGCGAATACAAGCGGCTGAAATGAGTTTCCTCCGCAGGGTGGCTGGACTCTCCCTTAGAGATAGGGTGAGAAGTTCGGTCATCCGAGAGGGACTCGGAGTAGAGCCGCTGCTTCTTCACGTCGAGAGGAGCCAGTTGAGGTGGTTCGGGCATCTTGTTAGGATGCCTCCTGGACGCCTCCCTTGGGAGGTGTCACAGGCAAGTCCACCGGGGAGGAGACCCCGGGGAAGACCCAGGACACGCTGGCGTGACTATATCGCCCAGCTGGCCTGGGAGCGCCTCGGAATCCCTCCCAGGGAGCTAGTGGAAGTGGCTGGGGAAAGGGAGGTCTGGGCTTCATTGCTCAGGATGCTGCCCCCGCGACCCGAACCCCGGAGAAGCGGAAGATGATGGATGGATGGATGGATATATATATATATACATAGTATACACACACATATATGTGTATATATTTTTATTACTAATGTAATAATTATATTATGATTACATGATTTAAGAGCTCCTTATACACACTCAGTGTAGAAACTTTGTTGACCCTCTCCGAGGAGAGCATACGCGAAGCCGATCGTGCATGGGAGATATATAACGGCCACATATGGCACTTGAAAGATAACAGGTGTGATGCTTAGCATCTCATCTTCATTGTGAGGAAAAACTGATTCAAAAGGCTGCTTATTCTAAAGCACATGTAGACAGTTCCTTTTGTAATGCAACAAAATTAAATATATAGTGACAGTACCTGTCACATCATGATCATCTTACGTTTGAAGGAGCCGTGGAAACCCACTCTGTCACTGAATGAGATGTGCAAGTGTGAAGGACTTGTTTTAGTTCTTGATTCATGTTTGGATTAAAGTTAGAATAAACACTAATAAGAATATTTTCTACCTTACTGTAAATTAAGGCTCCAGTAACTAGTCGTGTTAATCATGGTTTTAATGTATAATTAGTAGAAAAATGATCTCTTTACTAGGAGGTGAACAGTAATAATTAAGAATAATAGATCAGTATAACATATAATTAATGGGGCTACTAGTAAGGGGGGGAGGGGGGGGTGCTAGAGCCTCTCTCAGCAGTCATCAGGCAGAAAGCAGGACACCCTGGACAGGTCGCTAGTCCATCGCAGGGCAGACAGACAGACATACACAATCATAATCAGTTAGTGTAACTGAGTATAACTAATTCTGAATTAACAATTAACTAATATATAACTTAGTATTTACTATTTAATTTTAGTACTTATCAACAAACCAAAGATAAAACAAAACACAGAGAAGCTGAAATATACAAATAATGACTGTCAGTAGACACAACTGAGTTATTTTGGTCTGTCGCAAAAGCAGTTTTATTTATCAATTGGATAATTGAAGGAACAATCTGAACAATTGGAGTTAAGGCATGTGGCATGAGGAAAACCACTGCGTTTGCCTTTAGGAAAGAAACAGGCACTGGAGCTGGCTCAGCAGAAGGCACAGAGGGGAAGGCAGGCTGATGACACTTCTCCTGGACGTCAGCACTCACACAGTGCATGCTGACTACCAGGGAGACCTGTTTCCCTGCTGGCTGGCCAAAATTTAGGCCAGTGTAGGGTTGTGAAACTGTTGTCAGTCAATGTTTCACACTTCCCACTTACACGCTCTAGCAGTGAGGTGGAATACATTGACACCATCTTCTTCAAAAGGGTTTCCTCCTAGGTCAGTAATGTGCACTGACCATCCTTACAGATTTACTGCACACTGTTATCTTGCATCATTGATAGCTGTTGAGCAGATATTATTTAGGTAGGGGAAATCTTTGATTCTTCAAATATGACAGACACATCAGCTGGGGTGTTCCATCCATTATAGGTGCAGTAGCTGTTTTTCTACTTAATATTTAAGTTTTTGTTTAATAAACAGGTTAATGCAAATGTTTGGGTGCTCCTGGTTGAAATACATGTCTTGTTGATTTTCTAAGTGAACATAACTTAAAACGTCCTCCACAGACAGCACATTTTAAAGCACAATTACTGTATATTTGCTCAATGTAACATACTAAAGATATCTATGCGAATGGTATAGCATATTTGATTTAATTTTAATATTTAATGTTATTATATTATTTAGTAGTATAAACTCAGCAAATAAATAACATTATACATTAAAATGAGTATAAGAAAAGCCTTAAGTTTGTTCCCTGTAGAGGTTAATGTATTTTTACTTAGAAAAATACTCAGGTCATCTCTCGATAGTTAATTGTGGACATCTATTGTGTAGATTTCATATATCTAGTGGTATCTGTTGAATGCTGCACTAATTGAGTTTTTGAGCAGGCTGGTTTTGACAAGGTTCAGATGGTCCTGTGCTGTTTTTTTTTCCTCCAGTTTCATTTGCTTGGAGTCAATAATGTGCACTCTTCAGCTGTTTTTTCATGTTTGTCATGTACTACATTCTGTCTGTCATTTTAAATGCATAACATCTATAAAACAATTAAAACATAAATCCCACAAAACTATGACATGCTGCTGGAAATAAAAACTGCTTTTGACAGAATTCTTATGAGGCGCTAATGTATCCTTGCCAGCCCCAATCTCCCATAACTCTTTGCATCATACACTACTAGGAAAATGGAGCAGGACCAGTCCAAAGGGACCATTCGAGTTTCTTTTTAAATATATGAATGAGAGTATCTTCATTAAGTGTCAAGTCTCTTTTATCTTACTAACCGTCTTCACTGTCTGTCTAGCTGTGTCTCCCTCAGCTCTGACTTATTTTCTTCAAATATCACTGTTCAACAATAATTTCAGCCTCTGAGCTAATCATTGAGTATGAATTGCAGTCATGAATCCTTGATAGGCTTGATAAGCTTAAGGAAGGTCTTTCTGCAGACAGAAGGCTGCTAAGCAACAGATCTTATAAACACACTCATGGTAGTGACATGGTAGCACGTGTGGTGCTGGGATCCCGCACAGTGGTGTTGCTGGGGTTGCCTCTGCTGGGTTGACAGTGGTCAAATATATCTAGCCATGGGTGGTTTCACATGGCCATTGATGAAAAGCTAGTGAATTATTTAACCCAAGTTATGTGAATCAACAGTCTAGAGTTAAGGCTAGGTAGGTGTTAAGTGGTCACTGAGTTTAGTGGGAAGGAGAAGGAGAAGGTTGAAGAGAAGCCATTTGAATCCACTAGGAAACCTATCAACTTGTCATAATTGCTTTGAGGGGAAATCTGAGAAATCTAGCCTGGAAGACAGGGCAGCTTACTAGAGGCCTGTATCAACTTAGGTGCAGAAGAGGTCTGAAAACACTATCTTGTTTTCATCCACTGTGTAGACTTTTGTGGCTCACAGATCTATCCTTAGGCTAACATTTCCAGACTAACTTAGGTGGCACTTTCTTCCAGAATGTTTGGGAGACAGCTTGAAAGAGCATGGGCTATGTGACCAAACAAAGCAACCAACAAAATGATTTTGTCCTTCAGTGGGACCGTATTCTATGGTCAGATGCGACCAAAATAGAGCTTTTTGGCAACAAATACTACAGGTGGGTTTCGTGTAGATGTTGAGACAGCCATGCAAAGAGAAGTTCTTCATCCCACTGTAAAGTATGATGGTGGATCTGTGATACTGTGGGGCTGTTTTTCTTCAAAAGGCCCTGGATGACTTATTCATAGTACATGGTATCATGGAAAGTACCAGGAGATGTGAAATCAAAACCTGACTGCCTCAGCCGGGAAAGATAAACTGGGTTGTGGCTAGATCTTCCAGCAGGACAATGCTTCAGAGCACACCTCAAAATTAACACAAAAAAGCTCACTGACCACAAATTGGCACCCCAGTGCCCTGATCTAACCCCATAGAAGACTTGTGGAATGAGTTCAAGTGGAGAGTCCACAAGCATTGACCTTGCAATCTGAAGGATTTGGAGAGGTTCTGTATAGAGGAATGGTCTCAGCTCACATCACATGCCATGTGATCTCCAGCCTCATTAAGCATTCTAAGAGAAGACTCAGAGCTGTTATCTTTGCATAGGGAGGCTGCACAAAGTGTTAAATGAAGGGGTGCCAACAACTGTGACGCATATAGATTTGAGAAAAGAGACATAGCTAGTTCCTGCACTTCAAATAAAGGTTAAACTTACTTATTTCCTAATATATCTGACTATGCACTAACTGTCTATACGTCCAATACACCTATAACACTTGCCTATGCACATCTTGTCTACGTTCGACACCTGTACCTACTGACTGCACATTTTATCTGTCTTTTACTGTCTTTTGTCTTTGCACTGTTTACTATGCATCTTTTATTACTGCACTGGAAAAGTAGCCTGATAGTGTTCCGTTATACTGTACTAACCTGTATTGTATAATGACAATAAAATTGAATTGGATTGAACTGAATTGAATTTTGAATGAAAGATCAAAAGGGTAAGCAGTACTGTTTTTTTACAGCCCAATTTTCCCATATTTACCAGCGGTGCCGATATTTGTGGAGGGTGCTGTATGATAGTGCTGTCCTAATGCTGGTGCACATGACCTTTTCAGCTGTTCTAGAAATAATGTTTGTATTTAACTTTTGACGCTTGTAAAACACAACAAAGTTAAATGAACAATAGACATGATACTAGATATAAAAATGAACTAAAATTGACATGTGCTTTATTATTGTTATTTTTATTGTTATTATTATTATTGTTATTATTATTATTATTTGTTTGTTTCTAGCAGTTATTAGGCCTTCTCCGAGGCCCAAGAATTCCCCACTGACATGCTGGATTCAGCTAATTAACTAATAAACAAGCTCATCATATGCTAGGTCAGGTGTATTAGAGCCGAGAAAACAAAATATGCAGAGCTTGGTGTTCCCAGCACTGGGATTAGGAACCTTGTTCCAGAATGCATTCCGTGTGCATTTTTCTTACTGATAGCAAACTTGGTTTCATTATGTGAAGGACACAAATCAGGCACTGCTGATTTGTTGTTGGACTAGGCTGCACTCAGATGGCAGAGTCGGAATCGTGAGCAATCCACCTGTGACAATTTTGGCAAAGTGGAGAAGTAGTGAAGTGAATTTTAATGAACAGTGTAACGGGTGGGAAGTTCAACACCACAGCACACATCACAGTAAATGGATAAACTCAAGACACTAGCACTTATAGCGCTTCATTTTCCAAAGATCCAAAGATTAATATTGATACACCAGTTTTAATTCTTCCTAATGAGCCCATATGAAAATTAGCAATGTTAGTAAGTGCCTTGAACTCCAGCAACCAACAAGCAAGTGACAACACTACTTTTACCTTAAAGTTCATTACTTAAAAAAATGGTTCTGTATACAACCATGAGCACCCAGATAACCCTTCGCATGATTAAAGGGTTCGTGCATCATGGTTGATGGAGAATATGCTGTAGATGGCCCCAGCTAGCAGGGAACATTCCCACAACTTTGGCTAACATTACCTACAAGTGCAAATAAAGTTTTAAGGAAAATGTTTTTAATGTCCAAAGAATGTTTTAAGGATGTTTATCATTTCAAGTAATGTTCCTACAAGGTTAAATGTTACCTAAGATGAAACGTTTTAACTGCAGAGTTTGGAGGATGTTTTGAGGATGTTGTCAGGGCCACAGATTGTTCCCTGATAACAAACGAAGAGCAGTCTTGCTGCAGCATTTGAAAAAAATGTTTTATGGGTGTAATTGAGGCCTGAGATGACAATTTTTAAAATGTTTTTTATTTTTATAAAATGCTCCTGTAATATGATGTGTTAACAAAGCTAGAACATTTTCCCTTAAACATTCTGTGGATTTTTTGGGATGTTGTTGAGGTAACACAATGTTCTTTTATAATACATTTGCACAATGTTACATGAAAACCATTGGAGAACATTTTCAGTGCAACATTCGGCCAATGTTTTATGGATGTTATCGAGGCCTGAGATGAAATGTTTTTTATAAAACGTTCCTGTAATGTGACATGTTAACAAAGCTACAATGTTCTGCCATAAACATTCAAACGCTTTTGAAAAGGGGCCTGTTTAGAACTAGAAAAGGTTTTCCCGTTACAAGCTTTACTTTGTATCATGTGTTTTTTTAAGAATATTCTCACCAGGTGACAATGGTGAGGAGTACTCATTGTCTTTCTCATCATCTCTCATTGTCTGCTTATCTTAAGAGTTTTTTGGGTAAGCCTCAGTGACAACACTGTATAGGATGGTACATGTGCCAATGAATAGCTATTCATTTTTTAGCTGAATATTTTTCAAATAGCAAATGTGAGCGAAACATTGCACTGAACAGGACACATTCATGTTTTAGTTGTTCTTTTTTGATTGGTTATCTTGTGGAATTTTTCTGAAATATATTACGTTCAACTTCGTAGAGGCTCTACCAGAAAAAAATTGTGGCAGAAAAAAAAAGTGTTCAGAATGAGCGGAGCCAGTGAAATCCTCGTCCTCCTGTAAAAAACAATACCGTGGGAATGTGATCTGCTGTCTGAATGCAGCCTTAAGTGTTTCAAGCAATGGTCCAGGGTTTTTACACATTTTTACTCATAGGATTTGGGGCAATCCGGGCATATTTAAAGGGATTTTGCCAATGTTTAAGGTCTATCTAGATCTGATCCTTAGTGTTGTTTTTTCTAGCTGTGGCACTGTCATTTTTATTTCTGATTAATTTAAAAAAATAGAAAAATGTATATAAACGAAGGATGCAATCCATATGATTTTTTTTTTTTTTTTTTTTGGCTATAAGTGAGACCAATTAGTAGTAGTCCAATTTAATATGTGCATTATGATCAACTTATAACAACTTGTTGACAGTTCTTTCATGGCTAATTCTTTGAGAAGTTAAATTTGAATCAGCTGTGTTTTTGTTTTTTGGATTACTGAGCAATCGTAACAACCCTGTTTACAACTATTTTGGGCATTCAGTGATGTGGAGACAAGTGAATCAGATGAAAGGCCAAGAAAGTGGAGATGAGGAGGGGATTTCAACAAAACGGTCAATTTTCAAAGGCTTTCCTTCTCTTTTGGACACCTTTTTAAGCACTAGTGTCTCCCTGGAGTTATCAGATTTCACATGTCTACATGGTGTCTTGTATTGTGAGATGTTCTAGCACAATCCCACCTAATCTGTGGCGATATGTTCTCTCACTCAAACAGTTCCAGTGCTCTCAGTGGGGTGCCAGACAAGCTGTCTTTGCAAATGCACCTCTTCGATGGAGTGAAAGCAGCTTTATGTAGTAGATTAAGTTACATTAACAATGATATTAGCCTGGTCTCTGTACACTTAATGACTGCTAAACATATTCCACAGTTCAAAACTGTATTCCTTTGACTGGTCAAATCTAAGATGGCACTAGTCAGATGTCATCTTTGTGTATTATTGCATAATATTCCAACTTTATTGCCTCTGTTGTTGCAGCTCAATTTTTAGGACATAAGGCTGTCATTTGTCAATTATATAAGTAATTGAATTGTCTACTGATATTTTTTTTGCAAATAATTATTAGTGCTTTGAAGAGAGACCAAACAATAAAAGTGGACTTTAAAAAGTTAGCAAAGCAAACAAAATTCTGTTATTCCCCTGGTACATCGCTCCATTCGTATAATTCCCTAATATTTTATGAAAAGCAGCCATGATGTCATGGCATGATGCTTCCACCCCTGCAGTGTTCTTAACACTATTTTTCTTAAGATCAACATCCTTCTTCCTCCAAATATTCCAAAACAGTTTTAATTTGTCTAAAAGCCTGTATTAAATTTTTTGTTGTGCATCTTGTTGCCTCTGCTGTAACAGAGATGTTTTGTGTGGGGTGTAGAAACTGAGAAGTTGCCCTGCAGTTCATTATTGTTGCTGCAATACAGTTCATTGCTATTATTTGTGTGTAGCTATTTGTTCTGCTGTTTGCAGGTTATCTTGCATCACTTTAAGTGATGGCTGGCTTTTCCCTTACCTTCCTTATCATTAGTCTGAGAAAAATCTTGCATGGTGTCTGGAGACAAGTAGCTGTACTTACATGATCTTTCCACTTGCATATTATTTAACAAACTGTACTGTCAGGGATATTTAAGGTTTTTTCTATGGCAATGAAGCTTTTTCCATTCAAGTGTTGTATAGTAATGTTGTCCCACAGAGCTTAAGGAAGATCCCTCATCTCCACCATGATTTCTACTTGTTGCATAAAATCTTCTCAAACAATAGCAATGTTTCTTAATAGCAACTTCTTTTTTTATTTTACATTTTTTTTATTAATAAAATAAAAATGTAAAATGTCTTTTGCATGACAGTATGTTATATGCCAGTCTAGGCGATGCAGTGGAGGTGGGTGTTTGACTAAGACAATAAGAACCACAGAAAACCACACATGGAGTCATGTAAGTGTATTTTTGTACACAGATGTACACCACAGGCCATTTCTCCAGGGGATAAGCAAGGCCAACACAACAAACAAAACCCAAAACTAACTCCAACCCAAACAACTAACCTAACAAAGCAAATAATCAACAAAAGACAGGGATCCAGCCTAGCTCCCTAACTAAGCCAAAACCAGGAGAAAAGAGGACTTTAAAAAAAAAAAACACTGGCACTTACCCCCCTTCCAGCCATCGGTGTGTTATACTAAAAAAGACAAAAGAGATAACCAAAAGGAACACATATACACATAAGTCAAGCTACAAAGTGAACTCATAAAGAACAACCGGCTAGTGTACACACACAGTTTACACAGTTCCTCCAAAGGTTCCAACAAACACACACATACATACACAATGCTTGAAGGCCAACATGCCAAGGCACCCTGTTCCCTCACTCCCTTCTCTCGCGCTTCCTGGGTCACTCCTCCTTTAACCTTCTCTGAGGGAATGGCTCCGCCCACAGCAGCCAAACCAGGGCACAGCTCCACCTGGACTCCGGGAAGGGAATAGAAGGACAAAAAAAACCAAAAAGAGAGAGAGAGAACACGCACAAAACACCGTAACATGCGTCCTGCTTTGATGTATGGTTTGGAGACTGTGGCTCTGTCTAAAAGACAGGAGGCTGAGCTGGAGGTGGCGGCGATGAAGATGCTGAGAAGGTAGAGGTGGAGCAGTTTGGAGATAAAGCCAGAGAGGCCAGGTTGAGATGGTTTGGACATGTGTTGAGGAGGAATAGTAGATATATTAGGCAGAGAAAGGAGAAGAGGTAGACCTCAGAGAAGGTTTATGGATGTAGTGAAGGTGGACATGGAGATGGTTGGTGTGAAAAGTAGAGGAGGCAGTGAATAGGGCAAGATGGAGGCAGATGATCTGCTGTGGCGACCCCTAAAGGGAGCAGCCGAAATTTTTATTTTTAACCCTCACACATACGCACACACTGACCAGTCAATTTTATCAGTACTACTTACCATACAGGTGCACTTTGTACTTATACAATAACGGACTATAGCCAATCTGTTTCTTTGCATAGTTTGTTAGCAGGCATTCTTTGGGTGGTTGTGTGTGTGTGTGTGTGTGTGTGTGTGTGTGTGTACACATAACCTATTTCCAAAAAAAATTGGGATTCTATGTAAAATGTAAATAAAAACAAAATGCAATGATGTTCATATAATTTATTTCATTGAAAACTGAGAAATGTTATTGTTTTTATTTATTTTTTTTTAATGTTTGCCCATTTTGAATTTGGTGCTAACATTTCAAAAAGGTTGGGACAGGAACATGTTTACCGCTGTGTTTCATCACCTCGTCTTTTAACAACATTCTGTAAGTGTTTGGGAACTGAGAAATCAGACTCCTTGTTTTGAAAGTGAAATGTTTTCTCATTTTTGTTTAATACAGGATTTCAGCTGCTCAACAGTTAGGGGTCTCATTCGTCATTTTTCATTTTATGATGCGCCAAATGTTTCAGTGGGTGACAGGTCTGGACTGATTCAGGCCAGTTTAGCACCCAGACTCTTTTAATATTGTCTTAGTGAAATAAGCAAGACCTTCCCTGAAAAAAAAAAACAGGACGGCAACATATGTTGCCAAACCATGTACATATTGTTGTTCATTAATGGTGCCTTCACAGATGTACATGTCACCCATGCCATGTGCACTAATGCACCCCTATACCACCATGAATACTGGCTTTTGAACTGTGCACCAATAACAAGCTGGGTGGTCCTTAGCCTGGAGGACACAGTGTCAATGATTTCCAAAAAGATTTTCAAATATATATATTATATATATATATATATATATATATATATATATATATATGCAAAGGAAACTGCATATAAACATGATCCAGAAATGCTGGATCTGTGGGCCCAAGCTCATTTAACATGGGCTGAGGGGAAGTGGAGAAGTGTCCTGTGGTTCAACAAATCAACATTTGAGTGTGTGTCTGTGTGTAAGTGTGTGTGTGTGTATGTATATATATATATATATATATATATATATATATATATATATATACACACACATATATATTTCTAATATTTATTTATAATATATACATGTGTGTGTGTGTAATTACTAGTAATTTTTTAATATTCATGAACGCTAACACACTAACACACACAACTATATTGTCTATTATTTGATATATTTTTCATGAAATCAGATTTTCCAGACATTGCAATTGCTTTTATAATAAATAATTTAAAAATGTGCAGTCTTTATTCATCATTCATATTACTAAGGGGCACTGACCCTTCTCTGGGTCATGAATACAACAGAATCTGTCAGGTTTTCTGAGAACCTGTAGTTGCAAGGCAGGGATGAGGAGCATTTGTAATGAAAGTGTGACAGGCAGGTGTGAAAGGTCAGGGGAAGGTAAGAGGAATCCGACAGAACGGTTGACATGTGGAAAATGGGGGTCAATTTGTCTATCGGCTGAGAAGGGCTGGAAAGCACCTTTTATCTGCAAGGCACTTAAGCTGCCAGAGATAACAGTAATACATTTTTTGCGATGGGAGTTTTTGGAGAGATTTTATAACAGAAAATGCAGTGATGCTGTCAGAAGCAGTCGCAAAATCATATGCCTTATCGATCAGAAAAATCAGTGCACCTAAGATCTCTGTGACCTTTTGTGGTCAAACTTAATAAGAAGTAAAAGAGGCGGCAGAAAAAAGGGTTTATTTGCATGAGGCATCAACCCTCCTAGGTCTTCCATTACACATACGTCATTTCAACTTAGTTGAAATTCTGAAATTGTGTAGAAAGTGCAGATTCTAAACTTTGTCCCCACATTTGTTCAAGTAGAGGAGGAGATATGTTATTATTATTTAAATTGGATGAAAAATTAGGGATAAGCATAGTGTAGTCCTTAAATTTTTCCCATGTTTGTATTTCCTGACGAATGGAAATCTGTAGTCACAGCCTTAGTTTTCAATGTATGAAAACTAGAGACCTTGTTGGTTGACCAGCCACTTATTTTTGTCAGTTGAGTTATTTTAAATACTTTTACAGTGTAACCCATGTTAGATTTTTTGCTTATGGCTCAAAGTAAATGTACATGTTTATCTATGTTATTTTTTGTTGGTCCCAGCAGAAGTTTTCACTTGTCATGTGCTACACAGATTTACCCTGTACTGAATACTAACCTATAGAGGCCTTTCCTTCAGTGTTCCACTGAATTAGTTCAACAGTAATTCCACAGTAATTAAAAAAGTAATTAAGTACTCAGATGTGTTTTTTTTGTTTTTTTTTAAACAACTATTAAGTTATGGTCTATTTCAACCCAAGGTATTAATAGAGATAGTAGCAAGATAAATGCACACAAAATCATAATGTACTTTCTGTCAACTTCTGTAAATAATCAATTTGTTTTTATATTATTTTTATTCATTCTAAAGTGGTCTGTATATAATTTTTTTTTTTTAAATAAAATGTTCTTCAAAACATGCTTTTCATTCCTTGTATTCATGTCACTACCAAAACAGAGCTTTAGGTCTTAGACGTAGCCTTGTTTTAGTCACACCCATGCATTTTTGAGCAGGAAGCGAGGCTGCATCCCTCTCCTCATGGCCACATGGTGAGCAGTTGGGTCTCATTGTTAAGTAAATGTGTTCTTAAAAATAAGTGAAATGGCAGACTTAAAATAAAAAAAAAAACTTGAAGTTCATTGAATACATATTGCTTACATAACAGATTGTAATGTATTATTTAATGTTAAAGTAAGTCAAAATTGAATGACAGCCACAAATCCATTTCAAGCTAAATTTAAATTCTAAGACTGGTGTTTTGTTGGTTTTCTAAGTAAAAAAAATTCATGCACAATTGCTGCTTAAAAAAAAAGTTCAGTGCAAAGGATATGACGCGTTATTTTTCATGTATTATTTTTTCCCAATATGTTAAACTCTAATAAAATAGATAGAAATTGTGCACTAAAATTGGCATTGTGATTGTGATCATGTTTCATATGACAATAACAAGGAGGGTCTTCAAGCAGGTTAGGAAGGTCTTAAAAAATCTTCAGCTGTACCAAGTACATTTTTACAGAACATTAGCAACATTAGAGCATATTTTTCTGATATGTTGCAGTGATATATGCCAAATAAATCTCTCAGATAATTAGGAACTAGACAGTTAGTCCTGCTGAACGCAAAGACTAAACATGGAGAAGCAGCGTTTTGCTACTATGCTGCTCTTAAATGGAACCAGTTGACAAAAAGCAGTTTTACAGTTGACTCTTTAAAGAAGTGAATCAGACATAAACGTTGCATAATTGTACTCACTTTATCACGAAGAGGCGAGGCTGAAACTGGCTTTCTATTCAGCACTTTCTGATGCAAATTTTTCAGTTCCATCTTAAATGGTGCAGCGGCTTTATTCTGATGCACCACAATGGAACTGCGGCACCATTTACAGTAAAATGGAAAATTTGTTTTAGAAGCCATCTGGGTCCAACTGACTTCCTAATGTCTAAATTCACACCGGAACATACAAATGAGGGTTGTTTGTGCAGAAAATCTGATCCTCAAAGGCGTAATTGGACATTTTCTAATTGGACATTATCTACCTTGTGCTATGGTGTGTCTGTGTTGTGAATTCTCTTAGCCCTGTCTTTAGTCGTGGTCCTCAGGAAATAAATGATTCTACTAATGCTAAATGGCTGCCCCTTCTTTTAGCTACAGAGAAGTCTTTATTGTTCATCACACTGTGTTGCACACCACGTCAAGTTGTCTGCATGGCCTGAATTAAGACCTGGATGTGATTTGAGTGAAAGGTTTTGGGCATCTATTTACTTCCAGTCTTTATGAGACTCCAGTTTTTAGCTAAAATAAACATGTCTTGGCTGATCGACTACTTATGGGATAAGTGGAAAATCATGTCATGTAAACTTTTCTTTCAACATGTCCTTTTTCTTTTTTGATTGATTTGAAGAACCTGTCCAGAGGTGGTTTTAATGCACTCATTTAACTGTAATGTAGTTTAGGAACGAAAGTAACAGGACATTCTGGATGTGTGAGTTTGCTGACACTAAAGCTGAAAGTGGCACAGGGTTTAGGACCGGCCAAGCCCTAATGAGGGATAATCTTCAGGCCTGCTTGGGTTGGCAACTCACATCAAAGTAGGATCCACATGCTTAATGTGAAAAGGCAATGAGTGCCTTTTTCCCCCTCAAGATGGGGGCTGGAGAAGTGTGATTTGCAAAAGCCTGGGCATAATGTGATCTCCATGGTGACGGTAATAACCCTCCCACTCTTTCACAGACACATGCATCTCCCTGCATCCTCACATCAGGACCAAACAAATTATGAAGCCAGATCTAGTTGTGACCAGGCGTGTGTGCGTATGAGTGAGTGTGCATGTGCCAAATATGGGGATTTCACTCAGGGTGGTGTATATGATTACTCCTGCTATATAATTTTCATTTGTGTTGGAAGACAGAGTAATTTTCTCCTTTCTACTCGTAGTCAAGGAAAGCTTTGAAGCAGGGGGATTTTTTTCTTAAACCCTTCAACAATAGGAAACAAAGTCAATTTTCATCAGAGGTTGCTGCTAGGCAACTGACAGTGGGGTTTGACCAACTATACCTTTCTTAATTTTCACTTGTCATGTTTAAGAGAATCAAGTTTGCTCTATCCCTCATAGTAATTTTCTGAGATGGTTGTCAGCCTCATGAAGTCTGACATTTTAATAGCCTTGCTTCATCTTTCCCACTGTCGGCCTTCATTTCATTCTATAAATGCTTTCCAAAACAATTCTTGCTAAGAAATAAGTGCCATTGTAAATCATTACTTCAGTAAGGCTGGACCCAATTATGCTAGGTGATATGATGTTTATGGGTCATTCCATGGAAATGGCACATTTTGAGTCCTCATCTCCTCTTTAGGTGTATTTTATCTACTGGGTCACAAAAATCTGTATTTTAACAGCTTTACACATACATTGAAATATCTCCTTTAATACAGTGTATTTTTTTTTATTTGATCTTTTTATGAGAACTTTGTTTGTTTATTTATTTATTTTTGCTGACACCACCTATTTTGTCATGTCCCTCATGGCCTTCAACGAAAGTATACTTAGAATATACCAAATACAACTATAAAAAAGTCCATATATTTTGATGTCAACCTAAACAACTGTCTGTGTTTAATTGTTTGTGATATTATTTTTCAAAATTAATTGATAATTATTTATTAAAATCACATTATTTAGTTCTGTACCTAAGTAACCCCTCAACCCCGTAACACAAATGAATCTCCCCCACAAAAACAATGGTATGATCCATATGATCCATATACATAAAGAAGTGACATCACTCAAGTCTTTTGGACAACAGGACAGCAAAGACAGGCAAGTGGCTTCCTTCTTTTATTTAATTTTGCTCATTTATCTTGTGATATTGTGGTCGCCAAACTCAGTGACTCAACACCGTCACATGAAAAAAAGATAGAAAACTATTACTTATAAAAAAAGTTTTTTTTATTTCAAAACTATATGCTAATTCTGAATCTCATGCATGCCATGTGCTCTCTCTCTGGTATACAGTATGTAGAGCAGCGGCCATTTTGTGCAAAAATCACAACCCCGTCACACTCAACCCCGTTACATGTTTGACTGTGAGGTATACATATCAATGATACATTTAAGCAAAAAATTTGAAAATGTCAAAGTCCAATTTGAACCATTCTAGTGGAATGACCCTTATACATTCAAACAGGAGCATTTTGTCCATTGGGGGTGTTAGCGTGCTAACCTGCACTAGGAAAAAATATGAAACATTATTATGATCATAATTATTTTTTATCATTGTTGTACAATACTTGGTATTTTTCTGCTAATGTATAATTTGGATTTATATGTGTACATTTGTGTACCAGACATTAGGGGTGTACTTTGTGTACTTCTGGTGCCGGTCCCAAGCCCGGATAAATGGTGAGGGTTGCGTCAGGAAGGGCATCCGGCGTAAAACTTGTACCAAAACTATCATGCGGATCACAAATATGATTGCCATACCGGATCGGTCGAGGCCCGGGATAACAACGACCGCCTCCGGTGCTGTTGACCAGCAGGGTCAGGAGTAGGAAATTGGACTACTGTAGGTCGAAGACCATCAAAGAGGAGAGGAGGAAGGTGGGTTAGAAGGCAGCGAGAGAGAAGGAAAGGCAGGAGTGTGGAGGTTAGAGTAGGGACTCTGAACATAGGGACAATGACTGATAAAAGCAGAGAGCTTGCAGACATGATGGAGAGTAGGAAGGTAGATATTCTGTGTGTCCAGCAGACCAGATGGAAAGGAAGCAAGGCCAGGAACATTGGAGGTGGATTCAAACTGTTCTATCATGGTGTAGAGAGGAAGAGAAATGGAGTAGGGATAATCCTAAAGGAACAGCTTGTGAAAAGTGTTCTGGATGTAAAGAGAGTGTCAGACAGGATCATGAGCCTGAAGTTGGAGGTTGATGGTGTAATTTTGAATGTGGTCAGTTCATATGCACCACAGGTTGGTTGTCATTTAGAGGAGAAAGAGGAATTTTGGAGTAAGATGCATGAAGTGGTAGATGGTGTCCCTAGAGAGGAGAGATTAGTGATTGGTGGAGACTTCAATGGACATGTTGGTGAAGGGAACAGAGGGGATGAAGAGGTGCTGGGTGTGTATGGTGTGAAAGACAGAAATGCGGAAGGTCAGATGGTTGTAGATTTTGCAAAGAGAATGGAAATGGCTGTGGTGAACATGTATTTTCAGAAGAGGGAAGAACACAGGGTGACATACAAGAGTGGAGGGAGGTGCACACAGGTGGATTATATCCTTAGCAGGAGATGCCACCTAAAGGAGACTGGAGATTGTAAAGTGGTGCCAGGGGAAAGTGTAGCAAGGCAGCATAGGGTGGTTGTCTGTAGAATGAAATTAGAAACAAAGAAGAGGAAGATAGTGAAGACAGAGCCAAAGATTAGATGGTGGAAGCTGAAGGAGGAGGACGGTTGCAGGCAGTTCAGGGAAAAATTGCAACAGGCCCTTGGGGGCAGTGAGGAGCTACCTGAGGACTGGGAAACTACAGCTAAGGTGGTGAGAGAAACTGGCAAAAATGTGTTGGGTGTTTCGTCTGGTCAGAGGAAAGAAGACAAGGAAAGTTGGTGGTGGAATGAGGAAGTCCAGGAGAGTATTCAGAAGAAGAAGGCAGCTAAGAAAAAGTGGGATAACCAGAGAGATGAAGGAAGTAGGCAGGAGTACTGTGAGGCTAGTCGCATAGCAAAAAGAATGGTGGTGAAGGCAAAGGCTCAGGCCTATGATGAGCTGTATGAGAGGCTGGACAGTAAAGGAGTAAAGGACTTGTATCGTTTGGCTAAACAGAGAGATAGAGCTGGAAAGGATGTAGGTTAGGCTGATAAAGGATAGAGAGGGAAATGTACTAGTGAGTGAACAGAGAGTGATGAGTAGATGGAAGGAGTACTTTGAAGAACTAATGAATGAGGAAAACGAGAGAGAGGAGGACAATGGGGGGCAATGGGGGGCTAGTGGATCAGGAAGTGCAGAGAATTAGTAAGGTGGAAGTGAGGGCAGCTTTAAAAAGGATGAAGAATGGAAAGGCAGCTGGTCCAGATGACATACCTGTGGAGGTATGGAGATGTTTAGGAGAGAAGGCAGTGGACTTTTTAACCAGGTTGTTTAACAAAATCCTGGAGAGTGAGAGGATGCCTGATGAGTGGAGAAGTAGTGTACTGGTCCCCATTTTTAAGAACAAGGGTGATGTGCAGAGCTGCAGTAACTACAGAGGTATAAAGTTGATGAGCCACACCATGAAGGTATGGGAAAGAGTTGTTGAAGCAAGGCTGAGGCGAGAGGTTCAGATCAGTGAGCAGCAGTTTGGTTTCATGCCCAGAAAGAGTACCACAGATGCAATTTTTGCATTGAGAGTGTTGGTAGAGAAGTACAGAGAAGGTCAGAAGGAGCTACATTGTGTCTTTGTGGATCTAGAGAAGGCATATGATAGGGTGCCAAGAGAGGAACTGTGGTACTGTATGAGGAAGTCAGGTGTAGCTGAAAAGTATGTTTTGTGCAGTTGGAGTGACAAATGGTGAAGGTAGGGTTACATCAGGGATCAGATTTGAGCCCCTTCTTGTTTACACAAGTTGGACAGGTTGACAGATGAGGTCAGGCAGGAGGCTCCATGGACCATGATGTTTGCAGATGACATTGTAATCTGTACTGAGAGTAGAGAGCAGGTGGAAGAGAATCTGGAGAGGTGGAGGTTTGCACTGGAGAGGAGAGGAATGAAGGTCAGTAGAGACGAGATGGAATACATGTGTGTGAATGAGAGGGAGGCAGGTGGAAAGGTGAAGATGCAAGGAGTAGAGGTCGTAAAGGTGGATGACTTCAAATATCTTGGGTCAACCATCCAGAGCAATGGACAGTGTAGAAAAGAGGTGAGGATGAGGGTGCAGGCAGGATGGAGTGGGTGGAGACGGGTATCAGGGCTGATGTGTGACAGAAGGATAGCAGCAAGAGTGAAAGGGAAGGTTTACAAGACAGTAGTGCGTCCTGCTATAATGTATGGTTTGGACTGTGGCTCTGTCTAAAAGACAGGAGGCTGAGCTGGAGGTGGCGGAGATGAAGATGCTGAGATTTTCGTTGGGTGTGACAAGGATGGACAAGATTAGAAATGAGCAGATCAGAGGGATAGTGAAGGTGGAGCAGTTTGGAGATAAAGCCAGAGAGGCCAGGTTGAGATGGTTTGGACATGTGTTGAGGAGGAATAGTGGATATATTGGGCAAAGAATGTTGGAGATGGAGCTGCCGGGTAGAAGGAGAAGAGGTAGACCTCAGAGAAGGTTTATGGATGTAGTGAAGGTGGACATGGAGATGGTTGGTGTAAAAGTAGAGGAGGCAGTGGATAGGGCAAGATGGAGGCAGATGATCCGCTGTGGCGACCCCGAAAGGGAGCAGCCGAAAGAAGATGATGTGTACATTTGTGTGGCAGTTTCTTGTTTATATAGGTCATAAGTCATACAATAACTGATAACTGTCTGATATTGGGCACCTCTCAGCACACTGTCAGAGGTGGTATTTTCAACTCAGTCAGATCCAAGTCACTTATCACATTAACCCGTCAGCAATACAGAAAATACTGGTTTGGAGTGCTTGGAAAACACCCTTGACCGATCGAGTGGCCGATGCATTGCTGTAAAATGGGAAACAGCTGAGGTGCCAGTCTAAAACCCATCTTGAAAGGACTCGTGTTGAACAATTAATGGTTAAAAGAAAAATCTAATTTATATGATTTGCACTAACCCCAAATGCTGATCAGCCAAGAGCTATTAGGTAACTGGAGGTATGAGACTAATGTTAAACAATGGAAGTCACTAGTCACCCAAATCACAAAATGCATGACCAAAACATCTCTCAAAACACATCCAGGTCTTTATTCAGATCACACAGACAAGCCAATGTAGTTTAGAACACAGTATATTTTACTATGAGCCATTAGACAGAAAACCTTCTCAGTGTGGCTAAAAGAAGGGGCAGCAATTTAGGACAACCGGAATTACTTTTTTCTGAGCTTTACTGAATTGTCTGAAACTGGCATCATTTCATGCAAGATGACCAAAGATGGATTAAGAGAAACCATAACACAGATGGTGTGCAAGTTAACATGGGCAGTCAAGCTAAGCAAGTGTACTCAGAAAATCCATACGATGTATGATTACCAATGTGAAGACCACATTTTCTACACAAATGAGGCTCAGCTGTATGTTTGAACCTGAATATGCACATGAAGAAATGCATCAGGAGAAATGTTGGATGCTGGACCTACTAGCACCCAAAAATATATGATGCAGACCAGCCCATCTTTTTGTCTTAAATGTGACAATCATGACAGTTGTTATGCTACAAGCAATCCTAATATTAGCTAAGCAGCTTAAGTTGATGTCCGGTTACCATTTCTTACTGCCCACCTGCTTGGTTGTCTCCTAATAATACTTAGCTAGCTTTTACATTCCCACAGTTCTTGCAATTGCTGTCCATCTTCATGTAATTCACATATGAAAACAAAACAGTATTAAACTTTTGTAACTTTTAATTGGATAATGTCTCAAAGCAGATGTTAACTTATTGGAATTTATGTTTGATCCTACGTAGTGCAGCAGTTACACGTTACCTGAACAGAAATTTTAAAAAATGTAAATAAAAAAACGTAAGTGCTACATCATTTAAGGTGGAAAGGGAAAAACGTTAGCCTTTTCTGATCTTTATCTACTATATTATTCAGTCAGCAAAGCAAGGCTGTACAACTTAAGGTTTGCGCTACTGTTTTAACCCTTGACTTACTGCAGATACGCTTGGATGTAACATTTATAGTTTGTCTGACTAGTGTTGTGCTTATATGCATGAGTTTATACATTAGCTCATGGTAAGCGGTCCAGCTTCCAGCTCACCGGGAATTCTACCAACTCTCCCAATTAGCCACTCAGGGAAAAAGTTAGTACCAACGTTAGGAATTTTCCTTATGATAATATGACTTCTAGAACATTTATAAACAAATAAAAGGGGCTTATGGCTCCGTTCAGATGTCAGTTCGTAACTCTGAGTAGATAGGCAATGCTTTTGCATACACTGCACTGACGCTTGGCACAGCAACATAGATGTTTTAACTCTACGTGAAGTTAGACTTAGTAAACATGTTGAAAAATGCAGCACAAAAGAAAGCTCTTCTTATTCTAATCAGTACCACAATTTTTGATATAGAATAGTCAGACATAGTCAGATTCAACTGAATTTGCCCTGTTAATTCCCATGTGAAGCTTTGGCCACTTGGAGAGCAGAAGTGGATTACAGACCGGACCAGTGGGGCCATTGCCCAGAGGACTCTTTATGCCAGGGGTGTCAGAAAACAAGGCCAGAGGCAGCTCATAATTTGAGGACATTCACTGCAGCTGCAAAAATGAGATGAATGAATGAATTAAATGACTTAAGTAGAACAAAGGCCTCTCAACTGATGCTTCCCACTGTATTTGAAATAATATTAAAAATACATTATTTCCCCAAATATTGCTCAAAGTGAACATAAACAGTTGTTATTTTTCAGCTACATTTGTTCATTTTTTTTTTACATTATTGGCAGAGTTTGTAGGCGGCAGGAGGCCAACAAAGATGCTAGTGCCCAAGGGTCTTCATCCCTGCAAGAGAGAGAAAGATGGAGGTAGAGTTATATGGCATATGGGAAAAGGCATATATAGGAACTGACATCTTGGCAACAAGAGAAAGCTGAGAGCTGAGAGATTCGACCGTCACTCTGAGCTGTAAATTCTATGTGACAGTAAAAAGGCAGAAAAAGAACCCTTAGAGCAATTTCAATGCCAACTTCTTTGTCTATTAGGTTCAAAAAAGATTCTTGGATAAGAAATAGCTGCAGAAAAAGAAACATGCCAAAAACATTGAGCAATCAATAATTTTAAATAATTAACTGGAGTGAATTAAAATGTCAGTCGTTCAATATTAATTTGCTCAATTTAATGAACTGCAGTGAGAAAGCCTGCTCATTTACATTATTCCCCTGTTCCTGGCTTCTGTCTCGGGTGTCAGATCTTTTCACCCAAATCTCTGTAATAAGGTTGAAAATCACATGCAAAGATCAGGGAAGAGTGCAGACACATGAATGTTTGCTCATTTAAGTCAGCTAGAGGAAGCTTCATTGCTCACGTAGGAGAAGAGAAGAAAGAATACAGAAGGTGGGAGGGGAAATGAACATAGCTAAAGCTAAGGATAGCATGGCACATCAGTTGGGTAGTGCAAGCTTTAAAGATTTGGAAGCATTCTGAAAAGTTACCTGCATTATATTGTAAATTAATAGAGATTAACAAGCCTCTATTATTATTATTATTATTAAGTAGCAAAGTGGACTCTGGACTTTGAAGTTATGGCTCTAAGGAATAAAGATGAGGTAAAGAGGCTGGAATCTGCACACACAGAGTTAATAGGATCTTAATAATAATAATAATAATAATAATAGTCTTTTCCACACAAAGGCTATAAATAGACACTCCTCCTAAGTATATTCACTGCCATTTATAGGTTGATTTGTAGGTTGATTATCGATCTTTGTTGAAGTGTTACAGTAGCAAGACATATAACTGCACATAAACTTACATAATAGGCAGAAATAAAACTACAAATAATAAGACATACATAGGCAGAAATAGAAAATGAAACATTTTGTCACTATATGATACAATGAATATAATTGAAATTGCTTATTCTCTTCAATGCAGCAGTTTGTGGGCTAGAACAGTCAATATTATTCAGCTGATTTGACAGGATTCTGCTGAATCTGCCAAGTGAAACTGTGGCTCCCTGGAGAGGAAGAGTATGACTTGAGCTGAGAGATTTAAGCTTCTGTCTGAAACATAGCTGGGAGTCTATGCAACCAAGGCTGGAAGACCACATCACTCCTGGAGTTGATGAATGATGAATGAATTCTGAATTGCTGCAGGAAACCATGTCAGTTTCTAACTGTGTTTTTTAAGTCACAGAATTAAAGCTTTCAGAAGTTTTAATGTAAATGACTATCTGGTGTCTCTTAAAGGAAGAAATGTGAAACAAATGCTAAACATCATGCAAATGCAGGGGACGCTGTACCATGGGTAATGGTGGACTTTACTAACCAGGGCCCTGCCTGCCTCCAAAATCCTCACCAATATATGTACATTGATTTCTAATTTTGCTAATTTTGATACTTTGTCATTAATAATTAAATTGTAGCTTCTAAGAGAAGTTTTCCTTTATCTGCTTATCTTCCTGCTTCCTGCCCCAACATCTCCACTCCCCCACCTCAGAAGGAAAAGTGGTTGAATCCTCCTGTGCACAAGCCTGCTGTGTAAATAACACAGCTAGAGAGAGCAGGCAGTGGAGCCGCTAGTTCTCAAATCAAAATGAAACCAAAACCAGGATTCCTGCAGGCAAGGAGTACAGAAAGCCAGTGTTTGTTTCAGAAAACAGGTGAGACTAAAGGGTCAAACAGTAAATGTTGCCAACTAGTGATTAGCTAGTAAGTAATCATTCATAACAAGCAAAAGCTAAAAAAGAAGCAGGATTTAATTCAATGTAGCTAGTAAGCATTTTAATAATAGTTAATGTAACAGACTGTTTTTCAAAAGTGTTTTTGTGATCATAACCCAGCAATGTTCAGCCTCAGCTTAGCAGCTAATCTATAAAACACATACTGTTAGCTCCAGAAGTCACTGAAGGAGAGAGAGCAGCACTTCTTCCTTTCCTGATTCATTTGAAGACATGAAACAAGGTGAGCTCACCAAAGTAGGTAACTTGGCGAATGAAATTATCTTAAAACTCATTTATATACTTCAGCCTAAAGGCCCAATGCATAGGGTGTAGCACCAAATTTTGGTCCTCTGGCACAGTAGAGTGCCAGTGACCCCAATCAAGAAAAGAAAATGTGTTTGTTACATCTCTTTATTAGGCTGGTTTGTGTGCATTTAAGGGTAAAACAGCTAACACTCAATAAGGTAAGCTGTGCGATCAAGTTAAATTCTCTATATCTTAATATATCTCATTTTGAGATTGCTGTAACCTTAAGATTATTTAACTTCTAGACGTTTTTACTTGTTTGAGTAAATCCAATTATCTCACTATATTGGCAGATATCTTTATTTTTAAAAAGATGCTTGAACCAGCAAAATTATAGTGAATTTAGCCAATATAGTGAGATCCAGTAGCCAATACAGTAAGATAATTTTACTTGACAAAATTACTTAAAGCAAGTAAAAATGCTACAAATTTTATAACCTCAAAATAAGCTTACAACAGTCCCAAAATGAGAGATATGACATGAAATTTAAGAGTAACCACATTTTTAGTGATTGCACAGCTTATTAGCTGTTTCACCCTTAAATGTGTACCAATCAGCCTCAAAAAGAAATACAAGATTAACACATTTTCTTTTCTTGATTTTATTTAGGGAGGGGCCCTTGGGTTTTCATAAAGTTTTACTCACTTGTTTTGTCCAGTTGGGACAGTTGGATGTAATATATACAGGATTACAGCCATACTTCTTGACTACTCTTGACCACTGGAGAGCATCTGATTTCATTTGAAATCTCAGGTCTCCAGTAGTATAACAGCTCAGAGCTTCATCAACAGCAGTGCTATCTGAGCAGAATTTATCAGGCAATGTTTGCCAGCATGCTGCAGAAGATTTTGCCAGCCTTCCTAAAAATCGATTGAAAACAATTGTTTCCAAAGAGAACAGAAACTTCATTTGGAACTTGCTGAATTTCCATTATAGCACAATTAGTAGACATGCTGGGTAGTTTTTGCACCTTGATTTAATCTATGAAGGCTGAACCAAGCTGAGGAGCTACGCTACCACTCAAAAGTTCAAAATCTAGAAAAGAATTTTGAAGGTCCAGAACTGTGGGTCTAGAATAAGGAACGCAGCTGCACAGAATTCTAAAGTATTATTAGTAATTATGAGTGTTTCTCAGTGATTTTAGTGTCCTCCAGAAAAATCCACAGTAACATTTCAAATATGCATCAGACATATTACATTTCAAAGAACATCAGTAGTTTGTAGTGTTTGGCTCAATGGCAGGGGCATCACTAGACAAGTTTTAGAGGGGCTTTAGCAAAATGTCAGTCAACAACTGCTGAAAGTGAATTTTAGCTAAAAGCACACTAAAATAATAGTAGGCCTTTTTCCAAATATATAGTAGACTGTTAGATTCAGAATGAAGACATCTACCTACTGTATATATAGATGGATCTATGCAAATTGTGGTCAGTATAGCTGGCTATTGAGTTTTAAGCCAGTTGCCTGTTAGCCAGCTAACTTTTAGCTCACGTGAGGTAAAGAAAATGCTAGTTGTTTTTGTCCTGAAATTGTTCTGAGAATAATTCGCACACATTATACTCATGTTTACAGTGGCAAGTTTTTTTTTTTTGTTCCCAGAATATTCCTCTTTAAAATACATTATCTTGTAAGATAATCTATGACTCTGACAACATCCTCTGATTTATTGCAGTTCAAATATTATGACTTAGTTTGCATTTCACCTTATATGAAATTATATATCACATTATTTTAAATGATAAACATCCCATAAATATTCCATGAGCATTAAATTACATTTTTTTTTTTAAATATTAGAACCTCTAGGTGATGTTAGCCAAAATTAGGGAAACTTTCCCTGCTAGCTGTGTAGATTATGCAGATTATGTAGACTAGATCACACCTATTCACACTAAGTGAAAGAACAAAAATGTACAAAAATTACAAAACAAAATTACACACTTTCTGATTGCACAAACTGACACTGTACAAATCTACAATCTGTATACCATTTTAGTAACTGCAGCACATCTAAGAGAAAACAGCAGTGCTTGACTTGAATATCTTTGATCTGTGGTTTGTGTACACTGTTAGAAATAAAGGTGCTATGCAGGTACTTTTTTGTTCATCAAGGTACAAACAATGTAAACGCTCCCTCAAAGGTACAGCAGTGGTTTGAAGGTTGAGCTGTGTACCTTAAGTTTAAAAGTTTAATGTTTTTAAATACAACAATAAAATAAAAAGCCTGGAGATGAGACAAGATTATGGTACAGTTATAATCCCTGACTAAAGGTCCTGAGATGTATCCTTGAGGGTACAACCCCAGTGACAAGAGGGGTACTGCCCCAGTGACGGTTTACTATCTTTTTTCTGAGAGTGTAGGTGGGCAGATATAGTATTTAAATCATAAAAGATATGTGCTTTAAACCTTGTACAGAAACGTCTGTGTGCCAGCTTGACCAAATAGCCAGTTTTTAATCAATCTTTCACCTATTGCTACTCTAAAAGTTAATGATGAGCAGACATTTCAGGGCCATTAAAACATCTTCCTGGGGGATCATGTCCCCAGACCCCCTTATTATAGGCTTAGCCACTCATCCATAAATCTCTAGTGACGCCGCTCCTCAATGGGAGACTTTTCCTGCTTGCAGTTTAACCTGCAAGCTGATTGCCTCTTTTTTATTGAAGGGCAGGGCTTTACTTATGAAACACATGCCACATTGAGCATTACGAACTTTTCCATTCATTTTCCAATGATTGACCTTTTTCCTCCTTTATGATGTCTCTGATTCCACACAGCGATATTCAAGTTTGCCTGCAGCCATGTGGTCTCGGGTGTGATATATTCTGCTGTTACTGTCTAAATGTCTTGTCTGAAAAATACATCCTTCCACAATTCACATCTGTAGTAGCTGTTTTTACTTTAGGCAAATTGGAAAACACAGTACAATGTATATATCAATGAACTAAATTACTATCTCGAAGATCAAATGAACACGGATTCTCATAATGCATGTCATATTAAAAAGGTAAACAGTAGGTTCTTGTACTTGTCATGTTGGATTCAGGATAAACAGGCAGGTGTAAATACCCAAAATGCTTTGACAAGGGCTAAATCATTATGGCCTGAGTCAGAGCATCTCTGATCAACAGTGGTGAGTACCTACATACTAGTGACTGGGTTTTGGGCACCCATAGCTCATTGAATCAAAATACTGGCACAAGTCACAGGAATGTTTAATTATGATAGGAATGCGTCACAAGAGTGTGTCACACCCTGCTGTGAATGGGTCTCCATGGTCCCACTTCATATTGTCTCTAATAACTGTGTACTTACATGTGAACATATGCAACAGCAATGTAGCCACTAATGACTGTCACTTACAGATGGATTACAGTATACCTTATGTGATTACACATGTATCAACTTCAGTTTTATATAATTATATAATAATTATATAAATATATATATACAATTATATATAATTATATATAATTACACAAGTGTATCTTAAGTTATAACAACCTATTGTCTCATGTAATAACACAAATTCTGAAGGTTTTTTTTCCAGCAGTAAATGTAATAACTTGCATTAAGACATTACTTACACTGTATCTGCCAGTTTTCCTTACTTTTAGCTAGGATTTATGTTACCAGTGCTGCGACATTGTAACAAGTTTCAACTTTGAGCCATTCTGTGTTGTCACAGTACAGCCAATGTGCACTTGTCTTAAAATGTAACTTTTATGCTGTTAATTAAATGTGTTGCATTACCCTAAAGCAATGCCTATATTACTACTCTATTATTGCACAATGCCTATATACCAACTACACAGGAACTGTTCAGTGTAACTTTACACTACAGGAAAGTTCCTATGTAGTAGATACACTTGTGTAATTACATGAGGCAAAACTTTTGATACATGTGTAATTACATAGAATGTACCTCTGTAATGTAGCTGTAACATTCACAATCATCAGTAGTTAGTGTTGTTGCATGTGTATAGTGTTGTAACACAGTTATTCAAGACACTTAATATAAAGTGGGACCGGCTACCTAGCTGCAGATTAGACAATGTGCCAGTACTAAATCCTGTCTGGGCACAAATGCATCACAAGTGGACCTTGGAATAAGGTTGCCTTATTTGACATGTCCCATTTTCTTATACATTATGTGGACGGCCAAGGATGCATGTGCCGTTTACCTTGGGAAGTGATGGCACCAGGATGTACTGTGTGAAGAAGGGAAGCCAGTGGAGGAAGTGTAATGCTCTGGGTGGTTTTCTGCTGGGAAAACCTTGGTCAGGGCATTCATGTGGACAATAGTTTGATGTGCCACCTACCTAAACATTGTTGTGGATCAGGTACACTCCTTCATGGCAAAGTCCTTTCAGCATGAAAGCGCCCTGCTACACTGCACACATTGTTCAGGATTGGTGTAAGGAACATGATGAAGTTACCCTTTACTCCAAATTCAAGTTCTATTTACAATCAGTCCTCTTTGAGGACCTGATTCTATTGTCTTGATGGCAGATACCACAGGGCACCCTCAGTGGTCTTGTAGAGTCCAAGCTTTGGCATATCAGTTTTGCTACTTGCTGCTAACTAATTAGTAAGCCTAGGTTGAATGTTCATTCACTAATATTTTATTGGGCTAGGTTTGGAAAGTCCCATAAAACCTGTAAACTGTGTATTTTGCATGTTTAAATTGTCCTTGTTTCAACTCTTATTTCTTTCCCCAGTATAGGTAAGCCTAATTTGGGTCTTGGAAACTTGAAAATAATAAACAAGCTTTCAACACATAAGAGGTGAGCTGACCAGCTTTGGACATCAGCATTTTTCTATCCTTTAGCTTTTATATGTAGGGACTTTGAAGTATATCAGTGGATATAAAGAGGTAAATATCTGTAGTCATCTCAGGCCTAATGGCTTCAGCTGCTTTTAACTGTTAAAAGCTAATGATGACTTGTCTGAGCACCTCTCCTTGATGTACCTGTCGAAAACCCTATGGCCGTCCATGCTGAACACTGTGAACTTGTTGTCCTTATCTTTCCTCACTCGCGCTTCCACATCTGTCCCAATACATGCATGTGGTGGGCTTATAAATCCCCACATCCCTCTGCTAGACAGCGGAGAGGGGATATGCCAAGCCATGAGCTTTGAGGTCTGTGGTAAGCTCATACCATGCTTCTGTTATCTGCATAGTGTATTGCGGAGCATGTAGTGCAGTTCAGCTTTAAGCGGATAGCTGTTAAAACATACAGTACAGAATAAATTAAAGTCACCCCCATGCCTTTATACTCGTAAGAACTGTATAAATTCTACCCATGGCCTGTAGGTGAAGAGGGTGACAAAAGCATCTTAATACTGATAAAGGTGTGATGACAATAGTAGATCATTCACTTACATCCTCTGAAGACACGTCAAGTTTTGACTGAATTCCTTTTGAATATTTTTTCTGTGTGCTTATACTCATCAGATTCATCCACTTGGGGAAGGGGTCCGAGGTACACCCAACATGATAAAATGTTCCATCACATGTGTGCAATTAAAGATTTTCCACAAAAGAGGTCTTCAAATGCCCAAATCTAACAAAATGTGGCGTTAAGAATGTAATTTTTTTACCTTGGGATGCACAATTCTATTAAAATAACATGTGAAATTGCAATGTAAAAATGTGACAATATGCATTGTGGAGATGACAGGGCATCCTGAAGAATGGACATTCTATTCTTTATGGCTTCAAATGCAATCCATTGTTTTGCAATACATACATACCTCTCAGCCAATCTCAGCCGTCTCTGAGCGCTACCTCCTACCTTGTGTGAAGTAAGCTTTTCTTAGCTGCTGACAGCTTGATAAATTAGACAGATTAAGCAGGATGATACATTGCTTGTGTTCACGATTAAAAAGCGTAGAGTTAAAATTTAATTTGCTTGCATGCAGGCCATCATTTGCATTGTTTAATTAAAGTTTGCTCAAAGATGACGAGTTCTTCTCAGATTCTGGCGTCATGCTAGCTCCTGCATGTGAAGGAACAGTATTTTTAGCTCAACCTTGCTCTTTATTACTCATGAATACTTGTTGCATTAGCATCTATTGGCTAAAAAATAAAAGTGATGCTGAAAGCTTGACGGATAAAGCAAGAGTAACAGTCAGCCAACAACACACTTTCTCTGGAAACAACATTAGCACAATAACTGTGTGGAAAGCTTCATGAAATGGGTATCTATGGCCGAGCAGCTGTACACAAGCCTAAGGTTACTATATGTGTTACCAAGCATCAGCTGGAGAGTATTCCACCACTGGACTCTGGAGCAGTTGAAACACTCTCTAGAATGGTGAATCATACTTCACTATGCCAGGAGAACGCTACTTACTGGAGTGCATAGTGCCAGCAGTAAGGTTTTGTGGAGAAGGCATTAAGATTTGTGGATATTTCTCAGGGTTTGAGCGAGACCCCTTAGTTCCAGTAAAGGCTAATGTTAATGCTACAGCATATGAAGACATTATACACCTCTAACTTTGTGGCAACAGTTTGGGGAAGGCCCTTGCTCACAAAGTGATGTCCATAAAGCCATGGTTTTAATGGGTTTGGTACAGAGGAACTCTAGTGGGATGAATTGGGATATCACTGGCAAGTCAGGCCTTTTCGCCCAACATCAGTGCCTGGCCTCACAAATACTCTTTTGACTGAATGGTACAAATTCCAACAGACAAACTCCTAAGTCTTTTACAAAGCCTTCCTAGAAGGACAATGTTACAGATGCAAAGTGGGCAGGGTCTGGGGGAGAGGGGGCAATCCCTGGTTTTGAAATGGGATTTCCAACAAGTTCATAGAGGTGTGATGGTCTGGTATCTGAATACTTTTTCTCCATATAGTGTATTAGTGCTAAAAGTAGTTGAAGTAGCTTTATGTGCGTCATTAAACTGAAATAATTTGCGGATGGAATGGCTAGAGAGACAATTATGGTTATGATATGAGGAACATTCGTGTCACCAGCTAGGTTGTGCATGACCACAGGTGAAAAAAAAAAACAGCAGGGGTGCTATAGAAGAGTGTGTGTGTACTGTGGTATGAGACTTGCCTGATTGTTTTGAATGATGAATGACTGCACCACCCACCCATCTGAGAAACCTGTGCCACACCACCAACAATATATCCTTGCATATATGGTGCAATGCAATTACCTACCTTTAACCACCCAAATTAAGTACACTATAAATGTCACAAAGACCTTGTGTTGCTGTCACAGAGGCAAATATTTATTAATGCATTCATACTGACAGGTGAATAAGGAAATTAAAGCCATTATTAATAACAAGGCTATTTCCATTAGCACCATCACGCTGCTAAAATGGAAAATGTTCTTTCACTTCCCCAATGTGTTACACATTTTAGAGGAGGAAGAAAAAGTGGGGATAGATTTTGTGTCTGAAGATAGTGCACTCATTAGATTCAAGCTAATAGCTGCACTTCCTGGAAAACAACACCCCTGGTGTTCCAAAGAAACCTGTTTACTGAGAAAACACTGCTACACTTTTTCATGTACGTGAGATCATCATTATATGGAAGTTGGCCATCTCTTTCCTTACAATTAAATACAGCATATAAAGTTAACCATACATTGAAAAAGGAAAATGGATAGACCTACCTTAATGTTAAAAGCATTACAACCTATTACTCTTCACCTTAGCTAATTTATTATTTCGAGCTCTTCCAAGCAGCATGTATGAAGTCTCTGCTATTGTGATATTGACAAACACTATGAGCATTTTTTTTCAGAATATATTCAGGTATTATAGTAAACCACGGTAGGATGATTCTCTGTTAAAGTGGATTGAACAGAATGGTGACATGATGGAGATTGACAAGGCAGATTGAAGTCCTCCACAGTCTGGATGGGAGTTGTCAATAGTCTCATGTTATGGCGGAATGATGCAGACTTCGACTGATAGTACTGACATGAACTTGAAACCTTTTTTTTCATCTGGACATTCTTGAAAATCTGAATTTACTGTATTTGACTTTAATCTTGTAATGTCCAGACAAAGAGCAGCTATTTCTTCCTTTTAATCTGCTCTACTCCTACAGTAATGTTCTTGTGTCATAAAATAATGATTTCATAACATTTTATTTTGACACACATAGAATACAATCTGTTTTTATTTCATCACAAACCCCCATTGTGAGTAAGCAGCAATGTGAATACACTTAAAACGTCTGTCATGTATTTTTTTTTATTGTAGCCTTGACCAGCTTTGACGTGTACATGCTTTGCAGTAGTATTAAAGTAATTAAGTCTCTACCAATAAAGTTTGAATTTTGATACTTAGCCCAGTTCTTAATGTGTGTATTAACGCAGTGCCTCCAACAATAAAGGTAGCATTGTACAGTAATAAAAAGCACATTAGCTCACAAAGTTTCTGTTCCACATGCTAATAGATTTTACAGTGCCCAACATGGACTTGCGCAAGGTTCATCCACTCAAGAAAGAAGATTTCAATTAATAACAGAGAACAAAGCCAGAGTGTCTGAATGTGTAGTCAACGAGACACAACATGGCCTTACACTAGACAAAGCAAATGTCTGATAAAGGCAGGTAGTGAAAACTCATTAAATCTTACATTGGATAGAATTGTATATGGCCCACTCCTCAATTTCTGACTTTCATAAGGACATACCTTACATAATTAGTTTCATAGTTAATAATAATAATTAATGGCCGTTAGTAAAAATACGCCTTAAGATTAATAACTGACTAATAAGCCTTGGGTGTAAGGCTTTCAAGACCGTGATTAATATGGTGTGCAGACATATTAATTAAATTTACCATCTTATGGGGTGAATAAATCCACAAAGAGAAGCCAGGTTACCCAAGAAAACTCGTTTCTACTTATTTCCAAAGAAAATTAGGCTCTGAATAAAAGAACAATTACTCACCTGAAATTATTTAGAAGGCATCACTTCAGGACCTTTCAAAGAACAATGAAAATCTAGTAGGCCTCACTTATGAAAATCAACTGTATTGCTGCCTTAAGGTAGGAACTGGTCTTTTTAAAGGCTGTAAAAGCATAAGGAGGAAATCTTGTGATTATAAACAATGAGCAAATAGTCCCAGAAGTTCAATTTTTGTGTTTAACAATGAGACATTCTGATTTCCTGTTATTTTTCCCATATGCACCAGATTGTACAGACATATATTAAGGAACCTGCATTTGTAGAGGAATGCGATTTAATTTTCAGCTGGAAAGTATTTGCGCCTACACAGATGACAGAAGCGTGCCACGCTGGAAGTGTTGCTAAACCCCATACTCTTTGAAAGCAGCTATTTTTGAAGAGATTTTGTGCAGCACCATTCACTTTCCTCCTATCAACTCATTTAGCCATCGCTTTGAGGCACTTCATATTATTGATTCCACTTTGATAACAGTCAGGCAACGATTGGCTCTCTCTCATTCGTTTACATTTAGAGGCATTAAGGTGCCCGAATGGCTTTTGTTTTCAACATGACACCTGCGCTTGAGTGCACTTTAGAGTTACAGACATTTACCTAAGTGATGGGAGGAAAATGCAGTTATTAATGAAATTCTTTTCTGTTAATCGCCTGCACAACACGCCACCATTTAACTGAAGAGGCCTATTAATCTTGGCTTGCAATTTGATAACTATTTATCATCACAAAAGGTTTGTTTAATGAGAATGCAAACAACCTTTTGTGCCTATGCAGTGTGAATAACCTTGGCTTATAATATGCCTGTATGATGTACTTGCAAATAATGCTCAAGTAAGAGAGCACAGAGCAGCATGAGTAATGTTATTTTATAAAGAGTTGCTGAAGTGCGTTTATATAATTTTTGGTCAGCTTCTGTTTAAATTGCTGCTTTTCCTTACTGCAAAGATAGTTAACTATGCTTTATTCCCTGAAAAGTGCTTATAAGTACCTCGGCAATCAGCAGTGTGTGGACGGAGGAATCGATAACGGCTGAATACTGATGAGGTTCTTCAGTGACGCGTTTAAAAAAGCCATTGGCTTGCTGAGATAGCTGTTAGTTCAGGGTTGGGTAGGGTGTGTATCACTGGAAATGGTGGTAAAATTGGAGCAGATGATTAATGCTTTGGCTTTGCTGAGGTGTTTTCCTGTGTGTGTGTGTGTGTGTGTGTGTGTGTGTGCGTGTGCGTGTGTGTGAGAGAGAAATTACACATTGTATAGAGCTTAAGTCAAAGCAGACTGTAGATTGTTGTGTTTCTAAAAAATACCCTAACCATCTCTATGATGGTTAGATTCCAGGCTAACAGCTACACTGTGATGCTATTAACACTTCAGTAAAGCATATTCCACTCTGTTTTCAGACCATCAGCACAATATAGCAGTGCTTGCACTCCATTTTTGACAGCCACCTCAAAAACGGTGTGTTCTGTTGTACTCCAGAGTGCAGCGTTGTGTGACGTGAATAAAAGAAATGGAGGGATGATGACACTACCACTAAAAGAAAGGCACTGACATCTTGTGGTTAGGACAGGAGCTGCATTGTGGTTATGGGAGAAACAGGCTTTAACTGGATGATTAGCTGTTACTCTGATATCTAGCAGAAAATATTCAATTTGCCATGCTAGACTGTACAGCTGCTTATTCCTGGTTGGCCAATAAAAGCAACCTGTGGTATTGTTGGCATCGGCCAATGATATTTCCAGGTCACATGACAATTAGTAGCAGTGGGCAATATGAGAATATTTTATTGTTATTGTAATTATGAATTATTTCACATTGCACTTTCCTAAACAGATCATATCATTTTTGCTCGTGGCAATACAGATTCTGCTTGGTCTGTTCCAACGTATTAAATCTCAGAAAGAATCTTGTGATACATATTGTGTGTCATGAAAATGTCTTGGAAGTATCACGATTTATGCTACATCACCCATGCCTAGGTGGTCGGATCAATACCAATTGATACTTCTGATCTTGATGCTTTTCTTTTGAGAATCAATCCTCACATAATAATAACAGTGCTAGTGTTTTTTCTTTTAAGCAGTAAAGTGACTATACATCATTATTAATAAATTGGGGGTGAAAAAGTAAAAAATGAATAAAATGTGTAGGATATTAACTACACTTGCTTCCACACTCACATACATGTGCTTCTTACATATATGCACAATCAATCACAGGAGACGGTGTGAATGCTCCTTAATGGCGTTTGGTGTTAATGGTGTTTGATGCTATGCAAAGGCTTTCAGATATCATTTTAATATCCACTTTTTTAAATAGTTTTCAATGTAGAAATCACAAATCACCCTTTTAAAAGTGTCATTATTAGATATTAGCCTTGGTATTGGTAATTACTTAGTAGCACCACTCATCCCTACTAATTAGAGGCTTTTTATACCACTGGGATTCAAACCCATCTCTAGATGATGGGACGTTACTGTTGTGCCACTGGGCAGGTCGAAGTGAGGCACCTTCTGTTTAACTACATGACAGCAGTACAGACTCATAGTAAGTATTCCAAAAGCTAAACCTCAGCTCACTATGATAATAACATGCTAAATAACATACATGAGTTCACGAAATGTTATAATTCAGAACTGACAGTCAGTAAGGCACACGTTATTGGAGGATGAACCTCAGATCTAAAATCTAAAAATGAAATTGCTTTGGCTGATATTGTCAGTTATTTTTAACCCTCTAAAATTGTTATTGTATTAGTCACAAAGTATTTCAGTCCTAGGAGAAATGACGGCATGCATGATGGCATTACAGCTGTAATATTTGACATACCTGAAACATAATTGATAATGAGGTTACAGTTATCAAAGTAAGAAGTCTATGCACTGCTCTGTCTTGCTCCATTTCTTTTCCAAGTGTATTATATGTTAATAAAAAGAGAGCTGCTGTCACAGGAACCTGCATTTTTAGTTGAGCTAATGCTTTCTCGCTGCAAAGCTGAGCTTGAATATTAGCTAACAGATAGTAACTTAGACTTAGGCCCTAAAAATCCTTGCAAAAACTAGTTAATTCTAGCTAGCCAAATAAGTGCAACTACAACCTACACTGGATTAACAAAGCAAAACACATAGCTAGCAAGTGAGCTCATTAGATTAATGTTAGCAAGGCTCCACTTTGTTACTGACTAAGATACTGAAATTGTTACTTTGTGTTGTCATTGTTAGTTGTAAATGTCTGCTAAAACAAAAAAAATTAGACTTGGCCCATCTTTTTTAATTGTTTGTCTCAAATCTAATTTGTATTATTATACATCCAAAAAAAATGTAAGCCTAAAAGTTGAAACATGTATTTTAATTACATGTAAATTTTTGATTCAATTTAAATACATAAATCCAATGTAATAAATTGTATTATTAATTTGTTCAATCATTTATTTATGCAATTTTTTACATAACATTTATGTATTTCTAAAGAGTTAACCCCACAAAAATTTATTGCAGTCCAAACTGTATTAAACAGTATTTGCTGAGTTGCAATACAGGACACATGTGAACTTTAATGTCTAATGTAAAATATAACTTATAACAACTTTCTGCTGTGATCAAATTCCCTGCTTTAGAATTTCTATTCACTCCCAACTGAACTACTAATTAAAACAAATGTGTATGCACACAGCTTTCCTACGCCATCAGTCACTTCATGCCACACTAATAGGTCAAGGTCACCTACAGTTACCAAAACCATGAACTGTTGGTTTGATTATTAATGGAATACATCTTTATATACTGCTTCACAGTAAATCACTGCCATTGTTTATTTAATCTACCTTTTGTACCCGTTAACATGACAACAGGCCTCGCAAGGATGCTAGCTAGCTAGTTCACTGGTGTCGTCTAGAGTATCTCTCAAAATAAGCAAAATGAAACATTAATATATGGTCAAAAACATTTAAAAACACAAATTAAATTAAGGTGCATCACTATTTCATTGCAGTTGCACTGAACAGCAAAGGGCCATTTCATGTCCACCATGCCAGCTAAGGCAACAGCCCGGTTGATGATGCGTTTCCTGTTACTATTGTACATGCGCTCTGCCTCCTAATAAGATTTACTGGAAAAATCAGGTCTTACACAAGTTTGGGATTCATCTAAATTTGGTTTCTAATGAATATGAATAAGTACATTTTTTACGTTTTTAAATAAGTTTTATGTAAAATATTTGCTTAATATTTATGATGGCTATAAATCTTTTTTTTTTTTTTTGTGTAGACACTTTGCATTTGTAACATACAGAATCATATCTTCGCTGCTGTCATTGATAAGTGACAGTTGTGCTTTAGGGGAGGCTGTTAAAAATACATTTTAAATTTCATTTTGTAAAACTTGCTTGTTTCTGTTATTTACAAGGTTTCATCTAAATAACTAACTGGCAGAAGCACATGGTTGCTCTCTCGACTAATAAAAGTATGAGTGCAGGCGCTTGAATAATGCTGTGGACATTTGTAAAACATCCAGTTCCAACTTCATTCGCCACATTTGAATTAAGGAACTGATTTTCTATTAGTAATCAGTGGCACCCAAAAACAAACCTATTGCAATTACTATTGTGTAATATAAATCTGCTCAGCATTCCTGTGTATTTGCCTTTTGATGCCAACCTGAAATCCAAATTGGCCATGGTTACTGAACATGATTTGTCACGCCAGTGTTTAAAAGACTAAATTCTTGCTTTTCTGTAATCTTTCATTGAAATGTAATGATTTTGCTGGCCTCTAAAATGTCTTGTGAGTTTTGATTACATCTTTGTGCACCAGCAGAAGGCAACAGTGATATTAACCATTAATCATTTCCTCAACCATCACCTGTCATCAAGAGATAATGTTCAGCTAGTTGAGACCTTCCCTGATGTTTTTAATATATCCTTATTTATGTATTAAGTTACTATACTTTTATATTTAATGGTTTATTTTTTATTATTTACTACTATGATTATTACTTTTTTAGCATTTGTTGTTTTTAACTTCTCAGTCCCTGATCTCTGTATTGTCTCAGCTACATTGTAAATGAACGTCTCCCTCAATGTACTCAGAGTGTAAATAAAGGTTGATTTGATTGATTGATTGATTGATTGACCTAATAAATGGTTTAGGCAGGCAAATAAGATGTGTTGGGGAAGAAAGTCCTTTGCATTTGGGGGCAACTGAACATGTAAACTGAAAGCTAATGAAGGTGTGTTTGAAACTCTGGTTTCATAGATGTAATTTCCATTGAGACAATAAAATCAATTTCACAAAGTCTTAATGAAGTATCTGGAGCAGAGCCTAAATGGAGATCCATGTTGTTCAGGTTGACTTGATCACTAGAGGGAGATGTTTCTCAATCTGAAGAGCGTTCTGGTTTTTGTCATATCAGGAAGGACATGTGCGAGCCATGAACAGATGCTCTTGAGAGTGTACTGAAGTGCGAAGAGCATTTGGGTGACACTGTGCTAGGATTGGCCTGGTTGTCATAAACTGATGGGGTCAGAGTGAATGCTTTTCAGATATGAGATGGTTCCTGGAACATCAGCCTGGAAATCAGAAACATGCATTAAGCCTGGTCAAACGGGGTCAGGAGCTCTTGCAAGAACATCTTCCATCCAAATAAAGCCACACTTTTTCTTTCAAGTCACTGAATGGTGCCATTTCATACGTAGGACTGTCAGCATACCATACACACAGTGATAGTCAACCCAGCTATTTACATGATCAGGTGTTTCCTGGGGCAGGGATGGAAGACAAAGGAAATAATGGTGGTTTTGATTTTAAAGTCCGCCCTTTGCCGCAAGAGAGATCCCTAATAGAGGCGAGCAATGAGCTTAGGTGACAGCCGCACAAAGGGACAAAACTGGTCTGTTTGAAATGGAGAAGAGCAGTTATGACTTAAGTGAATAATAAGAGCAGCAGTTTGGATGGCGCTTGGTGAATGAACTGGTTCTGTTGGCAGTGGGTCCAGAAGATCTCTTTTCATAATAAAGATGAAATTGACACACTGCAGCCATCCATCTGAAAGCTGATCTGGGCGTGTGCCTTGCTGTCACTACATGGCTCTTGTAATCAAAATGCAATTATTAGTAGATGCTGAAATACTGAGGTTCTGAAGCAAATGTCTAGCACACATACCACGGGATGTAGGTTAATATACGAAACAAACCCCATTTACAGAAAAGTTGGGGCATTTTGTAAAATCCAATAAAAACAAGAATCTGTGATTTCGTTAATTCTCTCAAACCTTAAAAGAGTACAAAGAAAGGATTTCCAACATTCTCTTTTTTTTGTAAATATAAATGAGGATTTTAGGATTTTGTATACCTGCAAAACACTCTTAAAACACTTTTAATAGGAGACAGATCTGGACTGCAGACAGGCCACACTGTCTATGCTTTTGTACAGTGGCATTGTCTTGGCATTGTCTTGCTGAAATAACCATGGAATTCTCAAGAAAAGATGTCATCTTACTGACAGCATGTCTCTCTAAAATCCCAGTTTATGTCTCGGCATCAGTGGTACCTTAACACACATGCAAGCCAAAAACAAGCTGAAGCATGGGCTAATCTGACCACAGCACACATTTCAACATTTCATTATCTTTTGAACCATCTGATGAGCTCAGGCCTTGCCTAGAGTTTCTTGATGCAGTGGAGGACTGTGTTGAATGACAATGGTTTTCCAATGTACTTCTGAGCCCATGTGCCTATATTTAACGCCGTACCATGAGAGTTTCTCATGCAATGTTGTCTGTGGTCTCAAAGGTCACCCACATTCAACATTGTTTTCTGGCCTGGCCCTACATGCACTGAGATTTCTCCAGAAGTATTCTTTTGTGAATTGTTTCAAAAGTTTCTAATGAAATTTGGCACAAAGTAGTGAGTCACAGCCAGCTTTGCTTGCAAAGCCTGAGCCTTTGGTGGATGCTTCTTTATACCCAATCATGTTATCCTCACCTGATATCAATTCATCAACTTCTCTGGAAATGGGGCTTCTGAGATAGTTATTTAGCTATACGTGTTGATCTCATGAAATCTTCTCAAGTCCATTAGAAGTCACATTACCATCCTAATAACATAAGTGTGGTCTAATTCAATTCATTTTTCAATCCTCAGTGTACTCATTGCCAGTTCTACCTGCTTGTTAGGTGTTCCCTATCATACAGTGCTGTGATGGAGAAGACCTAACCAAGCTGGGGTAGTGAAGGCTGGCACAAGGTTGCTTTGAGTCACATCTTTTCCAACTGTTGCTGGCACAACGTCATTGCATAGCTCTACACATTTGGAGGAGAAAGCTAACAACAGGGAAATTCACTCGAAAGATGCCCCTAATATTCTGTAATAGCTCTCAGATGAAGCATCCACTACCCCTTGTAACTCCAAGGGGCAAGGTGACACTCAAAATAAGGATTAGGGGTAAAAATAAGAACTGGGATTGGCCCTTATTATCAAGTAATAACTAGGAATTATTTGATGACTACTATAAAGTTAATATGTACAGTACTGTATAAAACTCAGAGATTGCCCCGTAAGGTATTCCATTTGCATTCAAAATGGCAATTAAGTACTAGTGATTTGTTTAATAGTCAGGAAAAAAGCAAGAAAAATATAAACAGGAAATTACTCAACAGCTTCCAACACTAATTATAAGATTAAATCTGTCAGTATTTATTTAGTCCACTCCTGACTTTTGTATACCATATTGCTTGCCAAGCTATAAGATGCAAAAAGCTTAGGGCTATAATAAAGGAAAAGGGGTGGAGACTAAATACTAAAAAATAATCTTTAGTTGTCCGTGTGTTTTTTCCTGACACTAAAAATGCCATTTTTTGTGGTTTGGATTGAATTTAATGCAATAATTAAAAAGATTGATTGGCATGCTGTGCGGCGTAGGGAAATTGGGCAGTGCTGTGTGTTGCTGAGTGCTAATGTCTAATGTAGGTGGCAATGTTCGCACCTTTATTAAAAAAAAAAGTTCTAACTGTGTCTGGTGTGCGGAAGCCCTAAGGGCTTGAATTAGGTCATAAGAAGTCACACATGCACACTCTTGGAATGGTTCCATCTCCATGTTGTAGACGTTAGTTAGTTTGGGTAGAGCATAGACAAGTTGGTAGTATATATACTGTGACTGTCTCTGTGGCCTCTTCTTGTTACTGATAGAGTCCAAACAAACATACCCCTCCCAATTACTGCACATTCAGCTCATCGCTTTCATCACACATGATTGACTTAATTACAGCTTTGCCATGGCCCGCCGCATTAATCATATTGCCATATCTTTATTTTTCAAGCTTTGTAGCAATAGTGACTTTAGGGCTAAATAAACACCCAATTTATGTTGAAGCAACCCGTATAAACACAATTTACTCAAAACGTGATTACAACTAAATGGGTCCTTTTTTTAATCACACTTGTGGTCTCAAATGGACCCAAAGAGAGCCGTTCCCAGCCTCAGTTCCTATTGAAACCACTCGGAACCACTCAGTGGTTGTGTAGTTGTTTACATGTCAATGTATTTACGCATGGATAACGGGTAATGGCAGAG